>NC_141151.1:60973539-61280130 GCF_053477565.2 Lygodium microphyllum | reverse complement strand
CAATTCCTAAATGGGTTAATGTCTAAACACATGATATATTATGTATATATGTCAATATATAACTATATTCTATAATATTAATTATGATATGATATAATTATTTTAACTAAGTACTACAATATTCAATCAATTTTTATGTATTATTTATATCAATGAGAACTATAATACATATACTATAATTATTATTACTTTAATATACTTGATTGCATATATCATAATTAATATTTATAATAATACAACATTGTAATTGATTAGATATTAATCATTAATTGTTAATAGATCAATTAGCTATTAATAAAAGATACATAATTGTATTTCAATTCATGTATTATACATATATAACAAAGTATATATGTTATTAATGATTAATTATATGAGAGAGAGAGAGAGAGAGAGAGAGAGAGAGAGAGAGAGAGAGAGAGAGAGAGAGAGAGAGAGAGAGAGAGAGAGAGAGAGAGAGAGAGTCTCAATATAGTTATGGGTTATCAAATTTATGTAATGTCATAAGCTTAGCGCATGAGGATAATATACATGCCATGATAGGCTCAATGTGAATAGAAATCACCATTAAGTGACGAGCTCAGTGTGTGAGCATAACATGTATGTCGTGATAGGCTCAATATGAATAGAATTCACCATTAGATGTGTTTATCTTTGAGAAACTTTGAAAAATGGTCATAAGGGTTCTTTGGAGATATGATTTAAGCTCAATCCTATTAATTATACAAGTGAGTACTACATCCCCATATATTGCATTTTTGTGCATTCAAGAGTGCATTAATCTAAGTTGCCAAGGCTTTTGAAGTTTGAAATGTGTTCCTTATATCAATCTCCCATGAAATCCTCTTGCCACATGAAACATGCTTTTGAACTTGATATGAAACACCAGGAGAACACCATTGCAAAGCACTAGGACAATATAGGTGCCAAGTGCCTAATAGTTTATAAATTAGGACTTCCCACTCAAGACATGTGTTAGGCAAATAGGCGCTATGCAATAGAGTTACATAACAAGGAAGGCTCTACTTCCTTGGAATTTGAATGCTTGTCCATTAAAACCTTAGAGTGGCTTCATCGAAGGGCAAAAAGGCGCAAATTTTGTACCTCAACAAACATCTCATGTGATCATCATGTTGTGAGACATTTAGAATTTTATAAATGAAACATGGAATCAATTTTGCAAATTTGGTTTTTTGTACTTGGTGTCTCTACTGTTTACAAATTTCTATTATTATTAGTTTACTTGCTACATATTATATGAGTAAAGATGTAATGTAAAAGATAATAGAGAAAGTGCATCCATTATGGTTCTACTTTTGTCCAACACATAATATTCAGATAAATATGCGATTTGATTTCTTTTCCTAGTGCTTCAAGCAATCCCTTCATGAAATTGACCAAATAAAGTAGTAACCAAATCTAAAATCAAAAGAGTGCTAAACCTTTGCTATAAAGTAACATAATGAATGATGGAGGTAATGAAGAGATTTCAAGATTCTCCAAGATCATCATCATGCCTTGGAGTCTTACTAAATTTGAAGACATTATAAGCCGGGGGGTGGGGGGGGGGGGGGGGGGCATTTAGTGACAACTAGTGAGCTTCTTCATAGAAAAATCCAAATACTACAAATTTGTAAAAATGACTATGAAGTTGTGTTCATAAGGGTTCACCCCACCAAAAGCGAAACATGGTGGATGAAGAAGCAATAATGAAGACTTTGTTGTGCGATGCAATAAAATCAATGATGCAAAACAAGTCTATAGCTTTGTGACACCAGATGCAGTTGTTAGAAAACAGTGTTGGCAGATGTTGATTCGACCCCTTTTTGACATGGCAAGTTGTCATTTTCCCGTCATGTTCCTAAAATGGTCCTCCTCTACCATAATGGATGTTATCAAATGGGGGGCCATCTTTTAATTGGCCGACTTACCCTAGGCAAGCAATAAGGCAAAAAGAGCTAGATAAAATATTTACATAAGGATTGCAAAAAAGCGAGCTGTAAGAAAAAAAAGTGAAGCAAAACCTTATCATAAGGCATGCCCATTCACTAGAACATTCAAATAATAGTAGAAAGTATAATTATTACATAGAGAAATTAAAATTTAAAATCAAATTTAGCAACTATATTTACTATTATAATCGTTAGCAAAAAACAACAAAAGCGACAATTGAAATGGAAACCTTTTACGATCGAAAAAGGATGGAAGGAGATAGAAATGACATCCTCAACAACATTCTCCTATCAACATGGGAGAGATTCATAATAAAAGTCAATTAAATAACCCATGAAAATTCTCCAAAATTTCAAATAATATCGTTAGAGAAAATTCTTCAACCCTTAAAGCAATTAAATGCTATAGCTTATCCTTTGAGGGGAAGGCCAAAAGAAAAAGGTGAGAGCTTCCTTGCTTACTAACAGCTATGGCTCTACTTTGAAAGTGCGATTAAGACTTTTTACTTTGAAAAGTCCGATCGAGACTCCTTACTTTGAAAGTCCAGTCAAGACTCTAGGCACGACACGGCCTTGTGTATGTATAATGTCATCACATAAATAGAGAATGATAAACAAGGAATCATTAGATAGATGGATTCGATGCGAAGGCATAATAGGTGAGCAATGAGGTAAACATAGCTTGTGGGCCAATTTTTGATATTTTGAATAATAAAAATAAAAGGAGACGAGATGGGAGGTAGAGAACTTAAAATTGCTGAAAGTCGGTAAGAAGACCGATTCTCTGTTTCAGCCTGTACGCCGTGACGACCGACTACCTTCGGCACGCCGGATGATGATTATTTCGTTATGTGGGTTCTTCCGGCCTGGCCCATGATCACGCGGTTTGATCTCTGTTTGTCTGGTCGCGGCCTCTCCAGCTCGTGGGTTCCTTCTCTCTAAACACATAGCCGTGTGTCCGATTCACAGAAACAGAGAGTCTCATCATTCTGACCTCCTGCGACCATCATCATGAGGGAATTCCCTGGAGCGAGCCAGCCCGAGATCATGCGTGCAGCAGAGAAGGACGAACATTATGCTTCTTACCTGTGCGACGCATGCCATGACGCCTTCCGACATGCTTTTGGTATGCCCAGAAATTCAAAAACAGTAAAGCATTAAATTGAATTGATTTCAAATTGACCAGGATTGACATGTTTATACCATTTCCTTTCGAATGGGCTTCATCCTTCTACATTCCGTTCCAGTTCTTGTGCTTCTTCCATGGATTTCTGGTAGTGCTCAATACGGAATATGGAAAAGTTAGAGTAATGTGGTTTGATGCACACCTTTGCAGACAGCTTAGCTTTTCTTTACCTGAAATTGTTTTTATCATATTAGAAGCTCATGTCTTTAATGACTTCATTACACTTTCGTAGTATTTGCGGAAGCAATCAAGTCCTCATACCTTGTCACGTGAGAGTTTGCTCTTGTTCCTATTGTATGGCACTTTCACTTGATTGTTGAGCGGATGGAATCAGAGCCTCGTTACCAAAAGATTCCAATGGCTTTTAGAAAGCAGACGATGTCAGATTGCATTGAGGACTGGTGAATACATTGAGATTGTCAGTGTGCAGTACGATGTTGATATGCCTACATGTTGGCAGATGGAAGGGTGTATGTTATACCATGTTTGGTTGGTCTGACCAAAATGGGCAATTGGGTTTGGCCACGACTTTTTTAGGTTGCTCCTGCATAACTGCTATCTAGTTGTCAAGATCTACCAACACAGCCTTTGAAAGCCAGGGTCCAATTGTGTACATTTATAATATTGAATATCAGTTGTGTTGTTGTGTGTTGCTGACTCCAATTTGGGCATCTGCATTACTTATAGGTTATATTTGTGGATAAGTAGCAGTTGAAGACAAAACCATTCGTTTTTTGAGTGGGGCATATAGGTCATCCAACATAAAATTTTTAGAAAAAAAGAAGGGTGTTTGGGGGGGGCGGGGGGCAATGCCCAGCTTTAGACAATTATCAATGCATGAGTGGGCTCAATCTCTATGCAGTTGAGTGGCAGATTGTGATCATGGTGTTGACTGTGGAATTTGTTGTTTGGAGAGAGAATTGCTGGTGGCAACCTGAAGACACTATCTAGTTGCTGTCTGAAGTTTCTGGTGCAACGACTAGATAACTGCATTGTTTTGGGGGCTTTCTTGTTCTACCCATATGTGGTATATAAGATTGAGATTGGATCTAGGGCTGAAAAACACAAGATTGGAAAGTGTATTGACTAATGCACACGATTCCTGCATTGTGCTTGGCCTTGCCAACTTTGAGGAGAGGCCCATGTCTTCTTCCTAAGGATAAGCTTCCATGAGGAATGCCAATGATGACTTCATTAGCACAAGTAATGGAAAATAGATGTTAAACAATGTGACACATTGAGTTGCATTGTTTTAAGTAGGAAAAGTTGAAGTGTTGCACCAACTTTAGTGCTAAAATTTGGACTAAAGATGTCTATGCACATTGAGTTGCATTGTTTTAAGTAGGAAAAGTTGAAGTGTTGCACCAACTTTAGTGCTAAAATTTGGACTAAAGATGTATGTCTATGCACATGACGTGTGGTGAGCCTAGACAAACCAAGAAGATTCTTGTATGAGAGTACAAGACCATGCTATGTGGACCAATGCATGACCAAGGATAAAGTCATTTGTGACTAGCAAGCTAAGGACAATCCATGCATGGGTTAAAGTTTGGTACAACTAGTGTGTGTGTGTAATGGAAGAAGAGCATGATCATGAAGAGAGGGGGGAAGAGAAAGAGTGCAATGAAAGAAGAGAATGGAAGTAATAAGTTTGCATGGAACTTGGGATGAAAGTTGAATACAAGGTGGTCTGATTAGTCCCTGTAGGTAGCTCAAGTCCTCAATGAGGGCACTGGTGTGAAGATATGCTAGTAAGGTTTTCATTGAGGAAACATAGCGTGTACGACCAAGATTGAAACACAAAGACTTAGACAGAGACAAGCAAAACTCAAACCCTAAACGCAAAACACAAAATGCAAAAACTCAAAACTCAAACGCGTAGACAAACACAGAGAGAAGAAACTCTAAAGTGAATTAATGTTGTAAATAAATGTAAGAGTGTACAAAATGCCCAAGGGCAGAGCAATGCAATGTTGGAGAGTGATGTCCATTGGAGATGGATCCTAAGTGCAGTGACCACCGGTCAAAGTGCGGAAGTCAAAGAAAAAACCAAATGCTGATCATCAAGGGGTCAGATGATTGGGTCGACAGCAGGGATGGTGCCTAGAGTAGAGGGATACAATTGGAAGTTGTAAATACAACTGTAAGATGGGGCCGCCAGTAGGGAGAAGATAGTCACCAATAGGGAGAAGATGGTCGCCAGTTGCCGCTTGGGGGTGAAAAGGCGGAACATAGAATGCAAGGTTGACACCCGATGACGAAGGAGGGCTGCCACTTGTTGCTTGGTTGATGGAGGGTCGAACGCATGGAGGTAGTTTGTGGGCTGGCGATGGTAGATGGACCAAACGTAGCAAAGGAGAGAGAATTTGCACTGAAGGGGCGAAATTGAATGGTGGGCAGCTTGTCTATTTATAGATGTCGAAGGGTGCTCCAAAAAATTACGGTTCTGGGAGACCACTTAAAACTCTCTCGAACCTCGCATCAAATTTTCAATTTTTATTAATTAAGCGTGTTTTGGGGCTGTTTAAAAATGCTAATTAGCTGTAAAGCGTATTTTAGCTCAACACCCTCTTTGGTCCAAAACTGAGTCTAAAAGGGAAGATTGACAATGTTTACCGTAAGGCATCCCACCCCAAAGCAGCCAGGGCATAAAGGTGCACATCGGCTGCCTAATGGGCCTATCAAGACTACAAAGGCGATGGTTATATTACCAAGGGAGTCCAAGTGGTTATCCCAGAGAGAAGGCATTGGACAAAGGGCACTCGTCGGTTGCCCAATGGGCTACCAAGCCCTACAAAGGCGGATGGAACTACATTGAACTCTTTTTTTTTGTGGTGGTGGTGGAAAGTTAATTTTAGAGGTGGTAGCTGATTAAGTAATAGTGACCTAGAAGACAAGAGTAGGGATGGTACACCCAACACATCACAAAATAGTCGAGGATGTCGATGACGAGGAAAAGGGTGATTAAGTATTATGTGAAGAAGGATGGTGGTGTAATCCGCCCGTGAAAATAGCTTAGGATCCGTCCAGTGGTGCTCTGCACAATGGGATGCATAGTATGCTACTTGTTGAAGAATGCTCATGCAGTAGGTGCCACTTGGACAATGTCTCTTGTGGGAAAATTGTTCACTTATCCAAGTGTCCTAGTACAAAGATGATGAAATGCAATGCATAGGGGAAGGTACAACAGGGGGGGGAAGGCCAATGTCGAAGACAAGTGCCAAAACCTGTAGAATGCCAAGAAGCGTAGGAACACCACTCTCAATGTGGATGTTGATACTGAAGAAGGAAAAGGAGTTTGAAGATGTCGGTCTTCATGTAGTGGCGAGAACCATGTGGATGAAGATGATGAAGCATCCCTACTAGAAGAGCAAGGATAGAAGCCACCACTATGAGAGCATCAAGAGAGATGCTTCACAATCTGCTGCGGGGGAAGCCGCCATGCTGGTAGAAGAGTAAAACTCCAAGTAGATGGAACCATGAAAGGAACAACACGCAGCTTTTCTCTCCAGCTCAGGAAGGACTGGTTCAAGATTGTATGTTAACTCTATATTGAAATACAAAATCCTGTAAAAGAGAGAAAAACAATCTGTAAGCACAGAGGTGAGTAGTAAGATGCTTCAAAAAACAAATTTGAAAATAAAAGAAAGCAAAGCTAAGTGCAATGCAATGAGTATGTATGTAGCGGAAGTCTAAAAGGGGAAAGGCTAAGTGTGTGGCCACCATTGTGTACAGCGAGGTGGGGAAGTGGTCCTAGAATGTGCAATGTATGTCCTAGGAATGGATGTGTAAAGTGCAATATATGAGTCACTAGTAGACCAATCAGCCAATCCTTCAGGAGTAGTGAAGGAGATAGGCCATTGAGGCTATTTGCATGCCACATGTCCAGTAGTCACTGGGGCAGATGGAGCAGATGATGTAGCAGCAAGAGGCATAGTTGCATTGGACTGGCCAGTCAGAGTGGAGGCAGTTGTAGCAATTTGCGGTGGTTTTCTAGGAGAAAGACCTTGGGCCTTGGTATGACGCTCCTCGTCCACACGGCCTAACCTTTGGTAGTCTGTGTAAAACCTATTTTTCTTAGAAATTTATTGCCAAAGGGGTCATGTTTCTTTGGTTCCGTCGGAGGAAGGAGTGTCACTTTTGTTTTGGCTTGCCTTTGCATCTTGTGAGTTATTACCACTGTTGATTTTCCCTCTCGAAGAAGAGGCAACCAACCCTTGCCCCTCTGAATGGATGTGTGTGGAGGATTTCTTGTGGACTTGATCGTGCAGCCTCGCGTAATGTAAGAATTGGCACTCAAACTCGTAGAAGGTCGGCAATCTAGGGAGTGAGAAATATGCTAGATAAAATGGAAATATTTGTTAGGCAACTTGTTCAAGAAGAACATTACGTGTCATTTGACTTTAGGAAACCAGTGGTGGCAAACTCGACGAGTAATCACCGATATTTGGCCAACTTGACTTTCAGATCATCCCCTTTCTTAATGGAAAACTCTTGAAGCTTAAAATCAAGATTGATATGTCGAGTGTAATCTCGGGCTGTATAGCAGTCAATGAGATAACTCCAATGCTTAGAGGCGAGGGGAAAATGCTATAATTGAGAGTGGAATCAGGAAGCAACCTTTGCGAGCTCTCCATTGATAAATGTGATTAGGGTGAGCTAAGTGAGGGTTTGGCATAGGCTTGGTGCCAACGACGAGATCCCAAATCTTTGAGATTCAAGCACTTGTTGCAAGAAGCTTGACCAAATGGTGAAATTCGACTTGCTACAATGAGTCTTATCCATGAAGGCATTTTTGGCCGTTGCAACAGGAGTGGTAGTGCTAGGAGATAGAGAAGGTATGTAATGGGGGTAGGGTGGATAGGGGGATAAGGGGGGGGAGGGGAGCGGAGTACACTTGGGAAGCAATTCTAGAGTGTCCGTTCATACAAGAAGTGTGCATAGTGGATCCAAATGTGGGCAAGGGCAGATTGGGTATGGACATGGTAGCCGCATGAGGCGCCTAAGGTGGAGAGATAGGGACACGGGGAGCAGAAGATGGAAATCTCTGCGTAGGAGTAACCCAAAGGATGTGTGACAACAATCCATAAGCAAAGGATGGAGATCCTTGCATCTAAAAGGTC
Organism: Lygodium microphyllum; assembly: GCF_053477565.2. Classification (NCBI taxonomy): domain Eukaryota; kingdom Viridiplantae; phylum Streptophyta; class Polypodiopsida; order Schizaeales; family Lygodiaceae; genus Lygodium; species Lygodium microphyllum. The sequence goes on along the minus strand of NC_141151.1, from coordinate 61,271,869 downwards.
GTGTGGGGAGGGGGGGGAAAGGTGTTATGGGAGCACTAGACTGTGCTCGAGAGACTAGACTAGATGCAAGATTTCTTACAAGAATTCTAATTACAAGATAATCCCACATAGGGACACAAGATACAATGATAACAAGATACAAAAAATCCCACAACTCGAGACTGTAGGTATAGACAACAAGACTTGATAGGGTATGAAGGATCCCACAACCTGGGACCATAGGTATGGATACAAGATATTAGAATTACAAGATCTCATACTACGAGATTACAAGGTGACAAGACAATAGGAGTATAATGGAAGACAAGACAAGACAAGACTGGATAAGAACTAGAATTGGAACTCGAAGTTACTTACTTGGATGTCTCGACTCCTTGGGCTCCCAAGACTAGCATTGGCAAGACTGAGGAGCTCTATGGCAAGCCCCTTCTTTTATAGGTGTTGGAGGGCAACTAAAGATATTCTAGAATGTTCCATGAGGATATCATCGATGATGCAAGCGATGACATGGCATATCTTCTAGAAGGTTCTATGATGACATGGCAAGGGTGGTTTCGCATTGTCTTGTTAAGGGTGCGTTTCATGGGGTGTGGATTCATATGGCATGAGCAAGAATTAATCCGTACACTTGATCATGGCATGTCCGTGACATCACCCCCTCCTCTAGCGACAAGCTCCATGAGGAGCAGTTCGGTGGTTTGGTCTAAGTTTCGTTGGATTGCTCTTGTGAAATTCTTTAACTTTGAGAGGTGCTCTTTGGAGATATTTTGCAGGTTCCCAAGTGTGCTCATTGATGTCATATCCTTTCTAATGAACAAGGTATTCTAGTTGACCTTGGGAGATCCTTGAGTCTAAGACATGCTTGACCTCAAATTCTTCATGATTTTCAATTTGGATAGGTGGTGGGGCATAAAATGTCTCCCCCCTTAGTTGTGAGATATGGTATGGCTCGAGCAAGGAAACATGGAAGACTAGGTGGATCTTCATGATGGTGTTGGGGAGTTGGAGTCGGTAAGCAACCGGGTTGATTTGGGCTACGATAGTGAAGGGCCCAAATCTCTGGTGCATAGTTACCAGGAACGGGGAACGGGAACGGGACCCCGTGGAACGGGGGGAACGTCCAAAGTGAGGGAACGGGAACGGAGGGAACGGTGTATATATATATATATATATATATATATATAGAGAGAGAGAGAGAGAGAGAGAGAGAGAGAGAGAGAGAGAGAGAGAGAGAGAGAGAGTCAACACTTGTCTTAGAATCTAGAGAGAGAGATCATATCAACCATAATTCATGAAATTAAACTCTAGAGACATAATAATCAAGTTTCAACAATAATAAAGATTCAAAACATTGTAACTAGCAATGGATTGTCGCATTCATAATTCAACATTCTAATCAACAATGTTGCATAAGTCCAACTGGCAACAAGTGTGCATTGCAAAAACACAAAATATGCACTAAACTTTAAAGCCTAAATAGTAAAGATCCAAGTTACAAGAGCTCCAATTTCCAAGTCAATACTCTAAAGTTCCAAAAGGCTAGCTACTAAGTGCTCTGATTCATGGAAGATGGCTCCACTGTGCCTGAATGCTCATCCTGTTGAACAACATCCTGCCCATCATCATCACCATCATCATCGTCATCTTTTTCCCAACTCGGATGCCAATACATCTGCACTCTTTCTAGTCTCTGAAGCATCATGACTACCAATGAAGTATACATCTCCACGAGAATATGCAACAACACCATGTATGGACCTATGGCGTGTGTCACTCCATCCATCTGCTATCAATGTCACTCCATTTCTTGCCCATTGATTGCGAATATTTGCTGTTGCAATCTCTATGGCCACTTTCTCCTTTTGAAGCAATGTAGTCCTGATAGTTTCTGATGAAGGGGGCTTATATGTGGGTCCATACTCTGCAATCTTTGTCACGCGTTAATCCGTTCCTATGCGCCGGAACGGGCGTTCCCTGTTTCTATGCTTTGGTGGTCTAGTTTGGTGGAGGGCCTTTTTGTTTGGAGGTTATGCTTGAGTAACCATACTTTATCACCAACTTTGTATGCTGGATGTTGGAGACGATGCTGGTCTACTTAGTGCTTGTATTGATTCTGAGCCTTTCAGATTTATTGCTTGAGTTCTTGGTATATGTTTGCTAGGTGTTGAGCTTTATCTTGTGCGGCAGGGTTCTTTACTTGATTGGAGAGATGTACATCCATCCTTAGATGCTGGCCATAGTTTGCAAAGAAAGGAGTTTACTTGGTAGATGCATGGATACTATTATTATAAGCAAACTCTACAAAGGGCAAGAGCTCAAACCAATGATTTTGATGGTAGTTGATGGTGCAACGGAGATATTGTTCCAAGACTTGATTTACCCGTTCTGTTTGATCATGAGTTTGTGGATGATTGGTCGTGGATAACTTAACTTGGACTCCAAGGAGGTTGCAAAGGCTTTTCCAAAAACTAGATATGAATTGGGGACCCCGATTGTTGATGATGTCGTGCAGGAGTCCATGTAATTTGAAAATGTATCTAAGCAAGAGTCTAGCGGTAGCTGCGCCTGTGATGGTCTTGGTGGTAGGGATGAAATGTGCCATTTTCATGAATCTATCTACCACAACAAGAATTAGGTCATATTTGTTTGATTTGGAAAGATTTGTTATGGAATCCATGGACATATTAGAGTAGGGTCGCGCTAGAATGGGCAAGGGTTGCAAGAGGCCATGTGGTTTGTGATGAGGTACCTTGGCCTTGTTGCAGGTATCTCATGATTTTATATATTCCTTAGCTTCTTTCCACATTTGGAGCCACCAAAAATCTCTTGAAATAAGCTCTAAGGTCTTATTAACTCCAAAGTGTCCTGCTACTGGGGTATCATGGCGTTGTTGGAGTACTTGTGGAGGGATGTAAAGTAGATCCTTATAGTATAACAATCCATTAGATTCTTGAAACTCATAAACTTCATTTCCTTTTTCCTCTTGATTTTTTCTTTTTTTGTATAGACGATAACTTTGTGGGCTGCACCCTCTAGATGATGATGCCAAGTATCAAAGGCATCTACAATGGCAAGGAGTTCTTTCTCATTATGGCTCTCATAGTTTATCTCTGGAGGGGAGAACTTCCTTGAGTGGAATGCCACTGGATGCATATGACCATCATCTCCATGTTGGGACAAGATGGCTTCTAAGGCATAGTACAATATGCATTGGTCTCCAAGAAAAATGGTTTGGTAGGATCTAGGTGGACTAAAATTGGGGCAGTGGTGAAAGTGGTCTTCAGGGTCTAGAAGGCCTTCTTGGCTTCTGGGGTCCATGAGAACTTTGAGTTTCCTGTGAGTCTGGTGAGTGGTGTGACTATCTTTGAGTAATCCTTGATAAATATCCTATAGAAGTTGGCAAAGCCAAGGAAACATTGGAGATCGTGGACACATGTAGGTGTTTGCCAGTCAAGAATAGTCTCGATCTTCTTGGGGTCCATGAAGATTCCTCTTTGGGAGACATTGTACCCTAAAAATTCCAATTGTGTCTGATGGAAAAAACACTCAAGTTTTGCATATAGTTCTTTTTCTATGAGCTTTTCCAAAACTAATTTTACATGGTGCTCATGCTCCTTTGGATCTTTTGAGAATATCAAGATATCATCCAAGTATATAACTACAAAATCATCTAGATGCTCTCGGAAGATATCATCATTCATCATATGTTGAAACACTGCAGGAGCATTGGTAAGATCGAATGGCATAACAACATACTCGAAGTGACCATACCTTGTGTGGAAGGTTGTCTTCCATTCATCTCCTTCTCTGATCGGTTCAAGATTGTAAGCCTCTCATAGATCAATCTTTGTGAAGGTCTGGACTTTTCCAAGGTGTTTCGAGAGCTTTGATATCAATGGCAAAGGCTATCTATTCTTGACTATTATCTTGTTGAGTCCTCAATAATCCACACACATTCGAAGTGACCCGTCTTTCCTCTTCACAAATAGAATTGGGGCTCCAGTAGGAGACTTTGAGTGCCTAATGAACCCCTTGGCTAAGTTCTCATCAAAGTCCTTGCGTAGTTTAGCTAGTTCTTTAGGGGATAGCCTATAGATGGGTCCAAAAGGTGGTTGAGCCCCCTCATGGAGTTAAATAGTACAATCATATGGTCTGTGCTTGGGCAAGAGATTTGCATTCTTTTTTTCAAAGACATCTTGGAATTCTTTATGACTTGGTAGCTTGACAGACTCATCCTTACTAGATTCTTGAGTTGGTATATAATATATCATGTAGATTGGTTCCTGCCTTGCTGTGTGCGTAAAGGCTTTGGCTCCTAGATATACCGACTTTTGTTGATTTTCACGACATGTAATCTTTTGCTTAACCCAATCAATTTCTAAGTTGTATTTCTTTAGCCAAGCCATCCTAAGGATGATTAGATTAGTGGGACTAGATATGACATTAAAGCATACACGAGATTTGTGATCACCAAGAGTCACCATAAGTGATTGGGTTTCCTTGGTAATATCTCCAGATGCTAGAGGTCTTCCATTCACAACTTCAGTTGGTGTAGGATTGGTCTTTTGGAGAACTGGAATCTGGTATCTATTCACAAAGCCATCATCAATGAAACATGCGGAGGCCTCGGAGTCGACCAAGGCTTTGAGGGAAAGTCTCTCTCGGCAAGATCATCTAGATTGTGACAAGGAAAGTTTCCATGGGGTTGGCTGGAATCAAGAGACCCTTTTTTATATCAAGGTCTAGTTGTATGGTCTCATTCACAACTAGACATTTTCGTTTTCCTACTCGAGGGTGGTTGCAGCAACTCTTGGGGTTCTTGCCCTCTTATTTGGGCAATTTAGGGTGATGTGTCGAGGGTTTCCACAATATAGGCATAGATGATTCTCTCTTTGTCTTTGCTTTCTTGTGGGATCAAGGGCTGGAATTTGATATTATCTATTTGTATTGGTTTGGGCTTGGTTTCTTCTTTGATTGGGTCTTTGATTGGGGCTAGGTTCCATTGGTAAGGCCTTAATTCTTCTTGCTTTTCTTGCATCCTCTTGAACAATTTATCATCGCATTGGATGGCTTGCATGACATAATCATTGAGTGTTTTTGCCTTAGACATAGTGAGCATGAGGTCCTTGATGTCATCTCGAAGACCCCATCTGAATTGGCTTATAAAATACTCCTCATGTCAAGTGAGGTCACAGATTAATTGCCTAAATTCAACGCATAAGCAGATATAGGGCGGTTACCTTGTCGTAGCTTCTGAAGTTTTGTTTCTACTACTCGACCAGTGTGTGGATCTCCAAATGTGAAAATGAGCTCGCAAAGAAATGCATCATAGTTATGAAGTACTGGCATATTCTTTTCCAAGATTAGGGTGAACAATGATAAAGCTTGACCACAAAGCAAAGTCCCAATGAATCCCATTTTGGATGCATCATTTGGATACCTATCCGGTTGCATGTAGATACAGAGCTTTACTTGTTGTAGGAATCCTCAGAACTTCGAACGGTCACCAACCATTAAATTTATTTGGCATGTTAATCTTGGATTCTCTTGTTGGGGATTGATAAACACACGGAATCGTCTGATCACTTCCTCTGTTGTTCTGCAAGTCTCGGATTTGGACTTGTATCTCTTGAAGCGTGGGCCTAGATGCATAGGGTGTTCTATTTGAAGTTGCACTTGTTGTTCATTCAAGTCTTGAATTTGTTGTTGGAGATTTTGAAGGGAGGCCACGATTCTTTCAAGAATCACCTCTATGGTGCACAGTAGGGTTAGAAAGTAGTCTTGCCAAATTGTTATGGGAGTACTAGATTGTGCTCGAGAGACTAGACTAGATGCAAGATTTGTTACAAGAATTCTGATTACAAGATAATTCCACATAGGGGCACAAGGTACTATGATAACTTAACAGGATACGGAAAATCCCACAACTCGGGACCGTAGGTATAGACAACAGTACTCGATAGGATACGAAGGATCCCACTACTCGGGACCGTAGGTGTTAGATTTCGGGAGATAGATTTCTTTTGACTGATGGAAGCACGAGTGTTCTTCACCTCCCAGCCACGCCTAGATAAGTGCTGGCCCTCAAGCTTATCTCTTTGCCAGCCGTCAACTTGCTGGAGTCCTACTATTTCTGGACTCCCTTAACCTCTAGGCTCCCCTTAACCCCGTTCGGGCGCCCAAGAACCCGGACGGTCTTTCTCGTGCATGTTCCCCTAAATTTACCTTAATGTAACATTAAATATTCCTTTTAATGTCACATTCTCCACTTATGACCTTATGACATTAAATATCCCTTTTAATGTCACATTAATGTCACATTTCCTTCCCCTTAAGAATCGTTTTCGTCCTCGAAAACGATATTTGGAAGGTCTAACTATAAATCGGGAAACCTTTTCTTTAAAGTACTTACCTGCTCCCATGTTGAGCTTTCCTCTGAACAATCTTTCCACTTAACCAAACATTCTTGATAAATAGTATTCCTCGTTCGTCTATTACGAACATTTAATATTTTTTCTGGTTCATGTGGATTAGATTGGTCATAGAATAACTCCTCAATATCATCATTTAAGATTAAATTATCCAAATCACCCAGCTTCTTCCTTAATTTGCTTACATGAAAAACTGGATGTATTTTACTACCAGCAGGTAGTTGGAGCTTGTAAGCCAATTCTCCCACCCTTTTAAGTATTATGAAAGGACCACAATACCTTGGTGAAAGCTTTGGACAATGTCCCTTTTTCATAGTTTTAGTTTGTTCAGGCACCTTAAGATAGACCAATTCTCCTTCTTCAAAGGAGATGTCTCTTCGGTGAGGATCTGCATATGCTCTAGCTCGACTTTGAGCCTTTTTAATATTTTCTTGAGCAAATTTTAACATATTATTCATATCCTCCAAAAAGTCTTTAGCTGCCTGAACCTTTTCCTTATGCAGTCCTACTGCAAAAGGAGCTCTGGGCTGAAACCCATACATCAACATAAATGGACTATATCCAGTGGAAGAGTGTTTGGCACTGTTATATGCAAACTCTGCTATCGGTAAATACTCTTCCCAATTAGTTTGCCTTTTGCTTACATATGCCCTAAGCATATCTTCAAGAATTTGGTTAACCCTTTCAGTTTGCCCATCTGTTTGCGGATGATCCGCCGTACTCATGCTAAGTTTAGTATCCAATTTCCTAAATACCGCACGCCAAAAATGGCTATCAAATTTTCTATCCCGATCAGAAACTATATTTGTCGGAAGGCCATACAATCGGTATATGTTCTCTACGAACAATCTAGCCAATTCTGGTGTTTTAACATCAGTTGAAGTTGGAATAAACCTAGCCATTTTGGTTAACCTATCCACAATTACCCACACAGAGTCGTGCCCCCTCTGTGTTTTAGGTAAAGCAACAATAAAATCCATGGAGATACTCTCCCATTTTCCCGAAGGAATTTCTAATGGATGGAGAAGTCCTCCCATTTTTAATTTTTCAGCTTTATTAACCTGGCATTTATTACATTTGACCACATAGTCAAGGACGTCCTTATTCATTCCAGGCCAATAGAACTGCCTTTTAATAAGACTATAAGTCTTATTAACTCCTGGATGTCCCGCACTAGGGGTATCATGACACTCAAAGAGTATCTGGCGCCTTATTTCTATATCCTTCGGGACACATACCCTACCCTTGTAGAGTAAATAACCATTATCAATGGCAAAATTCTTCCACTTGAATCCAGTTTGAGCAACCCCTGATGCTCCATTTCCTAGTTGAACATCCTCAGATATTCCTTCCTCAGTAGAAGCACTTTCATTTGGATCCCCATTTTTTATTGCTTCCCATATGTTGGAATATGCCGGATCAACCTGGCATTTTCCTTTTAAAGATTCAAGCAAGCTGGAAGTGAACTGAGTAAAACTCAATTCATTAATGATGGGCATTCTGCTGAGTGCATCAGCTACTATATTATACTTTCCTTTTCTATATCGTATTTCATAGTCGAACTCTTGGAGGAGTTCGGCCCATCTGGCTTTACGCCCATGTAAATCTGGTTGATCATTAAGCCACTTAATGCTTTCATGATCCGATAAGATCAAAAGTTTGGCACCATACAAATAATGCCTCCATTTCTTCATTGCATGTACTATTGCATACAGCTCCCTCTCATAAACAGAATAATTCTATTTTGCACGATCTAATTTCTTGCTTTCAAAAGCAATTGGTCGACCTTCTTGTAATAAGACCGCGCCTATTGCCTTGTCACTGGCATCAGCTTCAACCACAAATGGTTTATTGGGATCCACTATTAATAATACTGGAGCTGTAGCAATAGCTACCTTAAGTTTTTGAAAACTTTCATTTTGGTCTGTTCCCCAATTAAAACTTTTCCCTTTCCCTTTAAGTTGGTCTGTCATTGGAACAGCTATTTTGGCATAATCTCGAATGAATCTACGATAAAATCCAGATAAACCTAGGAAGATCTGCAGCTCTTCCAGGTTCCGTGGAGGTGGCCATTCAATAATTGCCCTTACTTTTTCTGGATCCATGTTGATTCCCTCTTTCGAGATTATATGCCCTAAATATTTGACCTCTTGTGCAAAGAATTCACATTTAGTTTTCTTCGCATAAAGGGAATGTGTTCTTAACAGTTGGAATACTAATAATAAGTGTTCCAAATGTTCTTCTCTTGATTTACTAAAGATCAAGATATCATCCAAAAAGACTACTACAAAATGTCCTAGATAGGGCCGTAAAACACTATTCATCAGCTTCATAAAAGTAGCTGGTGCATTAGTGAGACCAAAAGGCATCACTAAAAAATCATAATGCCCGTATCTAGTACGAAATGCCGTTTTGGAAATATCTTGTGCCTTAATTCTTATTTGGTGATAACCTGATCTTAAGTCTATCTTTGTGAAGAATTTTGCCCCTTGCAATTGATCAAAAAGATCTTCCATTCTGGGCATAGGAAATTTATTCTTCACCGTTATTTTATTAAGTGCTCTATAGTCAACACAAAGTCGCATAGAACCATCTTTTTTCTTTACCAATAAAATTGGTGAAGCCCAAGGTGAATTACTGGGTTGAATAAACCCTTTATCCAGGTAATCCTTAATTTGTCTTTCAACTTCTTGATGCTGTGTTTCACTTAACCTATATGGTGGTTTTGAAATTGGGTGTGTATCCTTATTTATATCAATTGGATGATTTATTTCACCCCTATCTGGTGGAAGGCCACTAGGTAAATCAGAAGGAAACACATCTTTAAAATCATCTAACAAACTGTTCAATTCATTATTTACATTCAATTCGCAAATATAAGAAAATTGTTGCTTTATATTACAGGAAGTAAAAGTATTTTGTACAGGAAAAGACCATAGCATATATACCTCACAAACTTCCTTCTTAATCAGCTTCTGAACTTCAGTAGAACACAGCAAAGGATTATCAGATACTTCATGTTCACCTTGAATGACAAAAGTCTTACCATCCCTTTCAAATTCCAGTGTATTATGGTGATAGCTACGTTTTAAGGATGGTTCCAATCCCCATAGCCACTCCCTCCCTAGAGCAATGTCAGCTCTTTCCATGTTCATTATTTGGAAATCAAGCTTATCTTTATATCCTTGAATCTCGATTTCCAAATTGGATACCATTGTATCCCATATTTTATTGTCTTGGCCTTGCATCATACGCACAACGTATTGATGCTCACTGTTTTGTTGGGGAAGTTTCAATTTTTTGACAAGTGCATAATTTATAAAATTATGCGTGGCAGAGTCATCAATCATGACTCTAACCCGTTTTCCAGCTATGAATCCATGTACTCTAAGTAAATCATGTGGCCCAAAAGTAGGCTGCCACAAAGAAGTTGACATACAACACTTATGTTGTACATCCATGTGCAAGACCTTTAAAGATTTATATTTTTCATGGCCCTTTAATTCTAAGGTCTGCACTACATGGATTTGTTTTTCTTTTCCCTTGCCCTTGTCCTTTTCTTTGTCTTCCCCCTTTTTCTTTTGAGGGCAATTCCAAGCAGCATGGTTAGGGGATAGGCAATTAAAACACAATTTTTGTTTTTTGGCCTTATCAAAGTCATTAGGACTTAGCTTTGGCCTCATATATGGTTTCTTTTCAAAAGGTTGTTTTTTACCTTTGAAAAATGGCATTTTTCTTTTAAATTTGCCCACAAATTTTGAGGTTTCTAATTCCTTAGACTTGGGCTCCATATCAGTGAGACTGGTGAGTGTACCTGGACGCATACTATCTTCATAAATTAATGCAAATTTAATTGCCTCTTCAAGCGTCTTAGGTAAACTCCGTTTTACTTCCTTTTTACAGGCTTTGTCCAGTCCCCTAATGAATCCTCTTGTTTTTTGGAATTCATCAATTCCTTCTAGTTTGAGGATTATCTCACGATATTCCTCCAGATATGTCAGTAGGGGCCGTCCCTTTTGTCTGACATAATCCCAATCTTCCCAATTTCTTTCCATTTCATTTTCAGGAAGAAATTCTTTTAAAAATACGGATTCAAATTGAGCCCAAGTTTCAGGTATTTTATTCGCCTCCTTTAAAGTTCGCCACCACTTATATGCTTTGGGCCCCAAAGTTAAACTGGCCTCCAATGCTTGGAGATGTGGTGGGGTGTTTTTTAATTTATGTAAATCTTCCCATTTTTGGAGGAAATTAAAGATTGTATCTTTATTCCTATCTTTTTCCTCCCCGTAAAATTGAGGTGGTTTCATATCCTTTAAAACCGGATTATCCCTCAATTTATGGTAGGTTTGGGGTTCTTTAGAATCTCGAATGGTCGCATCTAAATCTTTGGATGAAGATGGGACATCTGAGATTTCTATCTTATTTTTGTCTTTTTCCAACAATAAAGTTAAGTGAGATTTTATTTCAGTAAGTGTTTGAGTTAAAAACTCCATTTGAACCCCTTGAGTTTGCACACGAGCAGAAAGATCATCAAATTGCTCTCTCGTGGCAAAAAATTCTTCCCATTGTTCTTCTTGTATGTCTGGTTCATGGGGATCTACCATAGGTTGATCCTCGGAGCTAGAACTTTCCATTACCCTTTCTTTCCCTTTTTCTGCCATTAATACACTGGAATTGGAAAGCAAAAATAAGAAATTTGCATACAAGATAAAATACTTCCCTGATTTCTTATGGCAGGCTGTGGCTTCAGTTATGTATGAAGGCTGTAGCTTCAGTTGAATATGAAGTTTTCTGCCTGTCTCACAGCAGTCGCAGTCTTATCCGACTCAGCAATCTGATACTGGCGGCTCCCCTCTGATCTAATTCTCGCGGATGCTGGCAGCTTCACATCAGATCTGGTTGGTCTTCGCGAATGCTGACAACTCCACGCTTGGTCTAGTTGGTCTTCGCGTTGGTCTGGTTGGTCTTCACGATCATGATCCTTACGTTTTTTTTTAATTCTGCCCGTTACGTTTTCTGCCACGGGTCCCGTAACGTTAGACCAATGATAAAGGTCACTTACGTGACGTGGCGCTGTATTACTAATGTGATAAGTCTTCTCCGTTTTCCTCACGGTCCGTCGATTCCTATGCGACGGACGGAAGAAGTAATGGCCCGTTTTCTGACGCGACGGGGCAGGGCGGGAGTACTCCGTCAGATCGCGTGACGGTCAGGAATTAAGTGCCGTGAAGACGCGACGGGACGGAACGCTTCTGACTGATGGCCCGCTACTTGACTGACGACCTCCCAGATTCTTGTTTGATCAGGAACATAGGCTCTGATACCAATGTTAGATTTCGGGAGATAGATTTCTTTTGACTGATGGAAGCACGAGTGTTCTTCACCTCCCAGCCACGCCTAGATAAGTGCTGGCCCTCAAGCTTATCTCTTTGCCAGCCGTCAACTTGCTGGAGTCCTACTATTTCTGGACTCCCTTAACCTCTAGGCTCCCCTTAACCCCGTTCGGGCGCCCAAGAGCCCGGACGGTCTTTCTCGTGCATGTTCCCCTAAATTTACCTTAATGTAACATTAAATATTCCTTTTAATGTCACATTCTCCACTTATGACCTTAATGTGACATTAAATATCCCTTTTAATGTCACATTAATGTCACAGTAGGTATGGCTACAAGATATCAAAATTATAAGATCTCCCTCGACGGGGATGAACAAGATGCAAGATAGTACCAGACAAGATCTTGTACTATGAGATTACAAGGTGACAAGACATCGGGAGTATAATGAAAGACAAGACAAGACTAGATACCATAACTAGACAAGAACTAGAACTGGAACTTGAAGTTACTTATTTGGAGGTCTTTGTCAAAAGATGATGTACCAGTGAGACACTAGGGTTGGTGGGGAGGAACACGAAGTGAACTCGGCAAACATGGAGAAGAGAAGAGAAGAGAGAAGAAACTCTGATGAATGGAATGATGAAGTTCCGAATCATGGAGTGAATGTGATACAGGGGAACAAGGGTGCCATAGCACAAGGAAGATGATGATGACAGCCACGAACCATGAACCGCAATGTCCTCCTGAAGGGGTGTGAGGGTAGTAGAGAGGCTGGAGAGAAGAGGTGACAATCAATGTCTCTCGATGGAGCGGGTTGTAGATCCGTAGGTCGTGGAAGCCATAGTACCTGAAAATAAGTGGGAGACGACTACCGTTGGCATTGTGATGATCTCCAGGAGGTCATAGTGCCAATCGATCCTTCATGTGCTCAAAAGGACTTAGTGTGCATCAGATGCGTCTTATTGCCTTGAGCATAGTACTTTGATAGCCGATGTAGAACAATCTCTGTGGCCTAGAAAGGAGAGTTGGCACAAGGAGTGCCTAGTGGAAGACGCATATACTCTGAGGGGGTGGGGAGCAAAGGTCGAAGTCGGCAAGCATCGGTAGTGTGTCCGGTGATGCCATAGTAGGAGCACCCAGTAGTCTGGACATCTATTGGTAAAAAAAGCCATGGATACCAGTGTGCCTTGCTGAAGAAGGAAGAGGTCAGCCATCATGAACCACGAACCGCAATGTCCGCCTCAAGGGGTGTGAGGGCAGTGTGAAGCACGAACCGCAATGTCTGCCTTAAGGGGTAGGAGGGCACGGGAAGGGCTGGAAATGAGCTGCTAGTAGGAGGATGCGACCAGCAGTAGGAGGTTGCAACAAAAATGCAAGTGAGGAGAGAGAAAGACTAAAAACGCAGTCAGCAGGAGAGAGAAAAACTAAAAACGCAGGTAGGACAGCCTACAGGAGAGAGAAAGACTAAAAGTGCAGGCAGTAGGATTGTGATGACGTGGCAGACTGTACGGCAGTAGGTCTGCACAGGAACAGCAGTCGCCTCGCTGGAATCAGCTCCAAACTGCGTGAAGAGGGCTGGGAATCAGGCGCCAACTGATGGAGACAGCAATGGACTTCTTTGGTTGAGATGTCCTCCACGAACAGGGTGTGGGCAGCAAGCTGAAACACCTGAAATCTGCAAAAACGAGATTTTGATGCAGCGGAAGAAGAGAAGTGGAAGCCGAACCCGCCACCGGTCTTTGTCTTCACTGGAGTGGAGGATCTTTGCCACTTTTTGAGCAGATCCAGCTTTGATACCATGTCAAAAGATGGCATACTAGCGAGACAGTAGGGTTGGTGGAGAGGAATACGGAGTGAACTCGGCAAATATGGAGAAGAGAAGAGGAGAGAAGAAACTCTGATGAATGGAATGATGAAGTTTCGAATCATGGAGTGAATATGATACAAGGGAACAAGGGTGCCGTAGCACAAGCAAGATGATGATGAGAGCCACGAACCACCAACGGCAATGTCCTCCTGAAGGGGTGTGAGGGTAGCGGAGAGGCTAGAGAGAAGAGGTGACAGATTGAATGAATCAGCCGTGAGGAATGAATGAGAGAGTGGCCTATAAATAGGCATAGTCAGTCTAAGATGGCGCCCCTTTTTGGGGCTGCAAACCCTAAATGCAAAACGCAGAAACGCAAAAATGCAAACTGCGGGTGAAGGGTGAAGGGTTTCTCAACAGTCTGGGGACTGGCATTGGCAAGACTGAGGAGCTCTATGGTGAGCCCCTCCCTTTTGTAGGTGTTGGAGGGCGGCTAAATATCTTCTAGAATGTTCCATGATGATATCATCGATGATGCAGGTGATGATATGGCATATCTTGTAGAAGGTTCCATGATGATATGGCAAGGTTGGGTTCGCATGGTTGGCTCGAGGATGTCTTGTTAAGGGTGCGTTTGCATGGGGTGTGAATGAATCAGCCGTGAGGAATGAATGAGAGAGTGGCCTATAAATAGGCATAGTCAGTCTAGGATAGTGCTCCTTTTTGGGGCTGCAAACTCTAAACGCAAACCCTAAATGCAAAACGTAGAAACGCAAATTGTGGGTGAAGGGTGAAGGGTTTCTCAACAGTCTCGACTCCGTGGGGTCCCAAGACTGGCATTGGCAAGACTGAGGAGCTCTATGGTGAGCCCCTTCCTTCTATAGGTGTTGGAGGGCGGCTAAAGATATTCTAGAATGTTCCATGATGATATCATCGATGATGCAGGTGATGACATGGCATATGTTCTAGAAGGTTCTATGATGATATGGCGGTGTGTTTGCATGGGATGTGGATTCATATAGCATGAGCAAGAATTAATCCGTACACTTGATCAAGGCATGTCCGTGACATGGGGTTTATGAGTGTTTGTGGGTAGTGAGGGGGATGCCCATCATTGTTGTCCTAGAGTGAAAGGATGTGGTAAAAAAGGGATAAGTGGAAGGTACGATGTTAAAGTGTGGTATTTCTCCTAATGATGCACCAAGAGGTGGAGTGAATGGAGAGTAGGTAGATGGTGGGATGGAGAAAGAGAAAGTGTTAGGAGTGAAGATGAAAGATCCAACCCCTACATGAAAAATAACAGGTCGAGAGCGAAAAAAATGCCTCGTACGGAGTCTTTTTAGGGATCGCCGCAATCGGTCCACGGTTAAGGATGTATATAGAAGTGTTAACAACCTCAATCCAAAGGTGCTTCGGGAGCTTTGTTGTGAGCAACATAGAGCATGTCATATTTATAATTACCCAGTTACTACGCTCTACAACTCCATCCTGTGCGGGGGAGTTGGTAGAGGTGAGTTGACGTGCAATGCCTTATCCTTGTAGAAACTCAAAGGGGAGGTGAACTCGTTACCAGAATCACTCCTCATAGTATCCACATGACAACCTGTCTGGTTATGGACCAAACCAGTAGCACCCAAGCATTGAAATAAGTGAAGGCATCTGACTTGTGCTTGAGGAAGTACACCCCACATGTATTTAGAGAAATCATCCACTATAAAAAAGAAGTACAACATGCCATTTAAGGCAGTAATGGATGTGGGACTAGAAAAAGTCTACATGAATGAGCCTAAGGGATTCAATAGCATGAGTGATAGATTGCTGAGGAAAGGGTGTACAATGTTGCTTACCTAGTTGACATGCTCTATAGACCCCTTGAGATAGTTTTAGGTGTGGAAGACCCTCAACTATCCCCTGGTGCGACAACTCATAAAGAGAGTCATAGCCAAGATGTCGCTAGGGAAAATGCCAAAGACGCTCAAAGTCCATGAGCTCCTATGTGTTGAACAAGGCTTGGAAGCAATAGAACTTCGAATCATCGGTAGCGGGCTTGGTAAGAAATGTGTCATTTGGTAAAAGCCATTAGACTATGCCTTGCGTTGAGAGCAATCATTAAACCAGTTTGAGAGTTTAGGATCTTGATTGTGGTCGCGGTGAAGAAAATTGTTTGCTCCAACTGACAAAGCTACTGAACCGACAAGTTTACCCCAAGTTAGGGGAGATGATAAACATCATCCAGCAAGCGAGATCCGGACCCTTGTCTTCCGGAAAATTGACACGACCTTGGGCCTGAATCTTGATATTAGAGGAGTTGTTTCCAACGGGAATACTCTCAGTTGCAGGGGCTCAGGAAACGAAAATGTCTGCTATAGGAGTCATGTGATAGGTAACTCCATTGTCCACAAGCCAAACATATATTGAGGTGCTCGACTGTGATGAGTGGGCCTCTGCAGGCACTTTATTAGGAGGCAACTTGCAGATGTGAATGAGACTTGCATCTTGAAACCAGCCTTTCTTCCATGGATGGGTGGTAAATCCCTGATTACAACTTAATCACAACAGCAAATAATTAATTAATTTGTAATCAGGGATTTACTACCCATCCATGGAAGGAAGGCTAGTTTCATGGTTCCATTGCCAGGATTTAAACTCGGGTCGCTTGGGTGAAAGCCAGGTATCCATTGTCGTCTAGTTTGGTTAGGATACCTGGCTTTCACCCAGGCGACCCAAATTCAAATCCCAGCAATGGCTGTCATGAGGACATGTATTTTTGAAACCTCACTTAATATGTGGATTAACTTCTAATCACATGATTAAGTAAATGTTGCACATGTGAGGTGCAACTGGGATTAAAGTAAATTTACGAGCTCGGGACCCGAAGAAATCACGAGATGTCAAAGGCAAAAGTTGCTATAAGTTATGCCGCACGGGTACTTGGTGGTATCTGGTGCCAGTTGTTGGCCTAGGTCATCCATTTGGCCATAAGTGTCAGTTGGTGACACTCGAGAAGCGGCATTTAATGGTACCTAACGCCAATCTAATGGTCAAAGATGGCGTAGAGACACTTAGGAATGGAAGTTGCCTAGCCAATTTAATTATTGGCCAGTCAGATTATTTTTCAGGGTCCCAAAATAATTATTAGATTAACTTTCAGTCATTCTTCGAGACAAAACTCTGAATTTTCTCTCTCTACAGCTTTTCCTCTCATCTCCCAGCCATTTCACAGCCTTGCTCCGAAGATCTCAACATTTGGACCCTTGGAGGCTGAGAAATTGCAAATTGCTCTGCTATAAACCCTAATTTACAGCAGAAATTAGGGTTTAGCAATAGCCTTAGGAAGTGTGCCAGAAATTGGAAGCTTCAAGACTTGGATTCAACAAGACTGAAGGTGAATTTCAGCTGAATTCAGGTGGAGGACTAGCCAACCATTGAATTTGGGGCATTTCCATCGTCTATGAAGTGGGTGAAGGCTAATTAACTGCCCGAATCAACGGGCAAAATAGATTGAAGACTTGCTGGTCACTTTGGACAGCAAGGGGAGTTGAAATACCGAAAGGTGGTCATTCCTTCCGTGGATGGGTGGTAAATCCTTGATTACAACTTAATTACAGCAGCAAACAATCAATGCAAATCTGAAAATACAAATTTACCTACTGATCTTGGACAATGCACACCCGATTGGCCCCAAAATTGGTGCCCCTTTCGGTATTTCTTTAGCTTTATTGAAGAAAAAGTTGACTTACAATGGGATTCTCCCAATCCCTTTAGGTATTTCAACTCCCCTTGCTTTCCAAAGTGACCAGCAAGTCTTCAATCTAGTTTGCCCCTTGATCCGGGTACTCAATTGGCCTTCACCTGCTTTGACGGAGATGGAAAATGCTCCAAATTCAATGGTTGGCTAGTCCTTCACCTGAATTCAGCTGAAATTCACCTTCAGCCTTGTTGAATCCAAGTCTTGGAGCTTCCAATATTTGGCACGCTTCCCAAGGCTACTGCTAAACCCTAATTTATGCTGTAAAATAGGGTTTACAACAGAGAAATTTGCAATTTCTCAGCCTTCAAGGGTCCAAATGCTGAGATCTTTGGAGCAAGGCTGTGAAATGGCTGGGAGATGAGAGGGAAAGCTATAGAGAGAGAAAATTCAGAGTTTTGTCGCGAAGAGTCATTTACAGCTGTTGCCTTGTCTCAACAGCTTGTAGATGTTGCCTCGTGCTATTGATTAGTCTTCTCCTGCCCTTGGCAGCCTCAGAAGGTCCTCCAATGGCTGCAAATTAGACCAGTAGTCTCCCCTCCCTCTCTTTTGTAAGCTGAATTTATAGAAATGCCTCTCTTCAACCTCTAAAGACGTTTTTCAATCTTGCATGGTCATTTTTGACAAGTGGCAACCTTCCCTAATGGGTTTTCGAGCATTTTTCATAATTAAATATTAATCTACAGTCTTTCAATACTGAAAATTAATCTAATAATTATTTCGGTGCCTTGAAAAATAATCCGATTGGCCAATAATTAAATTGGCTAAGCAACTTCCATTGCCCAGTGTCTCTACGCAATCTTTGACCATCAGATTGGCGTTAAGTACTATTAAACGCTACTTCTCTAGTGTCACCAACTGACACTTATGGCCAAATGGATGACCTAGGCCAACAACTGGCACCAGATACCACCAAGTACTTGTGCGGCATAACTTATAGCAACTTTTACCTTTGACATCTCGTGATTTCTTTGGGTCTCGGGCTCGTAAAATTACTTTAATCCCAGTTGCACCTCACATGTGCAACATTTACTTAATCATGTGATTAAAATTAATCCACATGTTAAGTGAGGTTTCAAAAATATATGTCCTCATGACACATCCAATGCCTTTAAGGAGACGATGTGGATCTTTGCAGATCAGTCAGACGAACCCTTTGGAGTTGAGTAGTTCGCCGACTGTAAGGGTTGACCGATGGCATTCTGGGTTTGGCCTCGCTACTACCCTTGTTGGGGATTGCTACCACCTTGCTTTCCCTATTAGGGGTTACCTAGTTGGAGGTTTGATTCTAGGATTTTAGTTGTGTGCCTCTTACCTTAGATCGATACTTGTTGTCATAATGGCCAACCTTTTGACAACATTGATAATACCTATTTTTCTTAGGTACAATTTGTGCAATAAGAGCCTCGTCTATCAAGGATATGTTATGAAATTGATCGAACAACCATGTGTAGCGCAACAATTGACACTCAAACTCATAAAATGTGGGCATTTGAGGTTGTGATATCACTTGTTGCACACAATGGAAATATTTACATGGCAGCTTGTTAAGAAGCAAGGTAACTTGATCATCAGAGGACTTAAGAGCCCTAGTGGTTGAGAATTCAGTAAGGAGATGTCGAGACTCAGCCAATTTGACTTTCAAGTCATCCTTGTTTGTGAATTTAAAGTTTTGGTGTTCACGATCCAAATTGATGTGACAGGTTCTATCTCAAGCCACATAGTGGTTAGTCAAGTATGCCCAATGCTCAGATGCTAAGTTGAAATACTGAAGTTGAGAGTGAAACTCGGGCAATAAGCCCTGCATAAGCTCAACAATAGCGGAGGCATTATGAGCCTTCCATGATCGGATGATCTTGTATGGAACAAGTGCGGGATCAGGTTGGGGTTTCAACCATTGGATTAAATCTCATAAGTTTTGAGACATACCTCATTAAATTTGACCAAGTGGTGTGGTTTGACTCATTGAAACATGTCTTGTCATTAAATGGATGCTTGGTGGATGAGGAGCTAGAACCATGAGGTGTCTGTGAAGATGGATAGGTGGGATAGTGTGAAGGATAAGTTGTTGGTAGTTTGACTCATTGAAACATGTCTTGTCATTAAATGGATGCTTGGTGGATGAGGAGCTAGAACCATGAGGTGTCTGTGAAGATGGATAGGTGGGATAGTGTGGAGGATAAGTTGTTGGTGGTGGTGGTGGATAAGAAGAAGGAAGAGGTAATGGTGGATAGGCAAAAATAGGCTGCTGATTTCCAATGAGTGCCTATTGCTGTGGAGGTACCGAAACGGACATAAGTCCATACGATACCGTAGGTGGAGATGGAGGAATTGGGACACGATAGCCTTGTCTAAATGTCGGTTGGGGCATAACATAAGGACCGGATGGTCTAGTAGGTAATGCCATTTAGGCAAACTGTCGTACCAAATGATCCACACTCGAGTATATCTAGGATTCACTCCCAGAGTGATAACTTAAAAGTGTGTGTGGGAGGTCAAGCCTTTGTCACAGTTACACCATCCGGAAACGGTATGTGGAGGTCTTAAATGATGTGCCTAAATGTGAAGAACCCCCTAGTGTGGTGTGTGGTGGATAATGGGATGTACTCAATGGAAGCGCAAAAGGTGCAGTGGAAGATGAGAGAGGGATGGGTGGGAGCCCAAATGGATTTGTGATGGATGTTGTTGTGGGAAACATGGTTGGTTTCTTTTGTCCATTAAATGCATTGGATAAAGATACACCTACTCCAAATTGACCATGAGAAATTAAATCATTTGAAGGAAAAGGAAGGGAAGAATACTAACAAGTTCTTATTTTAGCTTCTTACCTAGTTTTGAGTTCATAAAGAAATTCTTGTCTTCCTCGTTACTCAGAAACTAAAGGTTGTTTTGAAGAGTACCTTCTTGACGAGCATCCCTCCATTCAACAGAAAGTACAAAATCATTTGGCACAGAATTCGAAATAATAGGGTTCGTACCTGGCAATCGAGAAAAGATGTATTGTGAAAGTGATACGTAATTTGAGCGAGGTTCCACTTGTGGACGGCTAGTCCATAGTGGAGATTTCGAAGGATTTGCAAGATCATTAGTTCTATGCACCGAATCCAAAGGAGAAAACTTAGGTTTACCTTCAACCTCCCGCTGAGCCTTATGCATAAGGATGAGATTCTACCCATCGGCGGAAATCTGATATGGTCTATGGACTCCATGGTAGTTTGATGGTTCTCTCCCCATGTCAGATCGGGTAGGACCACTCCTGATTGTTTTTTTTCATGTTTGGCTGTGGAGGCTGGAGCGGTGGTGTGAATACGTTCGAAGTGATTTGGCCCTTCTGTTATTCCTGCTTTTGTGGATGAGCTCTCCGATCAAAGGCCAAGGTTTCTCAGAGAGTATCTAGCTCTGATACCATGTGAAGAAATGCTCTAAATGTAGAAAACACAAAACCAATTGGACAACAAAGCACATATTGATAAACACAGAACTCGGTTAGGGTTAGGGTAACTCAGAGACAGTGAACACAATGAATAATGAAGTGAATGACTACTTAATATACGATGCTCATGCAGCAAACACACTATGCAGTGAATATTGAACATAGAACTCTCATATCTCTAGGATCAAGGCATAGGTTATGAGGTAGAGAGTGTTGTACTCCGAATGGATCTCGAAATGCAGCAAGGCAGCCTGTGTGTGTTGAACACCAGCAAATACAGCAAGAGAGGTTGGATCCGATGCAAACAAGTAGTCTAGGAGACAGAGAGACTAAAAATGCAGGTACTTGAGGAGAGAGAAAACTGGTTGTGTAGATTAGGTAAACGAACGCTGACTGTGCTGGGCGACATGTGGAAAATAGTTAGAGTGTCCATCTCTCAAGTATCGCAGCTTTGATTTTTTATCTTTATGTTGCTCTTTAAGACCTCCTAACTAGTGGACTGTGGAACAGCCTGTCTCAAGAAGAATGGAGTGACTCCTTGTTTGAGTTATCAAATGCGTTGAACCAGTAGTCTGCACCTCTTCAAGCAAACACACAAAAAATTGCTGGGTTTTGGCATCAGGGTGCCTGAACAAGGGGGAAAATTGAGACACCTTGCAAAAGGAAGTTGAAGATGCCTTGCACATTCCGTAAAAGGCCTGAACCATGCAGAAAATCTGTGTTCTTTGTGACAAATTTGCTCCGAACAGCAAGCTGATTGTGGTTAGTCAAAAAAACATGGCCATAGAGTCTTTTGGGAGTGGGCTACAAAAGCCTTTCAACTAAGGACATCAGCCACTACATTCTCTTTGCCTGGCCAGTACTCGATGTCAAAGTCATACTCTTGACGAAATTTTACTCATCTCTATGTCATGTCAAGGTTTGGTTGGGTGAAGATCAACTTCAGACTCTTGTGATTAGTTACTATCTAAAACTTGTGATTGAGAAGATAGTGTCACCATATCTTGAGACAGTGCACCACCTCTAGCAACTCAAAAGTCATGAGTATCTTTATTTGATTCATAGAACTGAGGCTGATGACATTAGGTCTACAGATGAGAGAATGGATGTGAATGAGGGTATGAATGCTGATGAGGCTTGACTCTTGATTCTTGTGTAGGACTCAAGTTTTGGTTTTATGTTTAGGGCTTCCTTAGCATTTGAACATGTTTATTAAAAGTATTATTTGGCATGGATTCATTTTGATGCCATTATGCTTTTGCTATATTTAAGGTTATAGTTGAGGTCTATGCTAATACTTTTTTGACATTTAAGCTTATCATTGGTCATGGAAGATGGATGGTGGAACATTGTGGATGTAAAATCTTAGTCTATTGTATGTTTCATTGTATTTTGCTTTTGTATAGAATGCTGAATCATTATCATAATACATTTTGCTATGAAACTTGAAGTATGAAACTCGTGTGAAACCTTTTGAAACACATTTCGCATTGAAATGGAGTTATACACACAGTAACATACATTATGTGTCCAAAGGGACTGACAATGTCTGTGTTTTGGAGAAGCTTTCAAGGGGTTCTCAGGAATATGCCTGAACTTGTTCAGGCAATTCTGCACAGAAGAACGTCTTGTAAGTTTTGTGAAATTTTGTCTGTGTGAGAACAGACCCAATGAGATTGTTGGAATGTCCAATAAGGCTCCCATGGCTTGCTAAACATGAAGAAAAAGGCCATGCATCCATAAGAAATCTGTCAATGAGATTGTTTCGAACTGTGCGATAAGGCTCACAAGCCTATGTAAATTATACTCAGCTAACGATTGCAGTTTGTTGCACTTTACAGCTCTTATTAATTGAGTTGCCCATTGCTAACAAACCCTTTCAAATTATCACATGTAGGTTCAAGGTTGGCCATGGCTTATGAGAAAGAGGTATGTTAGCATTCAAAGATCTGTGTGATGCTTTTAAAAACTCTCACAAAGAAATTATGCAGTTTTTTCTAAATATCAACAATCTTTGTTTGCCAGACCAGGTTAGCTGGGTGTGTCCTTTACTATCTCATGACAACTGGCTCAGGTCTTCAGACCCTCGGGGAAGAATACTGTGATATATCCCAGGTTAAAACTTTTGTTTTCAGTTTTTGCCTTGTTCCAGATTAAGCACGGGTGAGAAGTTTGTATGTTAGGTTATAAAGGAAAGACTTTGCATTCTTGAAATAGATGCATGATGAAGATACTGGGAAAAGGGGCAAAAGATTTGTGAAGTCAATCTACTTGTATATTGATGTTGGACTCATTCCCTTTTGTAACTATTTCAGAATGTTATACTGGGTTGCCATATTTTGGGCCTTTAAAGCTTTAAATCTTGATGTGTCACTTTTGTCTTTTCTCCATGCATTGGGTGCTTCTGTTGGCATCGTGTGGTCATTATTCAGCTGAGAACCTCTTTTTGTAAAGGATTCTATTGTAACTACATACGTGTAATCAGAAATCCAGGCACACACCCCCAATCACTGAAAGGGGTGTGCTGTAAGTGCAGTGCTGCAAGGGATGCGAGATTGTGGATGACAAGGTATTGATGCCTAGGCTTTTGTTAAATGTGCTAGACAACTATCATATGGGTGTGGTTGCTTCAATTTGATCATATATAAAAGCTATCAAGATGGATTTATGCCAATACGCTTTAGGTTTTTGACTTACCACCAGCCACATGTTTGGCAAGAAGGTCTTGCCAAGTGAGTGGCTTACAGGACTAAAGGGCTGTGTGGCCTTTTTGTTAAATTATAGAGAATAAAAATTCTATTAATGACACCTCGGAGAAAATTCCGTAAGCTGAAAATATAAGTACAAACAAGACCCGTAAAGAGCAATAAAGTGCATCATAAATACAATGGTTGTGTGAATAACCAATCTGGTGGGCTAATGTAAAAGGTGACGGAATCTCACGTCCCTGTGGAAACATCTCTCCTCCTCATTTTCCTCTCAGAACCACCCTGTAGCCTGTCCCATCTCTTGCAGAGAGTGTGGATGATTCCTTTCCAAATCCTAGGAAGAGTTTCTCCATCTGTTTGTCCTTGAGTCCAATGTGTCTGGAAGTATGCAGGTAATCTATAGTGGAGATCCTACTGAACTGCTGGACAATGCTGAGAAAATAGTGGCTCTCTTGAAATTCCTCATTTGTCTATGACCCAAGCTATTGCCCCCTAGTTGCAACCATAGTCTCTTTTGTGCCATGAAAGACCGTCTGAGGGCTCTCCTCCACATCTCCTAAACTATGGGACAACCTCTAGATAGTGCCTATGAGTCTCCTCACCACAGTTCTCACATGGCACTGGGGCCCTGCCATAATTGAGCCATGTATCAACTACCAAACTCTTATAAGCTACTAGCCATAGGAAGAGAGAAATCTTTCTAGTCCTAAAGCTATGATTCAACCTACTCCAAAACTCTAACAAGAAGCGATTTGAGATACCTTGTTTGTGCCAATGAGGAGTAGTTGCTTGCTTTGCTTCTTGCTTATTTGAATTCTCCTTCAAAGCCTAGTGGTGTAGCTAAAGAAAGCTACATTGCATGGGTTGTCAAGGAATGTTATCAAGGAATGAGTCTCTCCAAACCACTCTCCTAGATCGCATTGTAAACTCAAAAGATGTTAGCTTGTCTATGTAAGTCATGTCAGTGTGTCATCTCTTGGTTGTGAGCTCTTGTCAAAGTTTGATGGAGATATAGGAGCTCTAGTAGTTTAGGTGCATTTTTTTCAGTTGTCTACTTCTTGTGTGCATTCCTAGGCCAGTTTCTACTTTGCACAATCTGCCTCTACTTGCTGGACAGTGTCATTGTCATTTGGGATTTTTTTGGGGCCTTGTCTATTTTTTTTTGGCAATTTTTGTAGTGTGACCAGCATTTAATGTTGGCTGGCCAGCTTTTTAGCACCTATTGGTGCATGGTCGGCTAGATTTTGGGTTTGTTGACTATTTATAGCTTGACCCCCGACTTGGCAGACACACACTCTCGAGTCTTCAGTCTTCCGCTTGCAGGTGCACACTCCGACACGCTGATACTCCGTGCTTGATGCTGCCATTGTCATCAGCCTGATTTGTGGGCTGTGTGTAGGGATTGATCAGTCCATCCCCATTGTATTAGCATTCTTTTTCAGCTAGTGCAGTATCCTTTCTTCATCTTTTGCTTCCTCTCTTTCTCTTTCTCTCTTTGCTTCTCTCTGTGTTCACATTTCTCTTTTGTTGCACAAACACATGGTATCATTGCCTAAGTGAGTGTGAAGAAGAGTGTGGAGGTGTTGCTGGGGTTTGCACTGAGGAAACACAGAGTGTTTGACTACGATAGACGCACAATGAGACAAATAAATGCAAAAAACAAAACTCAAACGTTAAATGCAAAACTTAAAACTCAAATCTCAAACACAAATAGAAGATGGGAGAGAAAGAACACAACTCTAAAGTGAATGAATGCTGTAAATGAATGTAAGAGTTTACAGTGTGCCCAAGGGCAGAGTACTGTGTTGGAGAGTGACGTCCATGGAGACAAATCCCAAGTATTGTGACCACCAGTTGGAGTGACAGAGTAAGAGGAACACCAAATGCTGATCATCAGAGTGTGAGAAGAGTGCAGAGGATGATGCCTGATGATGTGGGCGAAGTAGCAAAACATAGCAGCAGAACGCCACAGTAAAACTTTGCAATAGAATGGGGTAATAAAATGTAGCAGTAAAATGAGGTGATGGCAGTAGTCGCGAAGGATGGACAGCTATGTGTGTGTGACTGATGGCTGAAATTTGCACTCAAGGGTGAGAAACTTGCACAGACAGGATTAAGGCTGAATGGGGGCCGCCTGTCTATTTATAGATGAGGATGGACTCTCCCAAATTAGGGTCCCACTGAACTCTCTTGAATCGCTCTCCGTTGTAGGGTTTTCATTAAATGAAGCTTGTTTTGGGACTGTTTAAGTGGCTAATCAGCATGGAATGCATTTCTTAGCTCAACACCTCCTCTTAGACTCAAAACAGGGCAAGAAAGGAAGGTCAACCCATCTTGCCCAAGGCATCCCACCCCAAAGTAGCCAGGGCATTGGACAAAGGGTGCATGGTGGCTGCTCAGTTGCCTACCAAGACTATAGAGGTGATGGTTATCTTACCAAGGGAGTCCAAGTAGTCACCCCAGAGAGGACAAGGCATCGGACAAAGGGTGCTCGTTGACTGCCTAGTGGCCTACCAAGCCCTACAAAAGTGGATGGAACTACAACGAACATTGATTTTGTTTTGTTTTGTTTTTTTTAAAGTGAGGGATGGTTTGCGATCGATTGAGAAGAAGAGAGGGGAATGAGAAGGGATGGTTAGGTCCAACGCATCACAAAATAGACAAGCTAAACCATCCACTCGAGGATGTCGATGATGAGGGAATGGTCAGGAAGTAGAGGTGGTGTGGTGAACAAACCGCCGGTGGAGATAGTTTAGGATTCATAGGGGCGCCGGACTTTGGGGCCAATCTGGTGTTGAGTGAGGGAATGAGGTCTCAGTGTGTGTGTGTATGTGAAAAGACCATGTATTAATTGAAGGGACTACCGCTTTATGTGAGTCATAGACCGGTTTCATGGTTCCATCCTCGGGATTTGAATTTTTTTCTATAAGAATTTAAGCTCAGAAAGTTTTGGGTGAAAAGGCCATACACACATGTTTTATAGAGATACAGGTGAGAAAGACTATGAGATTTTTCTTGGATACAGTATTTGCTGGATACAATACTAGAGAGATGGCAAACATGAACAAAGGCAAAGGAAAACTCCCTTATGAAGAAGAGAGTTCTTCTACTGCTCATAGACACTGAATAGAGAGTATTGGTACACAGGTGTCAGTACCTTCTAGAACCAAGATTGAACTATAGGATGAGGAGCAAGAACAAGACTTGTTTATGGCACAACTGCTCAGTATGGTTGGCTCTTTCGAACTGCTTGTAAAGAATCCTTGGATGCAAAAATTTTTAAAGTCACATAATGAGGATTCTTAAACTGAGTCATCACATCATACTATGGAGCGCTCAAAAAGGCAAACCTCTAATGTGCATGAGCATGTGGAAAAGACACCAAACATGGAGACAGGTCCAGTGCAACAAGAAGCACAAGCACAGGACCAGGGAGTGAATGGTTAAGGTAGTAATGCACAAGTGGCACAACAGACTATTCCTCCTCAGTTTGCTACCTTTGCTACCTATCTTGGTTACTTTGGTGGTGGGTCAGTTTTTCAAGCAATGGCTGGATTACCCACTGCGTATTAGGTATACTTGCCCAGAGGGCCACCGGGAATGATGCCTATTGAGGCAGTGAACTCACTTTATGCTAATATTGGTCTATAGCCTGGTTATCAGACTTTGTAGAGTCCTTATTTGATGCTTGGAGTACAAAATGCAGCGGCTGGTTTTCTCAGCCTAGTGGGCATATGGCAGCTAAGACATGTGAAATTAATGCTGATAATGCGCCTAAGGGACTCCCCTATTTGCAGCCACCTATCTATGACAACTTGACACCAAAAAGTGCAAAGCCTAAAGACTATAAAGAGGGTAGTCAGACATTAAAGTTTGAAACCTTCAGTGGTATGCAAGATAAGTTGAAAGCTTTGACATTTATAGAGTAGTTGGATGCAGCTTACACTGGAGGGAATTTTACTGAGACTTGTAAGGTGCGGAAGGCTGCAACTTTTTTGAAAGGTAACGCTTTGCAGTGGTGGAACATATTGTTGATGCAAGGACATGCACGTGCCACTTGGGTCCATTTTAAATAGTTGTTTGCAGCTTTATGGTTAACTAACACATTTGAAGTAGATATCTTGATTGCATGGCATAAATTGAACGCGGCAAAATGTGCGGATTTAGAAGAGTACAATAAGAAATTTTGGGAAGCACTTTTGCTTATGAGTTCTTACAGGACAGTGGCCCTATCAGAACAAATTGAAAAGTATTGTTGCGGTTTGCCCGAAGCCATTAGGGATTATTGTACCAAGACCAGGGTTACAAGTATGGTACAGTTAATTGAAAATGATGGTGTGGCAAATGCATTGTTGAAAGGAAAAGCTGACAACTTTAAAGGCACTGAAAAGAAGGATTCTTAGCTTAAGCAGGTTCTTGGCAAGAAGAAGAAGCAATTTCCAGAAAAGACCAGCTTTACAAAGTAGTTCTTTTAGAAGAAAAGTTTTCAGCAGCAGCCTTAGACTTCTTTTAAACAGGGCAAAGGACAGAAGAGGCCACTTTTTGGCAAATCATTTGAAGAAAGAAGGCTTTAATGATGGTTGGGAAATGCTTTATATGTGAACAGAAAGGCCATATTGCGTCTAAGTGCCCACAACAATCTTCTAAAGATACGGAGGATAAAGATGCGCCAAGTAAAAAGAAGCCCAGCATTGGCTTGGTGCCTGATACGGTGGGAGATCAATGAGCTAATGATGCTACAGAATTGTGCAGAGCTTGGGGAAAGATCAAAGATTTCACTTGGCTAGACTTGAAAACTGTTCATGATGTCCGTAGTTTCCTTGGCCTATGCTCTTACTACAGAAGATTTGTAAGACATTTTGCAGAGATTGCTTCTCCTTTACATGCGCTTGAAAAGAAGGATGTCAAATGGCAATGGAGTGACAAAGAAAAATCAGCATTTAGATGTTTGAAGGGGAAAATGACTACAAATCAAGTATTTATTTTGCCAGATCTGACTAAGCCATTCGTAGTGCAGTGTGATGCATGTGGAAATAACATTGGTGCTGTATTAATGCAGAATGGCGGAGTTGTGGCATACGAGAGTAGAGTACTCTCTGTTATTGAAAGGACTTACCAAATTTATGAGAAAGAGTTATTGGCTGTGATCCATGCACTTTCTAGTTGGAAGCACTATTTACTTGGTGTTGATGTTGTAGTGCAAACGGATCATCAAACACTAAATTGTCAGAGAAACACATGCGTTGGGCAAATTTCCTATCTATGTTTCATTTTCAGATAGTGCATGTGGAAGGCAAGAAGAATGTAGTTGTAGATGCTTTATCTTGCAAACTAAAGGTGTCAATTGTTTCAATTTCTTATCACCATGAATTGGATGATATGAAAGAGCAATATGTTGATGACGAAGATTTCTCTGAAATCTATGAAGAGTTGATCAATGGCCAACATCATGATCATTATGTGTTCATAGAAGGGTTTATCACGATGCATGGAAGACATTGCATTACAAAACAGCTAAGGCTAAAAGTTTTATTAGAAAGTCATGCTCCACTGTATGCAAGACATCATGGTATAGATGCTACAGTCAAAACGGTAGAGACTTTCTTCTGTTGGCGAGACTTGAGATCTAATGTAGATGCATATGTTAGATCTTGCCTTGTATGCCAAAAGGTCAAATTTGATAGAGAGAAGGCACCAGGGTTATTGCAACCACTGCCTATTCCAGAAAGGCCATGGGAAAGTATTGCCATGGATTTCATTTTTGATCTTCCAAGAACTTCTTCAGGGAATGATGGAATCTTGACAATCATTTGCAGATTCAGCAAACATGCACGTTTTATTCCTGTAAGGAAAAAGGTTAAGTCAGAACACATGGTAAAGATATTTATGCATAATATCCATGCTTGAACTAAAAAGAATAGGTTTTGTACCTTTTGCTATAATCTTGGCCATGTAGATGACAATTGTCGCTCAAAGGCCAAGGGTATTGATATGACCACCGTTCGTTCCATGAGCATCAAACACACCGGGTTTAGCAAATGCATTTTTAGATGGTGCTTGTTGTGCATTGGGAACCATGCCAATATGAATATACATTGGATTATGCATACCACCAGCCATTCTTGGATATATATTGGACCATGCAATCCATGCATTGCTAGTTGCATACCATAAACATTTGGGCCATACATCCCCATAGCTGAACCATGGCCAGACATTGCATGGATTATGGAACCACCACGAAAGTATCTTGGATGCCCAACATTAGGATACATACTTTTATTGTCCAAAACTCATCCGATTGGCATTTCCAAGATTACTGTGCATCTGTTTTGCCTCATCTCTAGCATTTGCTTCTGGTCATTGTTGGCATTTTGTGCTTCTTGAGGCTGAACTCCCTCACCTTCTGGGAACTCATGCTGTCCCAAATCTTTGAATGATGATTTTGTTAGAGATCATCGCCCTGGTCGGACTGCACAGTCCAGTCGGACTGCCACGTGGCAGTCCGACTGACTGCAGTACAGTCGGCTGCATTTAATGCAGCCAACCTGCTATTTCTGGTGCCTGTTTTCTGGCTATTTATAGCCGAGATTTCTGCAGTCTACACACACTTTTCAGCTCGCAGATTACAGATTGGTGGCACTCGCAGATTCCGTCTCTGTTCGCAGATTTCAGACAGGAGACAGTGCAGACTGCAGCGGACTTCGAGGTGAACAGCAGGTTGCATCGTCGAGGTGGAGACACACAGTCCAGCGCACTGCGCCCGTGTATATATTTGCATATGTTTGTATACAGCACACTTTATACAGCAGATCTTCATCTTCCACTGTCTCTTTCTCTCTCTTCTCTCTCTCTGTGTTCTCACTCTCTCAGTCCTATGCTTCCGCACCGCTGCACTCTGACATGGAATCAGAGCAGTGTTAAAGGGTTGACTGAGTGCAGAACCAACCTGAAGAGGAGTTTCTATCGCGACACAAGGCTGCGTTTTCAGCGTTTGAGGGCAGGCAGGAGGGCTGCGCCTCGGAACAAGGCTGAAGCGAGTGTGGGCGCGCAGGAAAGGAGTCCAGGTGGTGGATTTGTTGCTGTTTACTGCTGTTTGACGAGGAGAAAGTTTGAGTTTTCAGCTTTCAAGTGTAGGTTTTGCTTTTTCATCGCCTCCGGCGGGTGAAGAAGTTTCAGGACGCGGAAGAGCCCTAGCAGGCTGAGTTATCACAGTCAGAGGGGGCTGCTTTTGCGTTTGTGAAGGCATTACAGGTGAAGATGTCTACCGAGATTGACTTGGAGTTCCAGACGATTATGGACCGGAAGGTGCCTGTCTTACCGGCTCTTCCCGCAGATCAGAAGCTCGATGGCGACAACTACCGCATCTGGCGCGTCATGATGTTGGCCATCCTTGAGTCCTATGATTTGGCGGAGCTTGTACAGGAGGAGATCGACCAGCCCTCGGTGAGAGATGAGTCCAAACTCTCTTCCGATGCTCGTGCGGAGTTGGCCAAGGCTCAGTCTCATCGGGACAAACTGAATGCTAGGATTCGTTTCTTTCTTTTTCTGTCTTGTACTATAGCCGTGATAGCTCACATCGAGCACTTGACGGTGGCTTGGGAGATATGGCTGGAGCTTGATCAGATGTATAACCGGATGACCCTTATGAAGCGGGTTTCTTTGGAGGTACAGATGCGGACCTTATTCGTGAACAAGTCTTCTTTGTTGCGGGAGCACATCAACAAGCTTAGACAGCTTCAGATGCAGGTTCAGAATGCGGGGAAGCCGACTTCCTCCGAAGACATGGCGATCACACTCTTGTCCTAGTTGCCGCCACGATTCGGTGCTTTCTACTCCGCCCTTATTGCTTCGGGGCATGAGTCCACTCTTCGGTGGGAAGAGTTGGTTCCTATGGTCTTGGACCAAGAGGAACAACTAAAGGGACAGAATGCTTCCAAGTCGGAGGCACTGACAGGTCAAGCCTCTCAGAAGAAGGGGAAGGACCAAAAGAAGAAGAAGGGGGATAACAAGTCAAAGAAGGACAAGGACAAGGACAAAGAATCCACATGCCATATTTGTGGAAAGAGTGACCATTGGAAGAAGGATTGCCTTGACAAAGACAAGAAGGACACCAACAAGAAGGACATGAAGGATTCTGGAGCGGTGGCTGCACCCTCATCAGCTGCATTTCTTCATCTAGCTGTCATTGAGGACTCTACACCGAATGCTTCTGATGCTGCGATGACGGCTCCCCAGGCTCGAGAGTGGATCGTTGACAGTGGTGCCTCCCGGCACATGACTCCTTCATCAGATGGTGTTGCCCAGTTGCGACCCTCGCGTGGGTAGATTCTCATTGGAGATAGCTCTTTCGTGTCTATTGCAGGATGGGGTGAGATGCAGCTTATTCCAGATGGACATGGTGGTACCCATACCTCTGAGGTCTTGCATGTACCAGGTTTAGGGTATCATCTTCTGTCAGTTCATAAGATTTGCTCCCTTGGACTTTTGGTGGAGTTTGACAGTGATTCGGTGCGAGTCCTTGATCGTGCGTCTAGGAAGGTTCTCTTATCCGGATATGAGGAGAATGGCATCTATAAATTGAAGCCTTCCACCGCCCTCTCTACTCTTCTTCTTACCTCTCAGACACAGTCAGAGTTATGGCATGCTCGGTTTGGTCACCTCAACTATGATTATCTTCGGAGGGCGTCACGTGGACAGCTTGTTCGAGGGTTGCCGGATATAGTGGTGAGCCAACAGCCATGTGTCTCCTGCATTCGTGGGAAGCAGCATAGGGATGCCATTCCCCACAAAGCTTCGCGGCGGTCTATTTCACCGATGGAGCTTGTATCTACGGATCTTTGTGGCCCTATGAGGAACGAGTCCTTGCGAGGGAGCTCGTACTTCATGTTGATCGTAGATGACTACAGCAGGATGACATGGGCCTATTTTTTGGCATTGAAGTCAGAAGCTTTCTCCCACTTCAAGGATTGGCTTCTCTTTGAGGAGAACCGATCAGGCCGGAGATTGAAGACCTTACGATCCGACAAGGGTGGTGAATTTGTTTCTAATGAGTTTGCTCGTTTTTGTGCAGATAAAGGTATTTATCAGGAGTTTGCTAATACCAACACTCCTCAAGAAAATGGCATTCTTGAACGGAAGAACCGCAGTGGATCGAGATGGCGCGCACCATGATGGAGCACCGAAGACAGACACCTCAGTTTCTATGGCCGAGGCTGTGGCTACTGCAGTCCACATCCTTAATCGATCCCCCACTTCGGCCGTTGATGGGATGACACCTTTTGAGGCTTACTTTGAGACTAAGCCTGATGTTTCTTATTTTAGGGTTTTTGGATGTGATGCCTATGTTCACATTCCCAAGGCTCATCGTGATAAATTTGAAGCAGCTCCCCGAAGACAGGTTTTTGTTGGCTACAGCTCCCAGTCCCAAGGCTATCGTTTGTATGATCCCGTCAAGCGGGATGTGTACACTAGTCGAGATGTGCGGTGAGGAGCATCCCGTTCTTGGAGATCCAGGGGAGAGTTGGGCTCCTGCAACAGTTCATCTGGAGCCCTGCCTTTTGATTCTGATTCTGTTTCTGACACAGAGTCTACAGTTCCACCAGTCACCCCCGAGGAGTTACCATCGGTGGATATCTCAGAGTCTTCAGCTGATGGAGAGAGACGAGGAGAGGTTCGGCCTCCTCCTCATTGGGCCCGTGACACACTCCGTGATTCAGGGATTGAGGGGGTCTTTGAGGAGTGGGGGCCGCAGGATGGTTCGCGGCGGTCACGGAGGCACCAAGCACATTCTATGGAGCTTGTTTGCTCTAACTATTGTTTGATGACCTGTGTTATGTAGGATCGAGAGCCCACCTCCGTGAAGGAGGCTTTACAGTCCCCACCATGGAAGAAAGCTATGGAAGCCGAGTTGGAGGCTATTGAGAGGAATGGCACTTGGTCACTCGTGCCACGCCCCCCGAATAAGAAGGTGATTGGCGTCAAATGGGTCTTCAAGACCAAGTACCTTAGCGATGGTTCTTAGGACAAGCATAAGGCTCGCCTTGTTGCTAAAGGTTTTGCACAGTGCCCAGGGATTGATTGTCATGATACTTTTGCCCCCACTGCTCGTATGGCGACTATTCGAGCTGTTCTTGCCTTGGCTGGCCATAGGAGATGGCCTGTCTATCAGTTGGATGTGAAGTCGGCCTTCCTCAATGGTGATTTGAAGGAGGAGATCTATGTCGAGCAGCCTCCTGGCTTTGGATCTTCAGATGGGAAAGTCTACAGGTTGAAGAAGGCCTTGTATGGCCTCAAGCAAGCTCTGCGTGCATGGAACGAGAAGATTGATTCGTTCCTTCAGTCACAATTGGGATATCGGCGTTCTAAGGCCAGTCCGCAGCTTTATGTACACACTTCCAAGGATGGTTGTCTGCTTTTTGTGTTGTATGTTGATGATTTGATTGTCACAGGTGATCATGCACAGAAGGTCCAAGAGACGAAGGCAGCTTTTCATCGGACGTTCGAGATGACGGACTTGGGTCTACTCCATTTCTTTTTGGGCCATGAGATTTATCAGTCTCAGAGGGGGATCTTTATCTCTCAGCAGAGATATGTACAGGAGCTCTTGGTTTCTTTTGCGATGGAGGATTGTTGGACCCTTTCTACTCCTATGGATCCGAACTGGAAGGCCTCTTCCCATTTCAGCTTCTCCCATGGCGGATGCTTCCTGCTATCGTCAGTTGATTGGATCATTGATTTGGCTCCTCAACACTCGTGTTGATCTTTGTTTTGCTGTTGGGCTCTTGGCAGGGTTTATGAGTGAACCTCAGACGGTGCATTGGCAGGCTGCTCAGAGGATACTTCGGTATTTGAGGGGGACGTCTGATTTAGGGATTCATTATCTCGCAGGCACAGGTGGTTCAGATCTTGTTCTTGCAGGTTGGAGCGACTCCGATTGGGCCGGTGATGTGGACCACAGGCGGTCTACTACAGGTTACTGTTTTACCTTGGGTGCAGGTGTTATCTCATGGAGTAGCAAGAAGTAGCCCACGGTAGCCCTTTCGTCTCTACTGAGGCGGAGTATCGGGCCGCGTCTTCCACCACATGTGAGGCTGTGTGGCTTCGGAGATTGTTGGAGGAGCTTGGCTGCCCCCAGACTCGTCCTACTTTGCTGCAATGCGACAATGAGAGTTGCATTGCCTTGGCACGAAATTCTGTTTTTCATGCCCGGACGAAGGACATAGAGATCCAGTACCACTTCATCAGAGAGAAGCTTCTGGATGAGACCATCACCGTGGAGTACTGCAAGACGAGAACAATCTTGCAGATTTGTTTACGAAGGCACTTCCCCAGGCTCTACTTCGGAGACATTCGAGATCCCTCAGGCTTCTGCCCCGCCCAGGCTCTGAGAGGGGGTGTTAGAGATCATCGCCCTGGTCGGACTGCACAGTCCAGTCGGACTGTACAGTCGGACTGCCACGTGGCAGTCCGACTGACTGCAGTACAGTCGGCTGCATTTAATGCAGCCGACCTGCTATTTCTGGCGCCTGTTTTTTGGCTATTTATAGTCTAGATTTCTGCAGTCTACACACAATTTTCTGCTCGCAGATTACAGACTGGTGGCACGCGCAGATTCCGTCTCTATTCGCAGATTTCAGACAGGAGACAGTGCAGACTGCAGCGGACTTCGAGGTGAACAGCAGGTTGCATCGTCGAGGTGGAGACACGCAGTCAGCGCACTGCGCCCGTGTATATATCTGCATATCTTTGTATACAGCACACTTTATACAGCAGATCTTCATCTTCCACTGTCTCTTTCTCTCTCTTCTCTCTCTCTCAGTCCTACGCTTCTGCACCGTTGCACTCTGACAGATTTCTTATTTTTACCCTTGCTGTCCTTCTGTGGATGCAAAAATTCCAGTAATTGAGGATCCTCTGCAAGTTGTGTAAAGATCCAACAGCTTTGCTTAGTTGTGCTTTGAATTGGGCATCATACTCATCTTCCTCTTGCTGATCAACCACATTTGGAAGCCTCGAAGGACCCATCTCTTGATCAAATTCAACATTCTCAACATGCTGTCCATGTTGTGTGCCCATACCAAGACTGAGCATTGCATTTCTTCCAATACTGAATGCTCCTTCAGACTATGATGCATCACCATTGCTTGAACACTCACCACTAGAGTAAGATAATGACACGCTTGCTGATTTGCACTCAGCTGATCAGAAAGGCAGCAAATTGCAAATGTGCCCATCCACATTTTATGTGCTAAGCTCTTTAAACTCGAAAGTTAATGTTTAATTTCTCTTGGATGTCACAAGTCATTTTTAAAGGCCCATTTAATGTCTAAGACCAAGACTGTCAATGGGCACCCACAAGTATCTGTCCAATATAACTTGTGACAACTTTTGCCGATGTCCCCCACTACACAACTTGGTTTTGGACTGTCACCATGCCCAAATTAACTTGCACTCCACGTGCACCTCACATGTGCTCGACTAAATTATGCCAAAGTGGAGCACTAAGAATACAAGTCCCCATGACATTCTCTGGCTTGAGCAGCAGGTGAACTTTTGAAGAGGTTGATATCCAGGGAATGTTGTCCAAGCATGCAGGTGGTTAGGAATGGAAACTTTGGGTTTGCTTCTAATCTTATCCTTGATAATGTGAATATGTATTTACCATTTGAACGTGGCATATATAATGCCCTAGTTTTGGGATTATGCAAATAAAGATAAGCCTTGTGTAATGTGTTTGTTAGAACTCAATCAGCATGCATTCACTGGACGAGAAGGTTTTGTTTTTGTGCATCTTGTGTTTTGTGCAAGCTTTTGTCTACTTTGCTACATCTTGGTATTGAGGATAGATGGATGATCATACAATGTGTAGTAAATCTCTTAAGTGTTGGCATGAAGGACAGGGTTTGAACTTTGTGTAAAGATGAGTGAGAGCTGAAAACCCGAAATCTGATTTGCACATGCAAAGTTTGGGTATTGGGCAGTTCAGCTTAACTGAGAGGGGCTAATAAGTGCAGTCTACAGCTAGGCAATTTTAAGTGGAAACGCTGAATAATCAATCATGCGGTTTTGTTAAAGTGGCAACTCTTGTCTATAGACCTGTATAAGATGGTCTCTTTCCAAAACTAGTGCTGTTTCAAGTTTTTTGAGAAAGTAAGCACTCTTTGCATAATGATTGGTGCTCATTTACTGACTATCTAATTAATGCTATGAGGTTTTTGTTTATAGGTGGCAGGCTCATCTGGACTTCCGTTGGCCCCAGCTAGGCGCACATTGTTGGTTTTCTTTCAAACAGTTTTGCCTTACCTAGCTGAGCGTTTGAGGCAAGTTTTGGAGACTTAAATGTTGCTGCAAATCTACAGAATCACCTAAACCTGTAGTATATGCAAGTCTTGCTTTGAAAGCTGTTTATACCTTTCCTTGCTTGAGGCTTTGCATGTATGGCATACAAGTCTAGAAATAATGCTATTACACATGCTTACAACATGTAACATGGTTT
Organism: Lygodium microphyllum; assembly: GCF_053477565.2. Taxonomy (NCBI): domain Eukaryota; kingdom Viridiplantae; phylum Streptophyta; class Polypodiopsida; order Schizaeales; family Lygodiaceae; genus Lygodium; species Lygodium microphyllum. The sequence goes on along the minus strand of NC_141151.1, from coordinate 61,234,912 downwards.
CAGTGCGAAGGCTGCTAGCCGTGGTGTCTTTCTTTCTGCCGAACATGAAGAAAGAACTGAAGGAAATGGTGAAAGTATTGATGTATTGGACAGCAGACATGAAATCCAAGATTTCAGCTCCAGACTTCCTGACAGGCAGATTGTAGTCAATAGTAGCTCTCCAGATTCTGTTTCACAAAGATTGCAAAGATTATGGATGTTGGTACTTCAACGCTGGCCAAGGGTATACATATCTGGCTATTATGTTGTTCAAGCATGCATTTGACATTTTAGTAGTTCACATGTTTTTAGATGAACTTAAAAGGACACTTACTGAATCAGACTGGTGAGATCTACAGGTGCTCCCTTATGTGCGAGATGCATTCCTTTTAGCTGTACGTGGAAATTTGATGCTCTTCTATTTTGAAGGTAAGCCTCTCTCTCCCTCTTTCTCTCTCTCTCTCCCTCATCTTCTTTTGTACTCATCAGCTATTTATAATTTATTGTTCATTTTCCATTTAGTTAGTCATAGCATTAGATGACAGCTATCTTGGGACTTGGGAAAATTCCCCGACTTTTCAGGTTTAACATTTTGGTCTCATAGGCCAATTTGGCCTTTTGTAGACATTAATATAACTCTCTCTCTCTCTCTCTCTCTCTCTCTCTCTCTCTCTCACACACACACACACACACACACACACACACACACACACCCCCTCCCCACCTTTCATAAGTTTCTCCACCTTTTGCTACCAATTTGAAATGTGGCATTTAAGAAAGGTTCCTGCAGGTGTTTATTATCAGCTAGCTAAACGGGCTGCTGGTGTCCGATACATTTACATGGGCAAATTGTTTTATAAAAAACCTAGGTGAGTGATTTGAATCTCTTGCTTGAATCATTTGCCTTTGGCTCATCTTTTCATGGATACATGGCTCGTCTTCTAATTGTCAGCTTATCAATGGTGGATACTAATTTCACAAAAAATATCTGAAACATGATGTTCTTTACAACCTTTCCTCAGTGTGAAGAAATTTTACTTGGAAGAAGGGATATTTGCTCAAGCATGACTTCCCTAACAGGGATGTCCCAAAACGTTCAAGTCATAGAAAATATCTGCTGCCTACATGTCTCTTACCACAGCTCTTTCAGTCCTCCACTCATACCTGTTAGACTATAAAAAGTTAGGGTAAAATTAATCTTCGATTATTTGCTAATTTGTTTGGATCTCATACAGCCTCTAAAAAACAGAATTCAAAATTGCACACTGCCACCCAACTCTTTTTAAAGGGAGCAAGAGAAGCCATTCTTCATCTTGTATCATCTGATTATCCCTATTTCACCAACTTCCATTGCCTACCCTTACTGCCACCCTTCAGCTTCTTTGCTATTCTTGTTGCTGCTATGACTATCTTCAACACTCACAACCACTCCAGGATATAGATGTATCGTGTTACTGTGTGCTAGGTGGCCTCCTTTGCTGCCCGGCAAATGTCTCCAGCCCTTCCATGCTGCTGGCCTGCTTCAGTTTGCAGGAATTGGCCAAGGCCCAGTACACACTCTGGATGGACAAAACACCATTCTTTAAAAAGGTATGGTTTGCTTTCACACAGACAGACTGACTATCAAAATTAAAATTCACTCTGTTATTGCTATATCGTGATCATGCTTGTCAGGCACCAAAAGTAAGATATGGTATGGTATGATTAAATACTGTACATAATGGTACCTTAATACCTCTAAAGGTACGGTACAATTAAAATACGTTACTCTCCTACTGAAAAAAGGAGAGAGATACATATTTTTGTCAAAAAAGGGTAGTGGATTTTTTTGATCTCAAACAACATAATCCCATGAGAGAATTATATTAGTATACAAAGCACTTAACTCATCCCTAAGTGCAGATCGTACCAGAAAAGAAGTATCCATTTAGTTGGTACCTTATAGTACTAATGTAAGGTATTTACCTGTAGTATGGTACAGCATGAACCCTTCCATACACAGCACTAGTGCAAGCTTGATCATGATTGGTGTGACTGCCATACATTGATCATATCATTGGTTCAAATATCCCTGCCGACAGATTCAGTTAGCTTTTGAATTTAGGCAGGGCAGACATGCATAGCAAATTTTGCTTGTGTAGACAACTCTCTCAATCATCTGTTGTGTGACACGTTGGCTACATGCTCTTGTGCTCGCAGGTCGTCCTGAGTAATCTGAAACTGGCCTAACCATGACTGCTCTTATTGATGGCAGCACATTGCTGCCACATCATTGGTTATTGGCATCTGGACTTGCGCAGCCTCACATAGAAGCCCTTGCTGTTCCATGAGTCATGACATCCTGAACTGCTGCATTTGAAGCTGCCCTAACTTGCTATGCTGCTGTGAAATATCCACTAGGATCCCAACCTGCATACAAGACACGATACAATCTATATCCACAAACATATATAGAGATTGGACATCATAATCACCTCCTAGCTATAGAGCCACATGGGCTCACCCCTGAGTGTGGGAGTTAGCAACACTTGGGTCGTGACCATATCTCAGGAGTTAGTGTCCCATACCACTAGCGCACACCATCCCGGTGTGTGGATGCGTTGTCCTTTGGGCCAAGAGTCTAAGAGTGGTGATCACACAATGATGTGTACAATAGGGCTTGAGTCCTATAAATAGAACTAGGCAAACCTAACCTTAAAGTGTCCTTAGTACATTCATACTAAGTTACTTCATGCCATTGTAACCAATGCTATTAGTGCCCATGCGGATGTCCAAGGATGTAACACTTTCCCCCTTATGAATGATTGCTGTCCTTAGCAATATCCTTAAGAAAGAAGTGGGAAAGATGACTCTTCAATGAACGTACCGATTCCCAAGTAATCTCTCTCTAGGCGGTTCTTCCACTTAACCAAATACTCGAGATAAATGGTCCGATGAGATTGTTTAGTCCTATGGTCAAGAATCCAATTCAGTTTTGAGTGGAACATATCAAGCAATGTCCTTGAGGTGGAGAACTTCCTCAATTGAAACTATCAATTCACCTTGCCTCAATCATTCGTTCAAATGACTCAATGAAACACATGGTGATCTCAGATATCTTGAGGTAAGCCAAGCTCAGGATACTAGTCAGTCCACTAGATAAAGCGATTTGGGTCATAGTATCTCGAAATGGCGTTTTGGGATGGCCTCGAAAAGGAATGGCCGTTTCGGACCAAAACGGGAATGATGAAACGCCGTTTCTACACCCTGCGGCGGACGGGCAAACCCATTTGCAACTTCACTCCAGTCTTTTGTGCAATCGTCTCCTCCTCTTGCTAAAGCACATTACCTCCTTTAGCTCTCTCGACTTCTCCTCCTCCTTCTCCTTCTCCTTCTCCTTCCTTTTTTTTCCTTCTTATTTCCTTCTCCTTCCTTCTTTTTTTCTAGGTTCTTTTTGTTCTTCCACCCTTCTCCTCTATTTTTTTTCCTCCTCCTCCTTTTTCTTCAAACTTCTTTTACTTCTTAACTTCTTTGTGAATTTCTATTTTGCATCATCTTATCATGGTGGTAGCACATCTATTTTGGAGGCACATCAATCTAATCAAGGAATATAAGGGCCCTGAGAGTTGGATAAGGAGATAGTACATGGATCCTCAGAATCTGGATGAGTCATGACTCATGGAATCTAGAGATTAGACTCATGATACCTTAGGAGTCAAGAGTCAATTTAGCATTGCAATTGCTAGTTACCAGTCACCAATGGCATTATACATGTCACATGCACATGATGATATCATGATTGTTCATTGATGTTGATAGTTATTACTCAGTAGTTACTCGTACTTAGTGCTCACTGATTATTCACATCACACACTTAATGCATATTGATTTTACTTATTATGTATCTTGGTTCCAGCATTCTTGATATCAATCTTTAGATGGTTCATGAGTCATAAATTATAATATATTTTATTGTTTAAAGTTTTAAAAATTGTGTCTTAACTATGTTAAACTATCTTAATTATTGAGTCTTCACTCATCACGACACATATAATGAATCATGATTTTGATCATATGACATGAAGACTCAAAAGTTTTGTATAAAATTTAAATATATATTGTTGTAGGATTGATATATTTATATATCTATGTAATAACATATTTATTTTATTGTACAATCTAAAATGCTGTTTTCTCGTTTCCAAAATTTGGCCGAAACTTCGTAACTCTTGTTTTTTCCATTTCTATTTTTCCTGTTTTGGAAACTCCCCCGTACTATGATTTGGGTAAACTGTGGTATCAATTGATCCTCACTTAGGAAAGCTTGGGAAAATATCCCACGTGTAGAGCTCGAAAATGTGTAAAATAGAGGTTGAGCCTTCTCATTGGAGATCCTAAAAGAAATGTAATTGAGGTGATGATGTGTGAGTGGATTTATTAAATTGATTTTCTAAATTTGTTCTTTAAAATTAAAAAGTGGATGAAGATGGAAATGAAGAATGAGATTTTTTAGCTACTTCAAATTGACCTTAATAAGCAAAACTTAAAGGCAAAGTAGGAGATGGAAAACTTACAGAAGAAATCAACACTTTTTGCTTTCCTTTTCTTGTGTTTACAAACAAATATCTATCTTTTTTAGGACTTGTGAATCAATAACGGCTTTGAAGAGTTTCATCCTTAGTGCCATTCATTTCATGCTCGAAAGACAGAACATTTGAAAAGATTGAGAAGCAAATGTACGCATACATGGCACATGAGTAGATGGAGAAGAGAAAAAGATAGGCTTATACTCCATGTTGGTGTCTTTAATAAGATGGCCAATCCCTTGTGGAGGTTCCAATCTTTTTGTATAATCAGTAGATTGGTACATCAAATCTAAAGGGGAAAACTCATATCAACCTTTTAGTTGTTGTTGAGTATGATGCATAAGAATAGGGTTGTGCTTGGCTTGTATTTTCTCACGGTCTTTAGACTCCATGGTAGTCCGAGGTCTCTCTATTCAAGTTGGATCCTTGTGGGACAATTGTGAGGCTCACTTCCGCTTGTTTCTCAACACAGAAGGCTGTGGAGATTGAAGTGGTGAAGGTGTGTTTGAAATTATATTCCCTTTGTGAACCTTGTTTTTAATGGTGAGCTCTCTAATCAAAAGCTTAGGTTTCTTTGAGAGTATCTAGCTCTAATACCATGTAAGGAATACTTGTCTATAGACAACAAATACAATTGCACAACAAAGTATAGACTGATATAGAACACATATAGGTTTAGGCTAATTTAAAGATAGTGAACATTGAAGAAGGTAATGAATGAATGGATGAATCAATATAAGTACAATGCTCAATGCAGCAAACACACCATGCAAAGGTAAAATACTAACCCTTAAAAGTCAGGTGTCTCAAGGACCGAGATAGAGAGTACGAGGAGGAGAGAGTGTCCTCCTCTGGTGGATCCCAGAATGCAACAAATAGCCTCCAAATATGTCTGACAACAACAAATGCAGCTCGATAATGACAACTGGAAAGTGACGTCAACAATTTGGTGTTGCTTTTGGTGGTAAAGATTATACAGAAAAATAAAAAATTAGGATAATTAAAATGCATTTGAAGGATGCTGCTTTAAATTGGTGGCTCAAAGTTATTCAAGAGGGAGACAAGCCGAAGTCTTGGAAAGAGTTTAAGGAGATATTTAACAAGAAGTTTTTGTCTTTATCCTTTGAAGTTGATGTGCAACAAGAATGGGATGAGTTGAAGCAAAGCCATGGAGACAATGTTGAAACATATATCAAAAGGTTTACAGTTGTTTCTCTTAAATTTACATCTCTTAATGAAGTTCCTTTCAATATGGAGATAAGAAAGTTTATCCATGGATTACATCGAACGGTACAGTGAGCTGTCAAGATGACAAAGCCTAATACTTTGGAAGTAGCCCAAGATGCGGCCTTAGAAGTTGAAGGACTACATATGCCATGGATGGTTGGTAAAGCCTTAAAAGAAGAACCACAAAGGAAGAAGACCAAGATATTTGACTAAAAGAAGTCAGATAAACAAGAACCAAAGCATAAGAATGGAGGTAAACTACCTTTGCCATCCAAAAAGAAGCTAACATATTAGTAGTTGGTAAAATATACAAGAGAAAGATGATGTCTCTTTTGTGGAGAAAAATGACACATGGTTGGTCAATACTCTAATAAGGCAAAGAAGGAAATCTAGTCTCAAAAGACACTTCAAGTAAATGTTGTGCCTAAGGAATCCTTGGAATAGGATGAAACACCGTCAGAGAAAAGGAAGCTTTTTATGGCTTGGGGTAAGATTGTTAATCAGTCTATTTTCATTCATTTTGATATAGGGGCCACATATCATTATATCCATCCTCAGATTGTTAAAGCTCTATATCTACCAAAGCAGAGGTTTGAAACACTGAAAATGTCGTGTGCTACTTTTCAAGGAATGGAGTTTGAAGTTACTTCCATTTTGGGAAAATTGCGAATTGAGATAGGAGATTATGTAGATCACGAGAGTTTTGTCATGGGAGATCTTGGTCATTATGATGTTGTATTAGAAATACCTTGGCATAGAAGAATAGATCCAACCATTGATTGAAATCAAAATAAGTTTAGATTTCCTTTCAAGGGTAAAAATGTATCTTTTGATGTGGGAGTGGAAGAAAACTCTATTATCATTTTATCCCATGTATAAATTTGTAAAGCAATGAAAGAGTTTGTTACCTCATGCTTGATTTTTGTCAAAGATTCTAACAAAGAGTCTAGAATTTAGAATCGAAGAGTCTATCTCAGATATGAATTAGTTTCTTAAAGGAGTATGAAGATTGTTTTGCTGACAATTTACTTGACGAGTTACAACTAGAGAGGCCAGAAGATCATTACATTGATCTCATTCCTGGGAGCTCACCTCCAAATAGACCACCCTATTGTGTGAGTCCAACACAATAAGAGGAGATTATGAAGCAAGTGAATGAGCTCTTGGAGAAGGGTTTAATAAGACCGAGTTTCTTGATGAGTACGATGGGAGTAAAGAGAGCATACACATCGATCTAGGTACAACAAGAGTTTAGTGAACAATGAGTGAGAGTGAGAGTCGATAGATAGGTGTGTACTAGTGTGGTACACACAAAGAATAAAATAATGCGTTAATACTTAGGGTATGGTACACTTACATCTGCAAATGTGAGTTCACATGTGTAAAGTAATATACACACGGGAGAGCGTAAGGGGCCTTTACACCCAACAACCTTTCACTTAAAGGTCCTAAGTGAACCTTTAACCAACTCCCACAAGTCTAATGCAATGCTCATGTTGAGCCTTTGCAAGACTTTTAGTGAGAACATCTGCAGGGTTATCTTGTGATTTGATCTTAGTCAATGTGACTAGACCATCATCCAAAATCTGTCTGATAAAATGATACCAAACATCAATATATTTGGTATGTGCATAAAACATGGTATTTTTAGCCAGACATACAACACTTTGGCTATCACATCCAAGTACAGGCGTTTTGGTGGGCAGCCCAAAATCCTTGATCAGACAACCAAGCCAAATAGCTTCTTTTGAAGCTTCAGTAGTAGCTGAAATATATTCAGCCTCAGTGGTAGAGAATGCTACTATCTTTTGCAATCTAGAGCACTAAGAAACTGCCCCAGCAGTGAAATATGTATCTGCTAGTAGACTTGCGAGTATCCAAGTCACTTGCCATGTTTGCATCACAATATCCATGCAGATCTAATGTAGCCTTTCCATAGCAAATACATTTTCTTTGTGTGCTCTTAAGGTACCCTAAGATGCATTTCACTACTTCCCAATGTGCTTTACCAAGATTTGGCATAAACTTGCTTACTACTCCCACCGCATGAGCAATGTCAGGTCTAGTGGCAACCATAGTATATATAAGTGAACCACAAGTTGAAGCATAAGGAACACCCTTCATCATAGAGCTGGCTGCCTTATCATCTTTTGGGCAATTTGCTTTGCTAAGCTTAAGATATGGTGGTAAAGGAACACCAAGGGGCTTAGCATGTGCCATAGAAAAAGGATCAAGTACTTTGCTGATGTACTTTTCTTGTGAGAGAAATAAGAGCTGATGCTCTTTATCTCTTGTCACACGCATGTCCAAAATGTGTTCAGCCGCACCCAAGTTCTTCATGGAAAAATCTAAATTTAGCTGTCTTTTCAATGCATTAATTTGGCTTTTATAGTTACCAACAATAAGCATATCATCCACATAAAGCACAAGTATAATAAGGCTTCTATCATCAGTCTTCTTAATATATAAGTAATGATTTGCATTACTTGTTTTAAACCCACGTAAGAGCATGAAGGCATCAAACTTTTTATACCATTGTCTAGGAGCTTGTTTCAAACCATACAAGCTTCTCTTAAGCTTACATACCAAATGCTCCTTTCCTTGTATAACAAAACCTTTGGGTTGTTTCATGTATAGCTCTTCTTCTAGATCACCATGCAGGAATGCAGTTTTAACATCCATCTGATCAAGTTCAAGATCCATAGATGCTACAATGGCAAATAATACTTGAAGAGTTGTCATTTTGACAGTAGGACAAAGAACTTTCGGAAAATCAATGCCCTCTTTTTGTGTATAGCCTTTAGCCACATGTTTGGCTTTCTATTTGGGTTTGCTATCCACACATTAGATTTTATAGACCTATTTGTTAGGAATGCCTTTCCTATTCTTGGGTAATGAAATCAAATCCCTTGGGATATCATTCTGATACAATGACTTCATTTCTTCCTGCATAGCTAGCTTCCACTTTTTCTTTAATTCATATGATAAGGCCTCTTTATACGTAAGAGGCTCATCTTTGTTTGTGAGAAAAATGCAGTTCAAAGAGGGATCAAACCTTTGTATAGGTCTTTTGACATGTGTAGACCTTCTTACCCAATGATCTGTGTTATCAGGTAATGGATCCACATTCAAAGGAATGTCAATGACCTCATTATTTGGCTGCTGAACTGCATGTTCAGGTTGTTGTAATACAATTTCAGGCTGCTGTAATTCATTTTCAGTATGCTGATTTTGTTGCCCTAGTTGATTTTTAGTATCCCTTTGCTGCCCATTTTCATCTGGCTCAATGATGATACGCTGATTATCATAATCAACATCAAATAGAGCTGAATTTTCAGTGGCTAATGGCTGTTCAAGTGGCTGATCATGTTGAAATTTCACTTTCTTTTTGTTTGAGTCATTAGATGTGACATTTTTCAGTAGCTTTGACTCATTAAATACCACATCCTTGCTGTATAGCATCTTTTTTATGCTTGGAATCCAAACTCTATAGTCCATTTCACCTTCATCTCCATAACCCATGAAGATGCCTTTATGAGATTTCATGTCAAGTTTGGTTTTGCCATCAACAGGTACATGTACATAGCTTTCGTAGCCAAAGACTTTTAAGTGGTCATATGAAGCAGGTTTGCCAGACCAAATCTCTTTAGGAATGTCACTTTCAAGTGCACGATGTGGAGATCGGTTACAGATATGCACCGTGGTTTTAAGTGTCTCTCCCCAAAACAATTGTGGGAGATTAGTTGTGGATAGCATGCACTGTGCCTTTTCACATAACGTGCGATTCATTCGCTCAGCCACACCATTAGATGACGACTCTCTTTTAATCCCATTGGCATCATAAAATTTATTGAATTCTTTAGATACATACTTTCCCCTGTTATCTGTTCTTATGCATTTTAATTTTAAACCCTTTTGAGTACTAACAAATGCATAAAACCTTTTAAAAGCATCCAATGTCTCACTTTTTTGCTTAAGTGAGTAAACCCATAGCTTTCTAAAATGGTCATCAATAAAAGATACAAAATAATGAAAACCACTATGAGTTTTTATTGGCATGGTGCATACATCAGAATGGACTAAATCCAAGATACAAGCCTTCCTAGAGGCTCCATGAGAGTATGGACTCTTTACATGTTTACCCAGAACACAGTCATCATAAAAGTCAAGCTTTGAGTTTTTCACATAAACTCTTCTAAGTGAAAAAAGTTTCTGCAAAACCTTTTGGCTCATGTGTCCAACACACTTGTGCCATAACTTCATGCGTGATTGCACTTTAGCAACTGCAGCAAACTTTCCAGGAAGTGCCTTGCAGTTGAGATAATATAGTCCCCTTTTTGCCACCTCTAGTGACTAGCATAGACCCTTTCTGTATCTTTCACATTCCACCACCAAAAGTAATGAAGTAATCTTTGCTGTCTAGCTGCCTAACTGAAAGCAAGCTCTTCTTGATGCCAAGTACATACTTAACATTATGGAGGATCAATTCTTGACCATTTTCAAGAGTGAGGTGTATGGTGACCATTCCTTCAATATCACCTGCATGATTGTTGCCTAGGTAGGCTTTTCCAAGATTACCTTCTGCATAAGAAGAAAAACACTCCAAAGATGGAGTTACATTAAATGAAGCACCGCTGTCAACAATGCATGATTGTGACTGACAATCATGAGCATCTATCACGTCCTTTTTAGTGATATACATGTCCTCCACTATCATAGCATGTGGATCTAAAAATGCAACCAACAAATCAACATATTTTTCCTCTTCTATCTCCTCCTAATAACACTAGATACCACATTTACTTTTTCTGTCTCTTTAGGGGTAGAGCTACCATCCTTTGCATTCTTTTTTGCCTTTTGCATTAGCTTGCTTATTGCGTTCTTGCTCCCTTTTAAAGTACCTGCAATCGGGCTTTTTATACCTTTTGCAACCACATTGATAACAAGTTATATCTTGGTGTTTTTCCTTGCTTTTGCTGCGATTTTTGTTCTTATTACTAGTGTGGTACACACGAAGAATAAAAGAATGTATTTATACTTAGGGTACGATACACTTACACCTGCAAGGGTGAGTTCACATGTGTAACGTAATATACACACGGGAGAGCATAAGGGGACTTTACACCCAACATTTCTCACCTTTTTGCTCTCTAGTTCTCTTAGTATGGGAGAAAGATGAATCTTGGCGCATGTGTATGGACTATAAGGCTCTCAACAAAATAACAATTCGGAATAGGTTTCCCATTCCAAGAATTGATGATATCTTGGATAGATTGGATAAATCCAAAGTATTTAGCGGGATTGACTTGAAGAGCAGCTACCCTCAGATAAGGATTGACTTGATGAGGAGATCCATGTAGATCTCCTCATCAATGTCACCATGCAGAAAAGCTGTTTTCACATCCACTTGGTACAGCTCTAAATCCAATACAGCAGTGAGAGCAAAAAGCACACGTAGTGTGGTCATCTTCACGACAGGTGAGAAGACCTCCTAGAAGTCAATCCCTTCCTTCTGTGCATATCCTTTGGCAACCAATCTTGCCTTGTACTTGGGTTTCCCATCAACTGTCTTTACTTTGTAAACCCATTTGTTTGGAAGAGGCTTTCTTCCTTTGGGCAACGACACAAGATCCCAAGTATCATTATCATACAGAGATTTAATCTCTTCCTGCATAGCTAGCTCCCACTTATTGCTGAATTTGCATGACTTAGCCTCTTTATATGTCAGAGGCTCACCCTCATCAGTAAGCATCACATAATGCAAAGAGGGGTCATACCTATGTGGCTGCCTTCTTAGGTGTGTAGACCTGCGTACCCAATGATCTACATTCTCAGGAATCGGATCTATATCTGGAGGCATGTTATTTTCAGCATTTATTGGCTGCTGTAAGCCATTTTCAGCATGCTGTTCATGCTGTACAACACCTTCATTTTCATTTCCAGCACCTGCATTTTCATAATCAGCAGGTCTATCTTGCTGTCCATGACCTCCCTGTGCTTCTATTTGCTGTCCATCATCATCTGGCTCAAAGATAACCGGCTGATCATCAGTTTCAGCCTGTGGTACAGTACCATGAGGCTCATCATTTGAAGTAATAGGTGGCTGCGAATTCTGAAATTTGACATTTTTCATGTCTTCATCAGAGGCTAAAGTACTTTTCAGCAACTTTCCCTCATTAAACACAACATTACGGCTGCGAACAATTTTCTTGGACTGAGGTAGCCACACTCTATAGCCAAATTCACCCTCATCACCATAGCTCATGAAAATGCCTTTGGTGGATTTCGGGTCAAGTTTATTCCTCAGCTTATCTCTAACATGCACAAAAGCATCACAGCCAAATATTCGTAAATGGTCATATGAGGCCGGTTTGCCAGACCAAACCTCCTTAGGGATGCCATTGTTTAACTGTTTGGAGAGTGGTTGCAAATGTGAACCGCGGTTTTAAGTGCCTCTCCCCAAAATTCACGAGGAAGATTAGCAGTGGACAGCATGCACCGCACTCTCTCACATAGGGTCCTATTGTATCTTTCAGCCACACCATTTGAAGAAGGGCTGTCAGGGGCTGTAAGCTTCCTCTTGATCCCATGCAAGTCACAAAAGGACTTAAATTCATTAGATGTGAATTCACCCCCATTATCAGTTCTCAAGCATTTCAACTTTCTACCTGTCTGAGTGGTCACGGATGCATGAAAAGTTTTAAAAACAGCAAACACTTCACTTTTCTTTTTCAACAAATAAACCCAAATCTTCCTGGAACAATCATCAATAAAAGAGGCAAAGTATGCAGCACCACCCAACGATTTCAAAGGCATGCTACATACATCAGAATGCACTAAGTCCAAGACATTTGACTTACGGGAGACACCAGAGTAAAAGGAATTTTTCATTTGCTTTCCAAACTGACAGTCATTACAAAAATCAAGTTTAGAGCCTTTTCCATCAACCCTCTTCAAAGAGGTAAGGACATCAAGTCCTTTCTGGCTCATATGGCCTAATCTCTTATGCCATAACTCCAAATGACGGCCAATTTCAGCAACTGCAAGAAACTTGCCATTCAAAGCTTTACAGTGCAGACAATACAAAGTGCCCTTCTTGGTTCCTTTAGCAATCAGCATGAAACTCCTTTTTAATTTCCACAAACCACCACCAAACAGTGTGGTGTAACCATGCAAGTCAAGCTGTCCAACAGATAGTAAACTCTTCTTGATGCCAGGCACATATCTGACATCTTTCAATACAAGTTCTTGCCCATTATCCAAAGACAAGTATATGGTGCCAATTCCATCAATGCTGCAAGTATGATTATTTCCAAGGTAAACCTTGCCATAACAGCCTGTATCAAAAGTAGCAAAGCACTCCAAGCATGGAGTCACATGGAAAGAGGCACCAGAGTCTACAATCCAAGTCTGAGTGACACCATCATCAACTGACAAAAGTGCATCAATCACATTAGCCTTGGTGATCTGCATATCTTGCATGTGACATACAAGGGCATCATAATCCACTGCACATAATACATCAGCCTCTGCATCCGAGAGCTCCTCCTCTGCATCCGAGAGCTCCTTATCTTTGCCTGCCTCAAATGCATCTGTCTTTTTCTCTTTCTTCTTTTTGTCTCCTGCATTCTTCTTTCTCTCTTGTTCCTTCTTATAATACCTGCAATCAGGCTTCTTGTGGCCCTTCCGACCACACTAATAGCATGTAACATCACTCTTTTCTTTTTCTTTGCTCTTGCTCCTGCTTCTTTGTCCAGCATTTGCATTTTTCTTTTCAGCCCTGCCTCTAACATTATAAGCTGAGTTGTTGCCTTCTCCACTAGACTTACGTCTAATTTCTTCATTCAAGATCGAACCCCTCACACCATCATAAATGAGATTGGGGTTATTACTGAGAGAAACAACCAAAGTCTCCCAAGAGTCAGGCAATGTCATGATCAAAAAGATCGCCCTCAACTTATCATCAAAATCCAAACTTGCATCCTTGAGCTGATTTAAAATGCCAGTAAATGCACTCAAGTGCTCAGCTGCAGGCTTGGACTCATCTAGCCGCATATTCACCAACTTGCGCATTAAATGCACCTGATTAACAGGTGTGGTGATCTCATAGGTAGTTTTCAACTTCTCCCATATTGCATGACCAGTGTCTAAACCCTTAATGTCTGTCAAAATGTCATCAGTGACACCCATCTTTATATAAGGCATAGCCTTTTTATTGACTTTGGCCCAATCCGTCTCAGACATTTGTGCGGGTTTATCCATTTGCAAAGTATCCTCACAATCCTTTAAGAACAGTATGCCCTGCATACGATCTTTCCAAAGATCAAAGCCCTGACCATCAAATCGCTTGATTTCCATCAAACTTTTAATGTTAGAACTGGAAGAAGTTGCAGCCATTTTTATCACAAGTACAAGTGTAAATGCACTGAACTGCAAGAGCACAAGCTAAATCAGCAAATACACTGCTGTTCTTGCGTAACCAGCAATAATCCTCTGCTGTTTTTACATAAACCAGCCACTGCACAGGCAAATAATGCAGAAATTTATCAAATTCTGCACAAAATCCCAAATTTCCAGGTCCAAATGTGCGCAAATGTCAGCCAAACTGACTCAGTTGAGCAAAATTACATCAATACATGAAAAGCCCCAATTTTTCTTGGTCCAATGCCAAGAAATTTTACTCGGATGAGCAAAATTTCAACAAATTTGAAAAAATCCCCAAATTAATTGAGGTCAATGCGCACAATGTCTGCAATTTCTGACACAGATGTCACTGTCAAGCATAAACAGCATCAAATCTGGGAAAAGCCCCAAATTTCCAGGTTCAAATTTGCCCAAATCTGAGAACTGTGCTTGCGCGCGCAAACTCCCGTCAGTGGCAAAGGGGCTGCTTGCAGTAAACCTTAGAAGAATTTCCAACGGACCAAACTAGAGAAGGAAGCTTTTGAAGCTCTAAAGTTTTATACCAGCAAAGGACATGTTTTGATTATATCTAATTTGTCGAAACCTTTCTTTCTGGAATGTGATGCTTTAGGAGGCTGCATTGATGTAGGGTTAAACCATAAAGGACATGTAGTTACTTATGTAAGCAGAAGGTTGCAAAATGCAGAAAAGAATGCTACTATCTATGAAAATAAGTTAATCACCATCATTTAAGCTTTAAAAGATTGGAGACACTATCTTTTAGGTGGAGAATTTCTCATCAAGACAAACCATGATAGTCTCAGACATTTTCTTAACTAATAAAAATTTTTTAAGAAGTGTATTTAATGGGCCAATTCTTTAGCTCAATTTAACTTTCAGATACTACATATTTTTGGGAAATAAAACAAGGTAGTTGATGCCTTATCAAGAAGGCCTTAGATTCATGCAATATTTATGATTCATTATACAAATTTCACTCGTATAAGAGACATGTATGTTTCTGATGAAGATTTTAAAATCATCTGGGAGAGTCTACAACTTGGTAAAAGAGTAAACTCTTATATTATCAAAGATGGATTTCTTTTGATGGAGAACAAGTTACGTGCTACTAAAGATTTCAAGCCTAAACTAATGGAAGAATGTCATGTGGCTCTCTACATGGCTCATCGTGGTATTTTGGCCACAACCAAGACACTTGAAATGTATTTCTTTTGGCTAAGTCTTCTAGGAGACATTGAAGAATTTATCAAAGAATGTATTGTGTGCCAAAAGATTAAGTTTGATTGCGAGAAGCTTGTAAGGCTTTTGTAACCACATTACTAATTATTCCGAGCTAACCTTGGGAAAGCTTTGCTATGGCTTTTTGCTTGTCAAAATTAGCAAACGGCAATAATGATATATAGACTATTATTGACAAGTTTAGCAAATAGACTCATTCCAGTCAAGAAAACTATTAAGTCTCATCGTATGACTAGAATATTTATTCAACAAATCTTTGAAGTATCATGGGCTATGACAATTCATTATGGGTTATAGAGATTTGCAAACCACTAGTCTTTCTTGGCGAGCTCTTTTTGAAAGTTTGGGTACAAAGCTTATCTTTTCTTCTTTCTATCATTCTCAAGTAGATGGTTAAAGTGAGATAGTCAATCTCACAGTATTGGATATGTTGAAGTGCTATTGCCATGAAGACAATCAACAATTGAAAAAAGTATTTACCTTTGGTAGAATATGCGTATAACAACACAGTTTATACTTCTACAGATAAAGCACCATTTGAGATCATATATGGAAAACCACTCTTATTATCTATTCTCAAAACAAAGGAGAATGTATTTTATGTCGATGAGTTCGTAGGTGATATGGATATAGTTTTTGTCCAAGTTGGACAAGCTATCCAAAGATCTCAAGAAAAACAAAAGAAAGGAGCGGATAAGCATTGAAGGCAATTGATTTTACAAGAAGGAGATTAGGTGTGGCTGAAATTTGACAAAGCTAATCTAAGAAGCTTTAACAAGTCTTCATTCCAAGTCACTAAACTCGTAGTAAGAAAAAACTATGGGCCATTTCAAGTCACTAAAAAGATTAATGATGAACGAAAAACGCGAATGGAGAGGGCTATGAATTGCCATTCCATGTGAGTATGCAATTACATACAGTAGGCTTGAAACATGAACTAGGAATGAAAAACGGGGATGGGAGATCCAAAAATGACCATTCCATGTGACTATAATTCACTTGAAGTAGATAAACAAGATGAGATATTTCAACCAGAGTAAATAGTCTTTCATATTATCATGAAATATAAAATTTCTTTTGATATTTTAAAACGACTCTCATTTAGATTCTAAATGGATGCCAAAAGAGTATTTTAAGTATTATCCAGAAATACTTACAGCTTATGAAGAAGTTGTCATATTAGAAATACTTTAAGGAACGTCTTAAAAACAAGATAGATTTCAAAAGGGAGGGATGTAACGAGCCTTTTGTATATCAATTGTTACCATGATATATTGGCTCAATGATTTCAAATTAATTTGATGCTCATGTACTTTGAAAGGCAATTTGTATTATTTACGTGTTTTTAAATATGAATAAATATTCATCTTTCTATTTAAGGGTCGCCAATGGTCAAAACACCCTATAATTATATTTGGGTCGTCATTGACGAGATGCCCAAGAGAAATTAAAAGTTTAGTCGGACAGTTAAATTGACTAGAAGCTTAGATGGCGAAGACTTTTACACTTAGATAGTCACATTGACTAGAAACCCATATAATGAGTGGTTTCAAAAAGTAAAACTTGATGCTCATGATCAAAGAAACAAACCATGAACCGGTGAATCTATATAATGAAACTTTCCAAAAGCTAAAATTATCGACTTCTAAAATTTAGGAGGTTATTTAGAAGTTGCTCAAATGGAAATTTTGTTCGCGTCAAAGGCTTCGGAATTTTGTAAGGAACAAATTTGTCTTCAGCAGCTATCTCAAATTGTTGACCATTTGAGGGATTTTTAGAGTAGAAGGTTTGGAAGCTTCTTTTTCTAGAAAAGTGATACGTGTTATATAGAAGAGGATATGTGTCATTTTGAAGAGACAAGTGTCCATATACTTGTCGTTTTCAATTAAAACTTGTCATTTGTAGCCTATATTTCTCACTTGTGAGCACCCAAGCTCCACATCTATATATTGGAGGTCTTTCTTTTCATTTTGAATAAGTTTTCATACTAAAATTTCAGCCACATGCTTTGTACTCTCCTATCTATCTCTCATCCAAGAAGCACTTTTTACTTGGTTTGATCTAATCATTTAAAAAAGAAAGCTAACTTGCTGTCTAGAGTTTGTAAAATTGAGGTTTCAAAACCCTAATTTTCAGAATTTCAGCAAATCATCCCTTTTGTATATGGTTTAGGCACTCGATGCCCATGGTTTGTTTCCATAAATTCCTATAAAGGGGGAAGGGTTGGTTCTACTCTCAACATGGTGTTCACTATTTTCTCTCTCTATCTCGCTCTTCTAATTTTCATGGTGATAATTGATCGAGTTGGTTCAGCTCAAAGTATTATTATTTTGACGTTTTTTCTTGTGCTTACATTGGTATCAGAGCATTGAATTTTTCTTTGTAAGAATTTTTTTGGGTAACAAGATCTTAGGGCCCAACTTTCTCACCATGTCAAGAGGTAAAGAGGACAATTTTGGTAAACAACCGGAAGGCTTCCGACACTCTGTATTTGTATGCTTATCTGATTACGAGAAGATACAAAGATACAAGGAGTTGGAAGCTGATCCTGAAATTCAAGCATTGATGGGAAGAAGGGTTAAAGCATGGGTTGAAGCAAAGGTCTTTGAAGATTTCCTTACCAAGAAGGCTCTTGAGATGGACGGTGTTACAGTTGCAAAGGCCTATCTTAGCATGAAAGGTATTAATGTTATTGATGCAACTAAGTCTATGAAAGGTAACATATCACCTATCATTTGAGGATCCACCCAAGCGGTGACTTCAAAGTCTCATCATACACAAGCTACCTTCTCTTGTCCCAAGAATCCCTCCATGGAGAAGGGCAAGGAAAATGATGCCAAAAGAGACTTCAAGCCTAGAGAGAAGGGCAAAGGAAAATGATGCCAAAAGAGACTTCAAGCCTAGAGAGAAGAGCGTCAAGTTTGATGTTTTCTATAATAAGAGTGATTCTCAAAAAGCTGTGTCTTTTACTAGACCATTTGATGCTGCTTTTGGTGGTGAATATTATAGAGAAAAATAAAAAATTAGGATGATTAAAATGCATATGAAGGATGTTGCTTTAAATTGGTGGCTCAAAGTTATTTAAGAGGGAAATGAACCCAAGTCTTGGGAAGAGTTTAAGGAGATGCTCAACATGAAGTTTCTGTCTTCATCCTTTAAAGCTGATGTACAATAAGAATGGGATGAGTTGAAGCAAAGCATGCTAAAGGAGATCAGAATATTAATTTTGAAACTTAAGTTAATAATTATTTATTGCATAGAAAAATAATATGGCTAACCAACAATTTAAATTGGCAAGGCCAATTTATCATCAAGTGATCGGGAGTACTCTATAGCTTGGAATTGGCATGAATTGATTAATTAATGCCAATTTCCTAGTGTCACCACTAACACTAATGGCTAATTAAACATTCTACGCAAAGTTTTGAGTCTAGGTACCACCTAATATTTGTGAGGCATAACTGATACAACTTTTGCAAATGCCACCCATTGATCATTGGGGTTACTAAGGTCCCATTGTCACTTAACTGACTTGCAATTCACATGTGTATCTTACATGTGCACAACTTAGTAATGCCAATGCTAAGCATTAAAGTTACACGTCCTAGTGACATATGCCCCTTGAAATCCTTGCAATTTTCCTTTATTGCACTGCCAGGTGACAAAAGAAAACTAATACTAAACTAGAAAAACTTAAAAGCATAGGCATTATAGTCAAAGAACATCGGCCGTTGTTCTACTATGCTACTGCCCAACTCATGCTGAAATCTTCGGCTTTTTTAACCAAGTCATAACTGGCCAAAAAGAAACTCTTTAGTCCTATCAGAACCACTTTGGATGCATCCATTACCTTTATCTCAAAAGTGTTTTGATGAAACAACCAAAGTAAAGCATAAACCATGGTTGTACTATTAGTGGCATTACTTCACATGTTGTCCATAAAAACCAGCTGATGACTATTGAAAGCTAATCACCATATGCTGAAAACCAGCAACTGATAATCAGCATGTGATGATCATAATCTAATGACCATACTCTAACGATCATCACTGATGCAAATGTATAGTTTTAGAGCTGCAGTGAAAACCATACCCATATGCATACCAACTACAACGACTAGTACACTTGAATAGTGATCTCTTGGCAAATATACTGTTAGCAAACAGTATCCTAGATGCATGCCGAATACACTGGAGATCCACTATATAGTAGAGTTGTCCATCACTAAAGGAGTGAAATGCTACCTCCCCCTTAAGCATCAAGCAATGCTTTCGACATTCTAAGCTTTGCTGAGCTTCATTGACCCTAATCTAAAGTCATCTCCAACTGAAAGGCTTCAGGGTAAAATTGGAACAACTGAGAGTGGTTTGCCAAGTCACCCTCTTTGATTTATTTGGCATCCATTGTTGAATACCTTGTAAATCCTACTAAGTATCTCTTGGAAACTTTTCTCTCTAATTTTCCTGATTTTCAGCTTGCTGCTTATTGGGACAATCCCTTGCCATGTGTCTCTCCTATTCACATACAAAGCATTTATTTGCAGCCATTAACTCTTCTGTTGTGCAAGTGTTTTCCAAGCTTTTCCTTGCTATTTTTGCCTCTTCTCAGCCCTATGGTCTGCTCTTCTTTTCAGCCTTTGTGGATGACAATATGGTCCTAATGAGGCTTGACTCTGGAGTCTTGTGTAGGACTCGAGCTATCGTTTGACATTTAGGACTTATCATTTAAGCATGTTCATTAATTGTTACCATTTGACATGGATGCATTTCTTCTTCAACATTTAAGACTATCATTGGTCATGGATTATGGGTGGTGGAGCGTGCTGCTTGTAAATTGTTGGTCTATTGAATGGTACACTATATTTTGTATTAAATTATGAATAATTATTTATATGTGTTTTGCCATGGAACTTGAAGCATATTCTTGTGTGTATAAAATAGCATAAATTTCATTTTGAATGAAACCTGTTTTTTTATTTTCTGTGAAACTCATGTCAAACCTTTGAAACCCTACCTCCTGTGATGTCCTGTCTCTGAAACCATTGGCAACTATGGGAGTGCAGTAGGGTTTTGAAATTCAAGATGGCAGGCCAGTGGCAAGATGCTGTTGGGCCAGTTGGCAGATCTTACCAAGGCCTTATGCAGGGAGGTCACAAGATCTATCATTACTCTCATAGTAGATTTCTCTTAGAGACTTCCCCTCCTCTCCAACTCATCAGCTTGTGAGTGCAGTGTGAGGTGTGCATGGTGAGAACCTGAGTGTGTGTGTGTGTGTCTTGTGTGGGAGGGCTGTACCAAGATGGAGCAATGGCTAAGTAAGGATGCAAGACAACATTCAAATGACCTAGCTAGGCAGTTTTCTCATATTTTGATCTACTTGCTGTACATTCTAGTACAGTGGTCATGTACACAGAACTTTTAGGGGACTGCCATTTGTTCTCTCTTATATTTTGTTCCGAGTTGCACATGAGGGAGTTGGAAATCATCCCTTCAAATAGGCTTTTTTGGCTGTGTAAATCTCTCTTCTCCTTGAGTTACAGTATTTAATCAACATCATCTGTGCATGTCAATGAAACCTTTAGCCAGTAAAAGTGGTGCTGTATGACAGCCTGTTTGCTATTCACTTACCTTTAGCTGCCTGTCCATTGTCCTTATAGGGTAGAGTTCTGTAGCATAGCTTCAAGGGTGAAATTTATGGTAAGCTTGTGTGTTTTGGTCAAATGAATCAAAGTTAAGCCATCCTTCACATATATGACTGTCTTTACCTGTACCTTTGCGTAATTGTGGGAATTTTACTTTGGACATTGGCATATCCTCCATTTATGAGAATAACTGTATAAACCTGGATGTTTTTTGTCCATTTGTGAGAATAACCGTATAAATCTGGATTGTTTTTGCATTAACTGAAAGATCTAACATTGGACATTGAGATTAATATGACACAGATCGTGCAATCTTGAGAATTTGTAAATAATCTCAAGCATTCATATGACAAGTAGATGTGTCTATGCTAGAATGAAGCCTTTGACAGGACATGAATATGTTCCTAAAACAACCTCTTCCCTTTTTGTGCACATGTTAATTAGATACCACATGCTAGGCATGTTCTTGTTGATCCAACTTAGCATTGTTGGTGGGGACTGGTTACGGCGCACTGCAATTCCAGCTTTGGCAAATTCTATGAGAGAGAGGACAACGAATCAAACATTTTCAATGTGTGGTAAGATCAGAGACATGAAAAAATCCTTCTGGCACACTGGTACAGTAGATGAATTACTAATCAGGTTTGTCTATTTGTTTCTGCTGTCAAATGCAAGGTCAAAGAGCGGGCTTAGTTTTGGATGAAGATGGTAATCGGTTATTGGGATCTGGAGAAAAGAATGTGCCAGCAACTTCAGATAGCTCCAATTCAGTGGTGCGAGCAGCTCTTTGTGCTTGAGTTGTAATGGGTAGCCAAAAAAATTCAAATTAATGATAATGATTGCTGTTACAGGCTGTTGGTATTAGTAAATGCTCACTGTGTCTGAGCCCGCGCCAGCATCCAACAGCAACTCCTTGTGGCCATGTCTTCTGCTGGTAAAATTCTTACTCAAACCTCACCTTTTCTGATTTCAACTCTATCATATTTAATCAGCTTTGGCTTCAGAATCATCCATCTATCTACTTTTTGCCGTGTATATTGCAAGCTGGATACTTCTGCTTATGGACCATGATGTGGTTGTGTGTTGTCTGTGTTGCAGGAATTGTATCATAGAATGGTGTAACGAGAAGACGGAGTGTCCTCTATGTCGATCACCTATGTCACATTCAGATCTTGTTTGTATCTATCATGCAGAATTTTAAGATCTCTTGCACTCATTTGCAAGGTGAAGTTATGATCTTCTGCCCCAAAGCCTTGGTGTGTCATATGGTGTACCACTATAGTCACTTGTGCAACTGGCCCTGATGTTGTAGGTGACTTGTGGTTGGCCTGATAAGCCCCTCACAGCAATCTTGAGATTTTGATAGGCATAGCAGAGCATACACTTAGGTGGCTATCAGCTGGAAACGTGTGGTTTTAGGGTAGCAATGCTGATGTATGGCAGCATGTTGTTTGAAAGCTAAGTACTCCAAAAGCTTTAAGCTGATTCCAGCTGAGGATTGTCATAGTAATATAGCCTGTGCATTTTTGATGCTTGTATTATTTATTTACCAAGGCCCAGACTCTGAGATGGGACAGGCTTGAAAGAATGATGGTAACCCAACCCAGTTGGATATGCAATAGCCTGGGGACATGTGGTTGTAGTGTATAGGCATCTTCAAAGCTTTCAACCCATTTCAAGCTGCGGATTGCCATAGAAATCTGTGTATTTAATGCTTCCATTGAGAAGGCACGGATTCAGAGAACAAACAGGTTTGAACAAATGATAAATAACGCAAGTGCATATTTTCATTGTGAAGCCTGTGTATGTAATGAGGAAGTGATGTTCATTGGACTATTAGAGTGTAACTTTGAGTCTATCCATTGAATATGTTCCTAAGGTGTCATATTTCTGTGTGGGTTTGTCGACTTAACAGTATCAAGTCTCAAGGTTTTCATCCTAAGTTTGATCTTTGTCCTTCACAAAATTGTATTTTACATCTCGAATTTTGGGTAGGATAATAATTTTAGATATACTAGGTTCAGGATGGCTGTTCATAGCCATGGAAACGGAAACAGAAATGGCTAATTGCAATGCTTAAAGAGTTGCTGTTTAAATAATTAATGTCTAGAATTAACTTAGATTTGTGCCATTTTATTTTGCCCTTTGAGAAATAAAGCAAGGATACCTAGTAAAGAGTATCAGCATTGACTAGTGACACCTGGTCAAAATGGCTCTAATAAAGTACACAGTGCTATATGCCCTGGCACAAATTTTTTTTTCCTCTACTACCGTCGCTATTAGCGTCGTAAATTTTCTGCTCGCGTCATTATTGGCGTCGTTATTTTCATCGCAAACCGTCGCTATCAGCGTCAATATGATACCGATGTCAATATCGATGCTGATAGCGATGGTGATACCGACTGTTCTATGGCGTCGCCAATAACGACGCTTTTTGCGACGACAAGGGAAAATTTTGGGATAAAGTTATCAGGATGGACATCACCCGGCTAGATATATGTATATATATGACCTGAACTAAGTTATCAGGATGGACGTTACCTGGATAGACATTGAGAGGACATGGATCTTGACACAAAGATCACCTTTCCTTGGGACCATCCTCTCATCTCTTTTGAGGTTGGCTTCATATTAAACAAGATAAGAGGGACATCCACATGTCATTTGGGATGAGATGTGCCATATGCTAGATACTGACCTCATCACACCAGCTGTATATCAAAATGAAGATCTGTTGGAGAGCTACACGGGAGGAATAGGTGGGGACACATTAGCATTATGGCATTACATATGCAGATGCCTTGTCTAGTATGAGATACGAGGCCTGCTACCATTGCCTTTTCCAGAAGGGATTTGGTCTCCAATGTCAAGTTATGGTGTTTCTTGATCAGAGATGATCTTAAGCGTCCTTGCCATTGTACTTCATCTTTATCAAACAGTCTCAAGGAGATTTATATTATTCAACTTAAGAATAGGGAAGCTCAGGTCTCTCTAGAAAAAGACTAAAGGGATACTATAAATGGTAAGAGAGTTGACAGCTGTTTTGCACATTAATCAAGTAATTTATATACTCTTTACTTGACTCATTTTAATTTAATTTTAGTTTTAGTTTTGTTTGTAAGTACAGAGTGAAATCATTATTTTGGTTTTATAGGTTTATAGTTGTAGTATTAGATAACCTTTTTGGAACATGGCAAAAGTTACTTGACTTTAAGATGTATCTTTATAACAATTTACTTTGCCATTTATGTATGTAGTAACAACTATGCTAGATTTCTTCTCTCCAAGCATATTTATTCTTAACTTGCATGATATATTCCATTTGCTACATGTTGTAAAGATATCACAATTGTTAAACCCTAGCCTTGCCAAGGTGCAAGTGAAGTGATAGGTTGCCTAGTTTTTATTCCAGCTTCCAACCCATGATTTTTGAAGTAAATAGGAGCAGTAACAATATATTTTTGAAGTGCTATTGAGAGCAATCATAGTAGAATCTTCCACCATTGTAGCTCCAACCCTTCCGCTATTCAATTTGTTTGTGTGGAGGAGGCGGCCAATGGACACAATTCAAGACAACTTTCAAGTTTCTTTCATAGGTTCACTAGTTCAATGGAGGTCTCAAGTCCAATGTGAAATGGGAATAAACAAGAAAATAATGAAAAAGCATAACATAATGATGCATTGAGATGAACATACAATGTTCAACCTTTAGAATGTTCATGGTACAAATTTATTGCTTGTATAACTACACATCCACTTGAAGAAATTTGAAGTGTTTGAAGAGCTAGCAATAACATAATTCTTGTGTGATGTGAAATACCACTCCTAACTTGGATAAAGCCCCAACTTG
This sequence comes from Lygodium microphyllum, assembly GCF_053477565.2. Lineage (NCBI taxonomy): Eukaryota > Viridiplantae > Streptophyta > Polypodiopsida > Schizaeales > Lygodiaceae > Lygodium > Lygodium microphyllum. The sequence goes on along the minus strand of NC_141151.1, from coordinate 61,209,987 downwards.
CCACAATTCTTTCCATATTCCTTTTCTCAACTTTAAAGAGCATGTAATATAATCTACAATGACAAATTTATTTGTGTCGATAGAATGGGTGAAAATTACAAAATTCAATATGAGACATTGTTATCATTAGACTTAAAATGGAGCGAGTCAATAAATAACATGTCACAAGTGAATCAATGTATAAATTATTTTTTGCCATAACTTCAATAATGATATTATAGGATTATGCCGTCACAAAAATTGCCATTTGATTCTTAACCTACATCGATGTTAGTAATTTAGATAATAAACTCAAGGCTAACTGGAGCTTTTAGATCCTCCACATAAGCACTACCTATACACTTGCGCATATGGAAGATGCAACGACACATTGCACTTCATCCTTTACTCAAAGTAGCTATTCACTTTTGTGTCACTTGATCATGGACCAGATCTAATATATGCCCTTTAGCTTAGTCTAATTTTTTAAAAGTGCAATACCTTGAGAATCTTACAAGTGCATAAGATTGTTGAGCACATTTCTCGTATGTATGCTAAAGGAAGAATTACTCCCTCCACAGCATCCATTTGTAGCAATGACTTGATGTTTGCATTATTGTTCTTGTATAGAGGCAACTTGAAATGTGCACCACTAATAATAGGTTCAATTTTGGAGAAGAAAGATTATCATGCATCATGTCTTGTAATATTGTCAACACAGTTGTCAAACACCACAAATGAGATCTACTTATAGTTAGACCAGCTTTTGAGCTTCCCATAGACTTTGATTGGCTTTTGAGAATTTTGATTGAGCAAGCAAAGTATTTAAGCCCTCTAATATTAGATACTTTGGTCAAATACAAAACACATGTAAGCTTGTCTCACCCCTCCACATAAAAGTTCCTACCTAGGTATCTCCCTTAGGATCTAGGCACATCAACATCAAGAATGTTTATTGTTTGTAACTATTGGACATATGTCTAGGTTGTCTTGTTTGTAACTATTGGACATATGTCTAGGTTGTCTTATGTCTCTATCATAACCACTTTATTCTAATCATCCTATTCTTGAGGATGCTCCAAAAAGGAAATGTTCCACCTACATATATCTAAAGCAATCTACAAAGCTATGCCATTAAGCTCATACATTTAGTAGCTCATGCTTGTGATTGAAGGCACATTCTAGAGGGGTTACCAATATCATACAAATATGCTAGAATTATTCCAATTGTATGAAGATAATTACGGCTCTACCATTACCTCCTCGAAAGATATCAAAAGCTAATTGAAGCAAACACCATACTTTGTGAAAACCCTCCAAGGGTGTCCATGCACTAATTGCATCGACTGGCCATCAAAGAACAAAGTCACCCTTTTTAACATAGTAGCTAATATATATAAAGTACAAAATTTAGGATAATCAAATATATAATTGTCGCTATCAACCTCAAGCTAGGCCCATACATGCACAATTATCAACAAGACTGTAAAATGAAAGATAGTTTCCTCTCAAGACAAGTACTTATATATAGTGCTATTATTGTGCTTACAACCAAACCTAGAACACACACACAATTCTTATTGCCTCAAGAATTTCCCTTCTCATAGCTTAACTATTGAGATGGCAAGCTCAACAAAGTGCGAACATTGATGATGGACCCCTTGGTTGATGGGTCTGTATGTCTACACTTAGCACTTCAGCACTTTGGTAGTCGTTAGGATTCTCACATAGTCATTGACTTATCACTTATTACATTTAGTTTGTTGCACCTACCTATAATAGTTGTCATAGTTATAGTGCTAGTTGATTAGTGTAGTCAGTTATGCATTGTTTGACTTAGTAGGCAAATTTTCTTTATGCTGTATCTTATCTATACTCTATGTACATTGTATTGTGTGAAAAAGAAAAAGGAAAAAACGAGAAAAAAAACAAAAAAAATTATCCTTCACATATTCTCTTGTGTTCTTGAGTGAGCTCCCTCGTGTGTATGGTGTGTGTTTGGTGTAGTAGTTGAATCAAATTTTCCCACCACACGATTCGTGACATGGTATCAGATGAGCATCACCACTGACAAAGGCTAGTTTTGAAGACTGAAGTGAAGGAGAAGAAGCAAGGATTCAATCAAGCAAGTAATGGGTAAGAATCTCTTCTACTTTTCCACTCTTTCCCATGGATAGTGCTTATGGAGGCATTGTAAGTAGGGTTGAGTGAAAATCTCAGATTGCTGTGAGATTTGATGTGCGAGCAGAACATTGTATGTTTTGTAGATAAGCTTGCTGCTTTTTTGGCTATTTGAGGCTGTTTTGGGCTCTGTTTTAGACCCACAAGGTTGCGGATAGCATTTTATGGTATACTAAGATTTTGATTGTGTTGACTAAAAGTGGATGCACAAGTTATATCTTTTACACTTGTAAGTTTTGAGGTACTTTTCAGGAAGCAAATACAAGTTTTATCTTCTAACAGGTAGTAGATTACATGTATTGTTGAACGATCACAGTGAAAAAGATTGCTTGGTGTATTGTTGTGAACCTGTGAAAGGTTGCAGAAGACTTGTTTGTTGCTTTGTATTAATTTTGTGATAATGGTAGAGAACAATGGAAACCCCAATATTGAGAAAATAACTACCTATCATGGAAAGTTTTTTGTGCCAAAATTTCTTATGGTAAAGGCCTCTATGAGTTTGTTTTAGGTGAAGAAAAGGGGCAAGAGCTAAGTAATCCTGTTACTAAAGAAGAATTAAAGGTGTGGAAAGAATGGAATGCAAAAGACAAAAATGTAATGTATTTATTGTCTACAATCATTGATAATACTACATTGGGATATATTAGAAATGTAGAAACTTCACTTGCACCTTGGATACTTTTTGAGAACATGTTTTTAGTACATACAAAGGCATGGCAAGACATCCTCTATTGGTTCTCCCATTGTTTTTGTTTTTATGATGATTCTTTTTATAAAGATCCCAAATGCCTTGATCTTCTTCAACACTACCATAAAAGATATGGAGTCTATATTCTATGTATACACAAAAGGCTTCATTGACTTGGATTACTTTGATAATAGATTTATCTTAATAAAAGATTGTCATTACATTTCCATCTATACAACTTTTCTCAATATGGAAGTCATGATCTCAAAGGATCTTTATATCTTAAAAATATTTAGTAAAAAAAAGATTGTAATTACATTTCTATCTATACAACTTTTCTCAATATGGAAGTCATGATCTCAAAGGATCTTTATATCTTAAAAATATTTAGCAAAAAAAAATCATCTACCTTTTGAACCTATAAGGTTCATTCATAGAGGAAGCAATAGACCCTCAAACTAGGCACACAAATTTCCATATATTAATAATTATATAATACAAATTTATCACCACTAAAGGTACCTTACATATGCATAGATATACTTTGTGACATTTTATATTCTCATCTTAAGAATCTTGCATGGTTCAGTGTGTATGTTTTTCCATTAAACTCCTAGTCTTTTTTAAATTAAACCTTTTTAAATATAATTTTTGACTTAGAGAGACAGACATAGAGGAAATATATGATTTGAAAGAGAGAGAAAATAGGGGGAAAGAAAGGAGAAGAGAGGAAAGAGAAAAATAGAGAGAGAAGAAAAAATATAGAGAGATAAAAGAGATCGAGAGAAAAAAACTTAAAAGAGAAAGAGAGGAAAAGAAAAATGAGAGAGAGAGAGAGAGAGAGAGAGAGAGAGAGAGAGAGAGAGAGAGAGAGAGAGAGAGAGAGAGAGAGAGAGAGAGAGAGAGAGAGAGAGAGAGAGAGAGAGAGAGAGAGAGAGATGGATGGGAAAAAAGAGGAAAGAGAAAAGTCTTTTTAAATTTAAACATTTTTTGAGAGATGGTGGAAGGGAGAGAGAGAGAAAATACAAAAAAGAGAGAGGGAGAGAAGAAAAAAAGTAAAGTTAGAAGAAAGGGGAGGAGAAGAAAAGGAGAGAGAGAGAGAGAGAGAGAGAGAGAGAACTAAAATAGAAGGCAAAGAGAGAAAGGGAAGAGAGAGAAAATTAGACACAGGGAATTGGCGGGAGAGAGAGGGAGGAGAAAAAAATTAGAAACATAGGGAAAAGAGGAGAGAGAAAGAGGAGAAATTGATTAAAAAAATTAGAAACATAGAGAAAAGAGGAGAGAAAAAGAGGAGGAATGGATTGTTGAGCGAAAGTCTAGCGTCTGTGTGTGCGAAGCCTAGCATCCATGCATGTGAAGCACATGTGGAGCGCTAGTAAGCTTTATGAGGAAAAAGTACTTAAAGGATTTGAATGAGAGCCCAGTACTCATATAACCCAAGCTAGGAAAAAAAGCACATGTAGTCTCTCACACACATGGCCAAATGCATAGAAGTTCATACTCATAGAGAACAAAACAAGTTTGAGTTCTTTACTCGTGCATGGAGTTATACACATGGGACATAATGTGAGGAATCACACACATGTAAGTACGAACACTTTAGGCATATGTTTTTATTCACTGTTGAAGGTCATAAACATGTGCCTAACTATAATGATCATGGTGCGCACATGACTCCATAGTCATGTGTACATCAAACACAATGCATAGGCCATATACATGATCAAAGCACAACTAATCAAGAACTATACAACACATCTCATGATGAGGCATTATACAAAGGGCTTATAGCCCAATATGATATGACATGACATATGCACGAGCAAGCAAATGTGATCACAATTGCATACCTTAGCTCATCACTACACCTATAGACATTGGCACAATAGCTCACAAGGACAAACAATTGCATGATAGAGCACATTCAACACTTTGCATAAGACCTTTGGCACATAACTCATACAGATAGAACCTTAGGCTAGTTTTACCTTTAGCACATCGCATTCATGACTTAGCATAAGACCTTTGGCACATAACTCATAAGGATAGCCACTTAGGCTAGTTTTACCTTTAGCATTGTCCTTTTTAAGATTGTAGCTATTGTATATAAAGTATAAAATTAGATTCATGAAAACTTTAGGATAATCAATGTAAAGGGAGCTCGTGCTCAACCGCCAAGACCCACGGAACGCTTATTCCTTCAAGTGTTTCAAGAAAGAATTAATGGCTACCTCTTATATAGCCGACACGCTATCCCTCTCTATGAGTGTCGTGAGCTTACCTTGATGCCTGATCGAGTTGCTTTTGTTTGAAAGTAGAGTTGCAGCATTGGAATGTGTGCACAAGAGGGAGAAAGAGGCTCAAAAGTACAAGAACAAATTCTTGTTTAATAAGTTGCTCAAGGTACAACTTGGATACACTCTATCTCACACTTGATAGTGATCCATAGGTTGTTTATATAGCCTCTGCCAAGCTAGGGTTAGGGCTTCTCCTGCCCCTAAGGCTATTCACACCCATCTGCCCTCATACTCCCTTGCTTATAGTGGGTTCCTATGCCTATCTTCTAACACCCCCCCTCAATGCCAGGGTGGCATTGGATTACAAGGTATGTAAGATGTCCCCCCCTTTCCCCGGATGCCATTATAAATCAGGCTTACAAGAGTGTTTTAGGTAGATGATTTAAAGAGACAAAAAAGTCAATCTTCAGATGGATTGGAGGCATAGTTGGCCACCAATTCTTTGGGTACATCAGGAGTGTTGGGGCATTTACTAGTGATATGCCCTATCTTCTTACATTTGTTACATTTCATTTTCTCGGGATACTTCTTCCAACAGTTGTTTACAAGATGCCATTTTTTCTTATAGAAATAACATCTAGTTTTTGGGAAGTTAGAAGGAGAAGTCGTGAGATCTGTTCGTGCTTGTTTTTTGTGTAAAGAGAATAGATGAACAAGTAATCGATGTGGTTATTCAAAAAGTTGAAGAAGAAATAGCACAGATTTCTCTTCATGTGTTTCTATCTATATTCAAAATTGTTAATTTTTTTGAGTAATCGATTATTTGAATTGCGAAATGACTTCTGTTTAGTGCAAAGTCAATTTGTACATTGAAGTAATCTTTAATGAGGAAGCTTTTCGACCCCTAACAGAAATATGTCACAAAGAACAATATACATATATGCCGAACGAGTGTCCCTACATGGTTGTCAATAACTACATCTTTGCAAAGAAAGCAATGCACATTATTTTTGAAGTACATCCTTGTATACAATGTTCGTGGTCATATCCCCATCCTTTTTATCCAATAGAACTTTCACACCATGCCAAGATTTTACCCTTGAAAATGCAACATACAGCGCTAACCATGTGTAAATACTAGCGCCTTTAGATAAAGCCTAATAATGGATAGAGTCTATCCCTGTGACTTGTTGATTGTGCCAACTGGATGGAAAACTACCTCCATTTCATAGTAAATGGCAATTGAATAGCATTGGAAATAAAAGTAATTTGGAGAATAAAAACTCGTTCGCCCATGTTTGCCCCTATTATTATCTTAGTATCTATTACTTTTCTATTGAAATTCCTGCATATTAACAGTGTACCATTACACATACCCCTTCCTGGGTTTAGGTTTCTAAGAAGATTAATAGGTGCATTTATCTTCAGCAACAATAAATGAGAAGTAAATCCTCCTACAAGGTCCAATGTATTTAAATACTCAACAAAGTACAAAAATGAGTCATCTATCTCTGCAATCGAATCTACACTATAATACTATCTAACTTTCCCTGGCATTAGTTGCAATGCATGATCATTCAATGTAGTCACCTCTATATTCCACGAGGCAATTATAGCCCACTCACTAAAATACACTATGCAGTCATCCACATTGGACATGTCACTATAGACACTACTAATCAAGGTTTTGATAGACTGCCCTTTCAACACCATGCTAGGTGGAACACATAATTTTCCATAGTTTTTGTTAATACCCACTCCATCCCCTATTCCTTGAATCTAACAAATGAACCCATTGTCCACTACACTACTATCTATTGACGCTCACATATTTCCATATATTTTTAGTACCCTTATGCAATGCCACAAATCTGAGTAACACAATGCAACATTAACAATATTCTCATGTGTTCCCTTTACCACAACTATAAGAGTTGCCTAAAATCCCCTCTTAAAAAAACAATATTTTCACCAAATGGCTTATCACAACTCACAACATCTCTCAAAGTTCTAATAACCGCTTCAAAGGCATATAGATGGGTCATAGGAGTCTCATTCCACAAAATAAGGCTCAATTGTCTCAATAAATGAGCAAGATCACTTTGAACAGGAACGTTATAGGTGGATCAATTATTTAATTCTACTGGGATTTTAAATCATGAGTGAGTTGTACAGCCACCTAGTAGAAGCAAGGTGCCAATTCCACATGATGTTGTTGTTAGTACTGTACGGCCACCACTGCGTACCTTTATGAAAGCAAACATTTATAGAGGAAAGTCTTCCCAAATCCATTAGGACCATCCAAAAAGAATATATCCCTAGTATTTGCATCAACAACATCCATAACTACACTAAAGGCAATTCTTTGTCTCTCATTCAACATTCCCTCCATGGATTTAGAAACCCTACGTTGTCCCGATGTGTTGTATGCATATATTCATCTTGCAAAAGGGGATTAGCATGTAATTGAGAGTTTGGTTGATGAGGTTCAGGTAACCCATCAAAATCAGAGTGTCTTCCGCCAATATAGCATAAAAGGTCTTGCGATATAACAAAGCCATGTTAGATGCCTCATGTTGTAGAACACCAAGAGAGGCATGCACGTGTTGTAGCTATAATCTATACATGGGATCCTCTACCATTGGTACCAAAGATCTGTCCCATAGATGGTCATGCTGAGCTAGCTCACAAAAGACCAAAATTGCAATAAACAAAGTATAGAGTTGAGTATTGGTTTGCACAGAGGCAACTTCTTCCAAAGCACACAACATACTCATCATCACTCTCCAACATACCCCTTGCAATGCAAGCATCCCTAAAAGCATCATAGATCACATTATCAATAGTACATAGATCTTCAAAAGTAGTACACCCCCAACATTTTGTTAAAAGCATCCACAAATAGTAGAGCTCACCACAGCTAGGTGCCACAAAATACATCCGACCACATGTATTCCCACGCTTCCTCCTAGTCCACATCTTATGTCGTGCATTCCACACCCAGTAGACCGGAAAGTCCTAATAGCGAATAGTCCTAGCCTCTAGATAAATGTGATTGCACACAAACCATTCAATAAGAGTAGTTTTCTAGATGTCTTCATTCTACACAACATCCGGTATGCTATTTGTATCTTGAAACTCCACACAATTCTTACCGAGTAAGTGTACTTGTAAATGTTGTATATCATGCTTCTCATCATGCAATGCATAATCATAGATCCACCAACATGCCTTAGAGGCCAAACATATCGTGTATCCAAATAATTTTGAATCTTGTCCACCTCTCGTGAACATTGCTACCACTCTGTGCTGAATCAATCCCAACACAAAAGTTGATGGTTGCACGGTCATGCCCCTTGTACACATACTTATACAAATACTTAACAACCCCTATGATCAAGCCCACCTCCATATTGTTGAGAATCAGCAATCACACTCAAACAGCCTCTTTGTATGGAGTCTCAGGGTCAAGGACATGCAGGCTAACTTATCCCATATGCACAATGGTGCCTACTACAGTTTCCTACTTTCTTATAAAGCATTGTACTTGCTTCCTTTCTTAATGCAATGATAGTACTCTTTTCATTTCAGTAAAGTGTCAATGTCATTGTCCACATACACAAGATTGTGTTTATGAGTCCAAGTCTCAATCTTGGAACCTAATTCACTTGTGTAACAAACAGTGTCCATTCCATCATGAGTCTACACTTCTCCTTCCATCCTCCATAGCTTCCGGTTATGTCATGATCACTTGGAGTAAAAGACTTTTGCAGATTTGGTATTCATTGACACTAAGTTAGTGCTTTTTAGCACTTGTGTCTCTCAATCAATTCTTCTGTTGCTCAAATCTAATAAAGTCTGAAGTTGATTTGCTACTGTTCCCGTAAATCTAACATGGGCAAAGACTCGCCAAATGCTCGATTCAAAGGAGTCGGATTCCACACTTGGCAAACCCGCATCAAGCTCATCTTGATGAAGAAGGGTCTCTGGGCCATCACAAATGGCAAAGAGAAGAAACCGCGGGACGCGGACCTTGCAACTACTTGGCAAAAGAATGATGACAGAGCCCAGGTCATTATCAAATTGGAGCTAGACGACAGTTATATCCATCATGTGGATAACTGTGAGACCTCACAGGATACATGGAAAAGACTTGACACCCTATTCGGTGCACAATCTAAATCATCAAAGTATGGTCTCCTGATTGAATTCTTCAGGCTTGAAATGAAGTCCAGCACATCACTTGCCACACATCTCAATTACATGGAAGGACTCCTAACCCAACTTGCAGGAATAAACATTAAAATGGATGAAGATGTTTGCATCGGTGTTCTACTTAAGAGCTTGCCTCCTGAATATAATAACGTATCAACAACTTTAATCAACATGCCAAATCCTGAACTTGTTGATATCCAGGCATCACTGTTAGAAGAAGAAAAGAAGCTAAAAACTAAAGAAGAACCAAGTACCTCTAGAGATGAGCATGCATTATATGTTGGCAACAGGTACAAAGGCAAGAAAGATCAGCTCTTTTGTGACTTCTGCAAAAGGACCGGACACACCGAGAAGTTCTGCCACGCAAGAAAGAGATCCCAAAAGGCCTATCTAGTCACAGTCAAAGAAGAAGAAGAAAATGAAGCAAAGGAAGAAGAAGATGAAGATCACTAGGATCGGAAGGACAAGACTCATCAGTCCTTGTACTCTCATAATTCTGATAGACTGTTTTAATAGCCTTGTATTTTTCCTTGCTCTAATGCTTCCTGCCATAAGCTATGTAAACTCCTTATGTAACTTGGCATTACAGTCCCTGTACACTTTGTATTTCTTACTCAAGTAAGGATTATATGGAACAACCCATTGATTATCAATAACATTATCATTTATGATCACAAAGTTTCTATCGTCTCATCTTCGATAGATGGGATAGCCAAAACTATCAACTATTGTCATGTCCACTAATTTCCACAAGTAGTCTTTAGTATGTCTACCCTTTTCCATGCATGGACTCTTGGGGTTCAATACTCCGCAAGGGCCATGAATATTGCATTTTGAAATTGTCTCAAATAAGGTTGGAAACTTAACTCTATCCAGCAACTCAACCACCGTAAAGACATGCATCATAAGGTTTAAAAGACCACTCAAAATTTAGCAAAGTATGAGAATGTGGTAGCCCCACCTTTTGGAATTCAATCACAGTAACATAGCCTGCAACCTTTCCAAAGAGGTCCGTCTGCAACAACATGTACATTAAATCAATATTTTTTTAATGAAACACATTAACAGTCAAATTCAGGCGGTCATCAGCACTCCGTCTAGGAAACAAAGCATTAGTTATCTCCAACCACTTTGGATTGCATGTCATTGTTAAAAAAAGGTCTAGTTTCCCCTTGCATTGCACTATAGCCATGGCATCCTAATATAATTGATACAGGTGCCTTGGCCCGCTCATGAATGATGACGATAAAACTATCATCTTGCTAACAAAGGCACCAACAATCAGAGTGGATTAATTCCAATGGCTTCTTACTCTCTTGAACATGTCTAGGAAATGGTTTTCTTGCATGTTTTCCAAACTGACAGGCTTCACATACCTTATGCATTTCTGCAACCTTGAATCTAGGCAATCCTGCAACAATATTTTGGGCCTGGATTGATTTAAGTCGATGTACATTAACATGACCAATGTGTTTATGCCAGATATCAATATCTGCAACTACACCGATCCTATGTGCAAACATTGCTGCACTCAATTCAGACATGTCTGCATCCAACGTAAACATTCTACCCTTCTTCTTTCCTTTTGCTATCAAGCGACCTTTATTTTTCATATCCTCAACAAAGCATCCATGAGGATTAAATCTGACCTGCAAGCCCTGCTCAACCATTTGACCAACAGAAACCAGATTCTTGGTGATATTCGGGACATGAAATACATCGGACATGTATTTCTTTTTCCCATCCTGCATAGACAAGGGAATTTTTCCAATCTACACAATAGGATGTGCAGTATCATCACAAGTCTCCACAAATCCTGGTTTTTCCATTTTCCTTGCATCCTCCATCCATTCTGCATGACCTGTCATGTGGTTTGATGCATCTGAGTCAACATACCATACATCGTTGCTTTCTTCTGCACTTATCACAGAATTGTTCATGTGCTGCACCATAAACAAATGCTCATTTCTGTCATCACCCTATCTACTAGAAGATGCATAATTTCCTTGTTGCAGTTTTCCATTCATGATGTCATTTTGCTTTTTATAGCAGTCTTTAGCCATATGACCCATTTTACCACAGTAGTAGCATTCAACATTGCTGTTTGCATTTTGCCCACTTTGCCATCCACCACGACCTCTTTGGCTCCCCCTGCCTCTAGAGTTACCACGTCCTCCTCCATAGGATTGGTTTTCTTGAGTTTGCTGCATATTCTGATTTCTACCACGGCCTCCAGATCGACCTCCTCTACCTCTGCCTCTACCTCTTCCAGCATTTGAGTAGAAGACAACTTCTTTTGAAGTTCCTCCTGAAGAAGATGCACCACCATTTCTCTGCTCCTCAGAAATTAGAAGAGCAATCAACTCCTCAAAATCAGGAAATCTTTCACGGACGGAAATGGATGTTCGAAACAGTGCATAATCCTTTCCTAGACCATTCAAGGTCACAGAAACTAAATCATCATCTTCCACTGGCGACCCAATGGAAGCAAGTGCATCTGCAATCTTCTTCACCTTCATGTGGTAGTCATTGATGCTCATATTTTCTCTTTGCACATTATGCAACTCTTGCTTGAGCTGCATTTTCCTGGCTTGAGTATTTGTGCTATACATTTTTGACAAAGTATCCCATGCCTCCTTTGGCGTACTTACATCCTGAATATGCACAATCATAGAGTCTGAAATACTGATAGACAACCAGTACATAACTTTCCTGGCTCTCTCCTGCCATGCTTTAAATGCCTGCATTTGCTGTTGATTGGGAACATCAGGAAGAACTGGTTCTTCTTCATTTCCTGCAACAAATTTCCAATATCCTTTTCCCATAAGGAAATTCGTCATTCTAAACTTTCATGCTTGGAAGTTGTTCTTGTCAAGCTTTTCAGTGACAATCTGTGAGAGAGAATCAGACGCCATTATAGAACACTGCAAAAAGTTCTGTCACTGCAAAGAACACAGCTTCAGCCTCACAAGGGCTAATTTGCAAAACTGACGAAAGTGGTATTTGACCACACAGTCACTTCCTAGTGACGATTTTGCATCAACAGGCAACAGGATGATTCTGTAACTCCCAATGTCTCTGTACACAAGCATATGATGCAATTTCTACAGTAACTTTTCACCGACCTGTAGAACAGTGGTCGCATAGCATAAAACTGGGCCTTTTCCTGAGTGCGTGCAAAAAACTTCCGCCTCCAAAACAGGCCCCGAAATGGCCTCAAATAAAAAAAACAGGGTCGCCAAGGGCTAAAGCCCCTCCTCGCAGCATATACTGTCCTCTTGCTTCACCGCGAAGGGCGTCTCAACCTGAAACAATGCACTCTTGCAATTTCCGGTTGTGCTACCTGCAGAGATCTGCTCCCAAAACAGAAAATGAAAGCAACACTGCTCCTCTTACCAGAACACCGCGAGCTTGGCTTGCTTTCTTGAGCTCCTTACCACGAACAAGGCTCTAATACCATGTCAAGATTGTGGGAGAGAAGGAAGGAGTCTCACTTGTAGCTTTCTTGCTTGCACAATGGGGGAATACACACAGAGGTGGAGGCTGAAAACAGTTTTTCTCTTCTTAGTTGTGTAAGCCAAAAAGAACTCTTATACAAAGAAATAGAAGAACCCTATATATGGGTCTCAAACCAAACTCAAATAACTAAGGTGGCATACTAACTGAGCCACGAACTAGAGTAGATAAGGATAGCTGTCATCTAGCTATTATTCATGGGCGGTGTACCAACCGCATCTGCAACTGACATGTCGGTGACATAAATGCACAACGGTCACCCTGGCATATCACGAGTGGAGCTCGATCTCTCAACACAAGGTACCTGAACAACTCACACTCGCATTGCTCCACCCATATTTTGCTTGCATACTTAAGAGTGCAAGCAGTGTCTTCAGGCGAGATACTTGGCACCCATCATATAATGGTATGGATGCTTCCTCTCTAAGCGGATCAGAAGTCTCGACATCCATGGGAATCAATGCATCGATCATTGCCTCTATCTCATGCTCCAAGATTGTAGGTAGATTTGGAAGGCTGCCAGTCTCCTCTAGCATTGACAGTATAGATTGGCCTTGCAAGTGGTGGATTGGCTCATACACTCCATCCATCGCATGCCCAAAAATTCTTCTAATTCACTGTAAAGGGTGCATTCCTCCTTGGGATGAGACATCACCTCCTTGGATAGAAAATTTACCAGTCAGACCCAATCTTATTGTATATGGTATTCAATTAGCTTGCAAGTATAATGCATGATTGATATTAACTTTTCTTACCGTTTGTTGAAAATCCACAATCACCTGATCAATGATCTCAGATTGAAACTCGCCAAATCGTCGTACGTGTTCTGTAGACAATCGACGTTTTTGTCTAATTTTCAGCTCGCATTGAGAGCAAGGACATGGGATATGTTGATTAAGATACGCCTGGCGATCTTGAACAATAGGACCTTCATCGTTTTTCATTTTGTCTATGTTACGACAAACAATTTGTTTTTGTTATCATTCTTTTTTTCTTTCTTAAATTGTTCTCCTCTCTTTCCATCTCTCTCTCTTTTTTTCTTTCTTAAATTGTAATTCTCTCCTTCCATCTCTCTCTCTTTTTCTACGTTACGACTACAACCACAACCACGACTACGACTATGACCACGACCACGACCTTCCATCTCTCTCTCTTTTTCTACATTATGACTACGACCACAACCACGACCACGACTACGACCACGACCACGACTACGACCACCAAGACCATGACGACCATGACTATGACTATGACTACGACTACGACTATGACCACGGCTATGACTACGACTATGACTACGACCATGACCATGACCACGACCACGACTACGACTACGACGACCACGACCATGACCATGACTACGATGACCACGACCACGACCACGACTATGAATACAACTACGATTACAACCATGACTATGACTACGACTATGAACACGACCACGACCATGACCACGACCACGACTAGGACCATGACTACGACCACGACTACGACTACGACTACGATGACCACGACTACGACTACGACCACTACTATGACTACGACTACGACTACGACTACGACCACGACCACGACCACGACTACGACTACTTATATAGAGATGAAGAGAGAGACAAGAGTTAGGGAGAGAGTAAAGTTAGAGAAGAAGAGGAGAGAAGTGAGAGAGGTAGAAATAGAAAGAGAGATATAGAGAGAAAAGAGATAGGGGGAGATAGAGGTATTTAGGGAGAGTATAGGAAGAGAGAAAGGGGGAAGATTGAGGAAGAGATAAGGGTTGAGAGAAGAGAGAGGAGAAAGATAGAGAGATCCGACTAGAGCATTTGACACCCATAGTCAACACACCGTGAAAAACACAAGCACAAATTGATATTGAATTATGGCAAGAAAATTCATCACAAAGCAATGGTTATAATACTTGAGGTAGGATTTCAAAGTCTTACTGATTTCAATCCGTTAGGATACCATACTATGGGTAGGTTGCACTCACTAAGAATAGAATTGGTGATTCACCTCATCTTTTCTCCATCATCCATAGAATTATCCTTTATCATTTATAACTCACCCACCTTCTCTCCACACTACAATCTCTATGAGGGCATGAGATTCGAATCTCCACAGATACCAAAGCATGATCTCTAGCTTGATGGTTGCATATATACTACTACTACTCGTGGAATAAATATTAAAATAGTTATTATGCTCAAATATATGCTTGTTAGAGCAGAAATTTGTTCCTAAGACTATTCTAAGGAAGAAAGAGGGTTAATGATAAAAGAGTGTCCTTCCTTGCAAGTGATTTTATATTATATTTTTTAATTAAAATTGATAGTTGAGGATGAGTTTCCTAAGAGATCTTGTGGTGATGTTGTTTTAGTTTTGCGAAGCATATGAATTATGCTCTTTTAGTTTTTTGTATTTGTCTTTTTAAGAAGATATTTATTTTTATGAAATATCCAAAGTTATTTTTGGATTTATGTTATGAAAAATGAATGTTTTTCTAACTGATAGGCTAATTGCCTTTGTTGTATACTTGCGTGGTGGAGGCTAGGATAAGCCCCATGTATGAGAGGTCTCTTTGTAGGAAGAACATTATGCTAGGAGGCACAAGTATGCTAGGGTTCTCTAGCCATATATCCCCCTTAGGTTTGTTGAGGATCGGCCTAACCCCTATGAGCCTAGGATGAGCTTATTTTAAGGTCTTATTTACTTTTCTCTCTTTCTCTCCCTCTCTCATTTCCTCTCCCTCCCTCACCCTCACCCTCTCTTTCTCTCTTTCCCTATTAGGTTTAATGGTTTTTCTCTCTTCTCTCCCTCTCTCATTTTTTTCTCTCTCCTCTCCCTCTCTCATTTCCTTTTCTTTCTTTCTCTCCCTCTCTCATTTCCTCTCCCTCCCTCACCCTCACCCTCTCTTTCTCTCTTTCTCTATTAGGTTTAATGATTTTTCTCTCTTTTTCTCTCTCCTCTCCCTCTCTCATTTCCTTTTCTCTCTTTCTCTCCCTCTCTCATTTCCTCTCCCTCCCTCACCCTGACCCTCTCTTTCTCTCTTTCCCTATTAGGTTTAATTATTTTTCTCTCTTTTTCTCGCTCCTCTCTCTCTCTCTCATTTCTTTTTCTCTCTTCTCTCCCTCTCTCATTTCCTTTTTTCTCTTCCTCTCTCTCCTCTCTCTCTCTCATTTCCTTTTCTCTCTTCCTCTCCCTCTCTCATTTCCTCCCTCTCCCTCACCCTCACCCTCACCCTCTCTTTTTCTCTTTTTCTGTTATGTTTAACATCTTTTCTCTCTTTTTCTCTCTCCTCTCATTCTCTCATTTCTTCTCTCTCCTCTCCCTCTCTCATTTCCTTTTGCTCTCTTCCTCTCCTTCTCTCATTTCTTCTCCCTCCCTCTCCCTCCCTCTCCCTCTCTTATTTCCCTATTATGTTTAATGTCTCCCTCTCCCTCTCCCTCTCCCTCTCTCATTTCCTCTCTCTCTCATTTTCCTATTATGTTAAATGTCTCGCTATTATGTTTAATGTCTTCTTCCCTCTCCCTCTCCCTCTCCCTTTCCCTCTCTCATTTCCCTATTATGTTTAATGTCTCCCTCTCCCTCTCTCATTTCCTCTCCCTCCCTCTCCCTCTCTCATTTCCTCCCCCTCCCTCTCCCTCTCCCTCTCTTTCTCTCTCATTTTCTCTCCCTCTCTCAATATACACAAATTAAAACCTAAACAAGTAAGAGAGAGAGAGAATGCACTCACTGTAAAGATTCAAAGAAGGGTTTGGCGGCTCCTCTTCGCGATGGTGGCTCCTCTTCGCCCTCCATACACCTCCTCCTCTTCTTCGCGAACGATGGCGGCGGCGACGACGGTGAGAAGCCTTATTTCTCTCTTTCTCTCTCTCTAAGAAAAATGATCACTCTCTCTTTTGCTCTCCCTCTCGAAAACTTTCGTGAATGTGCGAAATGAAACACGCTCGGGTTTCGACCTGCGTTTTTTTTCTCTATGGAGAGTCGTTATTTGCATCGCAAATAGTGATGCCGTTATTTATTTTTGCTAATCAGCATTGCTATGGCCTGATATCCTTGTAGTGCAATATCACTTTACAATAGTGTATATCAAATATGATCATGGAGAAGCTATAATAATCTACTGAAATAACACATTGTAAGTTGCCAAAATACTCCATATTATCTACAATAGTATTTGGATCTGTGGCTTCCCGTTCACTTTCTTGTTGAAACTCAACATGACATCACAATCCATCATGAAACGCATTTTGTCGATATGCTTAACTTTAAAATATCGCTAGTGTGAGCATGTATTGTGTTGTAGATTTTGTACTAATTTTGAAATGGCTAGGTTAGTAGTTCTATATAAAATTTGAATATAATAATAAAGAGAGCATGTGATGACCTTTGATTGATGCCCATGGATGTTGAGATATTTGATTCACTTAGAGAGAAAGCATCTATACCATTATATGATGGGTATCGAGTATCTTGCCTCAAGACGCTACTTGCACTCCTAAGTGTACAAGCAAAATACAAGTGGAGTAATGCAAGTGTGACTGAGTTATCAGGTATCTTCTACGTACACTTCTTTGATTTTTTTTTCGATATCATTATAAAAAACAATTGTGTTTTTTTAAGGTGTTTTATGATTTCCTTTGAGGTTGCTAATGTATCATACATTACCACTTGAAATACCATGCATGAGTCTCTTGATGATGTGCGACATGTTTTACCAAAGCTTGCATCCATATATGCGTCAATGATTGCGTGCTATTTTGAGGAGAGCAAGAGACTATGGAGACATGTCCAAAGTGTGGTGCTCATAGGTATCGACAGGACTTGCAAGGGCAACCATCCCCCTCAACAAATTCTTAGATAATTTCCACTTATTCCCCATATACATCACATGTTTTGTATGTCGGGCTTGGCGAGCTTGATAATGTGGCATGTGCAAAATAAATCAACAGAAGGAGTCCAATGAATATCCGTAAGTCCACACACATGGAGCCACATTGACTCTAGATTTTCTAGCTTTGCACGAGAGCCAATGAATCTTCAGCTCAGTCTTACTATGGATGGCATGAACCCATTCTGTCTCCCCTCAACTTCTTACAATGTGTGCCCTATAGTTCTTGTTAACTATAATATACTACTACCTTGGCTTTCTATAAAGAAAGGACACATGATCCTTAGCTTCTCATTAATAGCCACTATAAAGTCAAGAATATGAACGTCTATCTCCATCCATTAGTCATGAGCTTAAGATTTTGTGGGAGGAGGGGCTCATCGTGGAAGATATGAGCAAGCGTGATGGTTGATAGTTTGCCTGAAGAGCACCCTGCCACGGCACAAATAGAACCATGAACCGGCTAGGTAGAGGCTACAAATACATTGCTGGCCATGAGAACCTGCAAGAAAATTCTCCTTCTTCCCACCAAGAACCATGCTCTCCAAACACACAAGAGGAAGGCACACAAGAAATTGAACAATTCTTCCATCCTCACCCTCTTCCTCTTCCTCACTCTCCATTAGATATGACAAAGGAGCACAAGAGAGAAAAGCAAGAACAAGAAGGCAAGTGTTGTGCCAAAATGAGAGAGGGAGAAATGAACCGTGAGAGGAGAAGATAAAGAAAGAGAGAGGGTGTAACCACCTGAACCTCCCACCTCCCCAAATCCCACGGATGCAACCACCTCCTTTTCCTTTCTTGAATTATAAAATTCAAATTTGCATACATAGACTAAGGTCTAAGGACCTTTCAATTTTTGCATGAGACAAAAGGGTTTGACCTTTCCTTTTCCTAGCAATATTTTATAGTGTGTCTCTTTTGGACTACACATTTTACATTGCTTCATATTTGAAATTTTACAAGAGAGTACAAAAGCAAAGTGTCAATTTGCAAAGGATGTTTCCATGTTTAGCACATTTTGATGCCTTTATTTGCACTGATTTTCCAGTCATCATTTCCTCCCATGCTTAAGTGTGAAGCGTCCCCGCGAACAAATTTGACGAAGAACCACGATCATCTCTTGGAAAAGTCTTCATCTTCATCTTGGGTCGTCAATCTTCATTTCTTTTCTTCATTGTCTTTGAATTGTCATTGGATTTGAAAAGGAAAATAATCACAAAAATACACACACAACTAGGACGTTGAGCCTAGGTTTCAAAGCACACCAAACAAAACTCAAAAGATAGGGCTCTTCAACAGTTTGCTTTACAAGGATGACATCACATCCAAGATAGGTTGAAAGACAATCACACTATGAAGCACATTTTTTTAAAAAAACCAAAAAAAAATTAAGCATTAAGCGTTCTCTCACTGAAGATATTAAAATTACTCACTTCACCTGATTTTTATAATTTGGTAGGGAAAGGAAAGTAGGTTTAATTAAAGTTAAAACTGAAAGAAATAGAAAATAAAGAGGACTTGTGTGTATATAGAAAGGGTAAAGGTGGAAAGGTCACAAGGATGTGGGTGAGAAAGGTTTTCCTTATTAAAGGTTTAAATCTTTACTCTATTAAAAGAAATTGGAGAAGGAGATAAGGTTCTGAATGCCCATCGACGATCATCCTGCGTGTGGAGAAGATAGAGGAGATTGAGGTGTAGAATGGCAGCTTATTTACTTCGTCACTTGCGATGCCTTCTTGTCTCCACAGGGAGCACGACCCATTGATACTGCATATCGAGAAGAGAGTATAAGTTCTCCTTTATAAGGGCGGCAGGCTCTTTGTGAAAGGGAATCAAGGGCATATTATAATTAGTCGCTGCCTCATCCTCGTTTGCATCTGTGGTCTTTAGATTAATGCACGAGCATCACTCCAGGGAAGCAAAGAAGGCAAATGCTAAGTTGGCCCCTGCCCACAACGCAAATCAATTTGTCTTGTATTGGCCCTTTCTCTCTGTCTCTTTCTTTGCCTCTACTCATCCACTTCTTTCTTGTTGTCAATCTACTGATGTGGTCTTGCAGCAGACCTATCTCGACGAAGTTCAAGATGGTGGCCACTTCATGCATACATGGAACGCAAGCTGAAGAAGATCCACTTCTGTTGTGTGCACCGACCAGAGTGCTGTTTAAATTATTCATTAGATCAAAACCTACAGCAGTAGCTACACTGGACGACGTCGACGACCATATATCAGTGGCTTGCTTCAAGTAATGATTGAGTTCCTCATCTGAATGTGCCCCCCCCGCCCCCAACAAGATAACGTCTGCAAAGAAAGCCATCTCGTAGAGCAAAGAGTATATCAATAAAGGTTTCCTTTCTCTGATGTAGGTAGTGCATGCGCCATAAGACAAGGAGCAGGAACGGAAAACTGACATAGAGAAAGCGGGTAGATGGCGTAGAGGGTGAAAGAGAGTAGATGATTGATAGGGAAGGGGGAGGATGTTTGAGGCCAACGATTGAAGAATTGACAAAATTCCTTCTTTCTCCTTCTTCTTCTTCATGTGCAGCATTCAAAACCCTCTCTTCTTCAGCTTCTTGATCCTTGAAAATTAAAGATGGTTGAAACCTTGTAAAAATCCTTGTTTTTGAATGCAGCCAAGAAAGATAGCTTTCTATGGCCAAAATATAGACTGCAAATCCTTTTCTCTTGCAAGATCCATGACCACCTCTTTCCCGACCAGTGCACCAAATGAAGAGCACCTTGCCACGGCACAAATAGAACCATGAACCGGCTAGGTAGAGGCTGCAAATACATTGCTAGCCATGAAAACCTGCAAGAAAATTCTCCTTCTTCTCACCAAGAACCATGCTCTCCAAACACACAAGAGGAAGGCACACAAGAAATTGAATAATTCTTCCATCCTCACCCTCTTCCTCTTCCTCACTCTCCATTAGATTTAACAAAGGAGCACAAGAGAGAAAATCAAGAACAAGAAGGCAAGTGTTGTGCCAAAATGAGAGAGGGAGAAATGAACCGTGAGAGGAGAAGATAAAGGAAGAGAGAGGGTGTAACCACCTCAACCTCCCACCTCCCCAAATCCCACAGATGCAACCACCTCCTTTTCCTTTCTTGAATTATAAAATTGAAATTTGCATACATGGACTAAGGTCTAAGGACCTTTCAATTTTTGCATGAGACAAAAGGGTTTGACCTTTCCTTTTCCTAGCAATATTTTATAGTGTGTCTCTTTTGGACTACACATTTTACATTGCTTCATATTTGAAATTTTACAAGAGAGTACAAAAGCAAATTGTCAATTTGCAAAGGATGTTTTTATGTTTAGCACATTTTGATGCCTTTATTTGCACTGATTTGCCAGTCATAATCGCCAATATACGAGCAATTTTCATGTGGCCCATACATGACTTTTCAAGATTCGGGGAGTGGTCAGGTAAGTAGGCTTCTGTTCTTGTTGGTCATATCTATCATAGCTGGTTGAAGTTTGTATTTACGAGATAGAGGTATTGGTACATGTCTAATTACCTCAAGCTATCATGCATATCCATTGTGTGGGCCACAATTAGACTCATGAAGGTCATGAAGCATGAAGAAGATGGTATATCAAGGACATGCCACTTTCTTGCCGCCCGAGAGTCATGAATTGAGGGAAGGTTTTCTTTGATGACCTCCAACATGAATGAACACCCAAAGCTGGTACGAATTGAAAATAGTCCACACACAGTCACAGCTATATTACCGTGCTTTGCTTGAATCTTTATATTGATTATGTTAACATCAAATTTTGTATGTGCAGGTGACTTTGGCGATATTTCGAGAGCACGATGAGTTGAGGGATGCGTGACGAGGAGTTGCACGAGATCTTTACACGTATCTCTCTACATCAGATAGTTGCATTTATAGATATAGCAAATCAGGAGATGTCTTGGACACCATTAGGGTGGTATGTAAGATCTACTTCGGCACACTGTGATGCTTCGATTTCTAGTAGATGAGGTCAAAGCTCCAGACTTGGGCTAGATGGAGGGAGTGGTTTTGGGGGATACTGCAAAGACGTGGATACACTGGAGCCTGCAGTCAGCTTGAGATACAGGTGCTACTCCTCGCTCTCATGTAGGTTCTAGAGAGGGTGGCACACGTGATTGTTGTGGAGGTACCAAGGCAGTGTATCTATCTCATCGTTCTAGTGGAGTTGCATCACCTGTAGGATTTGTCACACCTGTGGGGATGCCTACTCCAGTGACTCCAACTTTTGCTCAGTCGTAAGCAATTGGCACCCATATGGGTGCTAGTTCAAGAGATACTACCCTTGTGGGTACACTAAATGTATAGGGGTCTCCACGATATGCCCAAGAGAGCCGTCGCATGTGGGAGAGGACACATCTTAGATATACATTGCAGGGGTATGGATACCTTGTAGATGATAGGACAAGAGCCGTCATCATGAATGATGAGGGGAGGAGGGTGATGGCTCGTATAAGAGAGTTGTACCAACAAGCTTTTCGACACAACATCTTGAATCATTTGAAGAACATACCCAATTGAAGTAAGGAATACATAGTAGTATCCTTGCATGAGAATATTTTGGTACCCACAGTGGCGGATAGGTTTTCCACAGGCTAGATGATGGAGTACATGCATGCATACATGTCACACAGATAATAGAACACAAGCAAGGCACTTAAGAGTGGGGTCTCAAAGCCCGAATGGCTAAACGTAGATGACTGGCACGAACTCAAGGAGGAGACTATATATTCTCCATTATGTTGGAGATAGTAACGCGAGGTAGCGAGGGCACGACTGGAGGCATGAGTGGTCTATCATCTTGGGAGTGGTGGCCACATGACTTATCCGGAGGACTTTGTAAGTGTTTCTTCTCTTCTTCTCGCTTATTTTTTTGCAATATCGCTTATACTGATAATCATGTTTCTAACAATTGTATTTTGTTTTCTTTATAGTACTGCATTACAAACCGTGATGCCACCGGCCTAGACACTTGATATGCAAAGAGACATGGTCACATAGCATTGATCGATAGATTGTATGCATGTGGAAGCCTAGTAAGTCAGTCATCTTTCTTGTCCGTAGTTACTATTTTTAATTGAAATGCATTATTGTATGGTGGACTCATGTGTAGTTATTTTTTTTCTTGCAAAGTCCGTTCATGCTCCTTTTCGTCAAGAAAAGTTTTCGGATGGCGAGGATCTATAGCTCGTGCTTGGATTCGTGAAGCGCACATCCTCTTCTTTTTTGGTCCTATGACGTTTGTAGGTATTTTATATGCACTATGTTATTATCATCCTTTATATCTTGCCATGATTCCATGAGTGCTTTCATTAAGCGATCTTGTATTTATTTTATATATCACTATTCTAGGTTCAAGTACATTTTGCCTTCATTTTGACGACCATTGTACACTTTACATGTACTTCATTTGTAGAATGTAAATACAACACATAGTGCTACATGTGGTAGGGTAGCTTATTTCCTTGCCATAATTTTTTTTTCTCTGTAACCGTCTCTATTAGCATTACAAATAAATTGAACGCGACGGTTCTATGGAGACGCTAATACCGACATGTTTAGCTATGACGAGGGTAAATTTTTTTGTGAACATTTTTGTCGCTTTGAATGTCAGTATGAGGCTTGTATCTTGTAGTGGCCTGCTGTGTTGATGTATGGTCAAAAACCTATCATGCAGATAGAAGAGATGACAGTCACATGAAGTATGTTACCTTGGGAAGAGGAGTTGAATCCAAAGGAGTTCTTGGCCTTATGTATTAGATAATTAGAACGAAAGTTAGAAGACATAGCGGCCACAGTTGCAGAGTTAAGGGCAACAAGGATACAAAACAAGAAAAACGGTTTGACAAAAGACATAAATTGAGGCCAATAACCATTCTAGATGGGGATTGGGTACTGGTTTATGATAGAAGTCTTGAAAATTAGTGTAGTGCCATGCGTAAAGTCTCCAAAAGATGTTTTGGACTCTATGTGGTAAGACAAGTATTTGGTAATGCTACTTATGCATTAAATGAGCTAGATTGGATAGCCAATAAAACTAGCAGGAAAAATAATTAAATTATCCAAGAGGTGGGAATCTTCTACCTATAAGTTGCCAGAATTGGAACAAAATACTGGGCATGATACAGGGGCTAGCTAGGAAAATATGAAAGATGAAGAAGCAAAGGATATGGTTGTAGAGGATAATGAGGACTCAAAATCTGGTGACAACTAGAATTTTGGTACATACCGGTGGATGTCGTGCCGCTATGCCGACATAGTGTGAAAAAACATGAAATGCATCATTATTTTAGCCTATTTTTGATATTTTGAATATTATTTCCTATAAATATCCTAAAAAGCTATGGAAACTTCTAGAATAGAGTGGTATGCAAAAAGCAAGTTGGTTTTTCAATCAGTTTTAGAGATTTCATGAAAAAAGAAAGATTGGCGAAATCGCGTGCGTCGGGATCGTTGTTAATAGCCATAGCAAACAGCACTCTAAACTGGGAGAGAAAGAAGAAGTGAGCTCAAAGATATTTGATCAGGTGTTCTAGGCTTTTACCACCCTTTTGGAGCCAACGGAACCATGAGATTTGTGGCTGAGTAGTATAGAAGGAGCTATTGTTTATATGCATGTAGAGGATCATTTTTATCTCTTTTTGCAATATACAAGCAGTAGAAATGTGTGAAAGAATATGAACAAATGACGCATATAATAAATTCCTAGTTTCCATAAGTATTGAGCTAGGTCACATGGTGCTCAATATTAAATTCTTAATTAACATAATTACCTTTGACTAGGCTTGTTGCACCACAAAATAAACTTTAGAGGAGTAAGTAGAAGAGTTTTGTCAAATTTTATAAAAAGGGATGAGAAGAAATTTTTGAGTGACCACTTCCCAAAAATTATGTATTGGTATGACTATTTATAATCTCCCATAAAGTATATATTCTGGATATGGATATTTGTGATTCTCTAGTACGAAATGTGGAGAGTGAGTTTCCTAGTGCACAATGAACTTTTAATCACTCCCTACATAAGAAAAAAAAGGGAATTCCCTAGTTAAAAATACACATAAGTAGGAAAAATAAATGATAGGAAAAACAGAACATTTCCTAGTTAGAGAAACTAGGGAATCACATAAGAAATTTCCTACATAGAAAAAATTCCCTATGGGAAAATTTCCTACATAGGGAAATTTCCCTATTCTTATGTAGGAATTTTCCTACATACAAGACTTCATAGGAAATTTTCTCTATGTAGGAATTTTTTGTAACTAGGAAATGTTCCATTTTTCCTATCATTTACTTTTCCTACTTATGTATATTATTAAATAGGGAATTGATAGGGAATTCCCTTTTTTCCGCTATGTAGGGAATGATTGAAAGTTCCTTATGTAAGGGCCACCATTGGCAATAGGATCTGGAGCAATATATCTATAGCTATTATACGGAATGCAATGGATCAAGAGAGAAATCTATCTATAGTTGTTATAACAAACCTACTATTATACTCTAAACCTACATTTTTTTATAACAAACCTACTATTATACTCTAAACCTACATTTTTTTACTAGTAAGACAAATCTGAAGCTTCATTCACTAAAAGAAATGATAATTTGTCACCACTCAAAGCATAAGAAGCATAACAATACTCAAAAAATATAAACCTAATGAAGATGTGTAGAGACTAACGCAAGACCAAGATTGGAACCAATGCAAGTAAGTGTTTCAATTGCTACCTTACTTGTTGCCCACCAATCGGTGTTCTCCAGAGCTCCATGTATGCATGGCATAAACATAGCCAAATGTTGTTGAGTGAGGGCTCCAACTTGTTACATAGGATATGCACGTTGAGACGAACTGACATCTCAATGCACAAATACTAGAAGAGGGGCTCTCTTTTTAATAGTTGCTAAGGGTTTTTTAGTTGAAGAGCTAGATCAATTAGGACTTGATAAATTTGAGTCAAGTGTATGTTCACTTCTAATTCCATCTGCTCATGCGCAGCCATGCTTGAAGTTCAAAGCTCTAGATTCTGCATTGATAAAGTTAAATCTTGGCCATCTGGGACAACATTGATGAGTGAGTGATCAGTCAAATTCAAGCAAGCTGCCATTAAAAAAACCCTCTCTCTTGCAGCTGCACAACCCATCTACCGTAGAAGACATTTAAAAAAAAAAACATATAAATGAAACCACCCTTATCACAATATATCTTCTACACATTTTGTTATTTATAATGCTCACTAAACATCATATCATATGCATACAATTATAGTCTATGAATCCGATAACAATTATAAACTATACCTTGGGGTTAATAATTTCCAGTTCAACACTCTCAAAATGGCTAGAACTTGACACTAATATTGAGGGTGCCAATGCCCTACCAACCTCCATATCACTAGAAGATTCCTTCAAGTTCTTTTCTATGATTATCACCCACATTACCTCCTTCTACCTTCCATTAGATGCTGGAAATGCAGTTGCCTGAATCCTACCTACTTATAAGCCAGAACAAATAACCATAGAAGAGTTTTCATCTTTTACTTTATTGTAAAGAGCTAAATATGAGGTACTAGGGAACTCTTGATGCAATTGTTATTTTTTGTAATATTGTAATTGCTGTTTAAGCTATTGAGCTAAAAGCTAACATTGCACCTCGTGAAGTTGTTGTGATTGCATTGACTCCTACTGAAGTAATTGAAGGTCATTAGATCCAACTAGCCTTTGAGATCCTCCTAATGGTTGTCCAAATGTTCTTGGTCCTAGTCCTTTCAAGGTAACTGTATCTCATAACTTGTATCATTATATGGAAATCCATTCATATTTTGAATGTGGAATCTGCAGTTTTGATTTTGTGACTATCTATCAAAGCCTCCAGCATTATTTAAATCAAGGTGATGCTATAGAAACATGTTAGTTCCGATAGACATTGGATGCAAAAATTTGAATTGGTTGATTTGCAAATAAATAGATGACCCTTGATTGCTTTGCACATGACTAGATGAACCATGTACATTATAAGGCTGGTTGCAAGACTCTATCTTAACAACTAAAGATCCAGTAACTTCACCAATAAATCACCCCGATGATCCATCTAATAGTTCCCATGGCTTCACCACCAAGACTCCATGGAAAATGAGATGGTACATGATCTAGGCATGTGACCTCTTCTTTACCTACCCTGTATATCATACCTATTGCTGCACCCTAGAGCTTTTTGACATCGGCTCGATTTGGCACTACTATGATTATCAGTCTACGGTTTGCTACTTAGGCATAGTCCCTGCATCTCTCATGATTAGCTCTGGACTCTCACAGATACATCATAGATGGTCACTCTCTGAGCAAACATGCTCGTTGGATTGCCATGAAGGGAAACATGTTTCTCTTCTGAGGAAAGAATCAAATATGAGCAGCACACATAAGCCTTTAGGACATCTGGATACACAGGTAACAACATGTCAAGGGCTGTCATAAGGATGAGGAGATAGGAAGGAGACCACTCTTTCCAACTACAAGAAGATATTCCATTCATATTCAGCAACAACCAATAGTGACATCTGGTATTGATGATGGAGATGTAGCAGGAAGAATGGCAGGAGTTGGAGAGGAGGAATTCTTTGTATTAATGTGGCTGCAATGTGGAATGTTCCTTTTATGTTTCCTGGAGGACCAATGGCTTCTCTCTGTAACGTGTCCACTTGTATCTTCATGACACGTCTTAGCAGTCCATCAGAAAGGATGTCTAGAAAGCTCCGCCCGGCACTCCCATGGAATGTTACGGGGTTTGCGACCTAGGGATTTCTGCGTCTGCCACGTAGCGGAAGTATTCTAGCTGTTCCCACTTAGGATCGACCTGAATTAGGGTTTTTCTTATTGGTCATTTCCTACGGCAACTAGCGTCGGACCCAAGCAAACTACTTTACGCAGAAACGCCAGGTCCAAAGCTAATTCACGCTGCACTTAGTTCAAGGAGAATGGGAAACGAGAGGGATACAAAGCTCAACCTCTCTGCCATAAGGCATAGTCCCATTCCGTTCCCCTAAAATAGCATAAATCGGGTCCAATTATAACTCTAGGTCAACGCTCTTGTTATTCCTGTTCTTTGACGATCTTCCAGCTGTCCATTGTGATTTGAGAAAAGTTCCCGGCCAACCGTGACCACCCATCCATAGGACGGACCTATGGCCCATCCTCCGCACTTTCCTCGGGTTGCTTTAGTTATTTAATTACCTAACAGATTAGTTGGATATGTAACAATCAACTTCTTTAATTAACCCGTTAGGCACTGGTTCTTTCACATAATCTTATCACTTGACATAGAAAAACAATATCAAACAAGTTCCTTTTTAACAGGTTATCATATTTATCTTTGAAATACAAAGAGTCTAGCCCGTAGGATTATCCACAATCCTCCCGAAGGCTATCTAGCAATCCACAGGGATCACTAATCCAAGTTTCTGCCCATAGACTAGTATGCGGGCCTTGAGATCCAATCCCGAGTCATGTTAGCCTCTTGTGCAGGGCCCTGAAGGTGAGCGATTTACAGCCAGAGTCCCCCTTGGCACCCAAGCATCCTCCTACTCCAAGTAGCGCTCAACAGAGAGACCTCTCGCGGCGGGTTCGGTCCACTTTTCCGGTGCGGTCAACAATCCCATTGGTTAGGGTTTGGCAGGCAATCGGGGGTAACTGAAGCTGCCTCTCCCTTCAGGCCTTCAACTTGAAGTATAGATATCCATTTATATATTGATCAAACAAAGCCAAACAGTGCTCTAACATCTGTAGCAAGCACAAACATTTCCATTGATCATTTTTGTTGGCAAACTACTAAGGAATGAATCCTTCCTTTCAAATGCGTCCAGCACTCGATCCGGGATAACTTGCAACTAGGCAAGATCCCCTATATTCTGGGTTAGGACGTACCCTCTTAACCCGACTTGGTCAAACCTTAAGTTCATTGGTTATTTCATTTTATCGGTTGGTCTCTAGTTTCCAATCAATCTTCTTTACTCAAGAAAGATACTAAATTAGGATGATTATTCATCCTCTTGCAAGATAACTTGCGTAAGGACTTGCCATCCTCGTTGCGAGAATTTGGCCATTCCCTTGTGATCCAATCACAAGATCGTATGACTCCGCACGTTGCGCAAGTGTCGCATCAAACTATGAGACTTATTCTACTCATTGAACGGAGTCATGAAACAATCTGTTCCTGATTATATTAGACTGACGTTGTTAGACCTAGGGTTTCCAAGTTCCTTCTTGTAAAATCTTAGGGACAAACCTAGTTCACCTTCCAAATATGTTGCACTATCCCCTCATTTCGGCGAAAGTGGCCAAGTGTTTAAGGTGTAGGAGTTTCAAATTTAGCAATATGTAGCAATTAGGTTACGTATTAATTCCTAGTGAATTTATTGGAATTTACCCCATTCTAAATGAGTACTCTGCGGTTTTTAGGTTTATGCCAATTTGTTTAACTCTAGAAGATAGCTACGTTATCATTTCATAAACATATGACTCGTTGTCTACGCGTAAATTGCTCTTTCAACCCTAACTTGTCTATTTAAGGTCAGGCATAGGTTAGGTTAATTTCAACTAATCTTCCCTTTACTTTGCGAAAAAACCTAATGCTAAATAAGCAACATTTTACTTGATAATTTATGCAGTTGACAAATGATAATTTCATAGAGTTTATGCATCGTAAGAATCATTTCATGCTTTGCACTTTCCATGATGATTCATTGCGAAGAGGATATGGGTTAATAGTGCGATACGTAGTTTACACATCTAGGCTTAAATAAAGTATACTATTTTAATGGAAAATAATCTAGTTTATAATTCACTTCAATGCATAAAGCTATTTGCTAGAAATGCGTTTATGCTTTGCTAGAAATGTGTTTATGCTTTCTTTAATTTGCATGTTTCAATAAAAGTATTAATGACTAAGTTCCTTTGTCATGAACATCTAGGACAAAAATATATCCTATATCCAACAATTAACCTTGCATGATTGAATTTCAACATTTAAAAATTAGGAAGGAAAACCTAGGATTGGGGTGAGATGTCCACGTGGATGCCCGGAGATGATCCTCCCGCGGGACTGCACCTTGGACTTTCTTAGGAGGCATCGCAATTGTAGTCTTTTGGACGTGGAATTAGCTTTACAACTCCTCTTTGGAATTCCACCGTCGCTCCCTTGCACTGTCCGTCGAAAGTAGTTTTAGAAGGTTCCCTCGAGGCTTTTTGAGTGGAAAAGGAAGGTGTCAAACGACCCTTAACATTCCTCTTTCTTTTACGTGTGGGAAAAGAAACAAGATGCGGGAGAGTTCCAAGAGTATTTTTGCATGGCCTAAGGGGAATTTTAACAAAACATGGGGGAAAAGAAAAGGTTATTTGGAGTAACCTTTTATGGGGGAAAAACCCTAAGGGGAAAACTCCAAGGAAAAAGTAACCCTAAAGGTTATAAGTAAGGGTCTAAGGGCAATTTAGAGGAAAGGGGTTTCAATACGGCACAAACGAAGGGGGCTAGAGAAGGTTTAAACATGGGGGGAAAAGGGGTAGTTCCAAAGCCCAAGGGAAAGGGGCTTATAGGGGGTTAAAACTGGGGGGGG
The DNA here is from genome assembly GCF_053477565.2 of Lygodium microphyllum. Taxonomy (NCBI): domain Eukaryota; kingdom Viridiplantae; phylum Streptophyta; class Polypodiopsida; order Schizaeales; family Lygodiaceae; genus Lygodium; species Lygodium microphyllum. Next base: position 61,179,657 of record NC_141151.1, on the reverse strand, counting down.
GGGGGGGGGGGTGAGAGGGGTTTTAAAACCAGGGGAAAGGGGTTAAGGGTAAGAAAAAAAAAGGGCTTAGGAGTTTAAACATGGGGGGGGGGGGGTGAGTTCCAACCATGGGAAGGGGGCTTAAGGGGGAAAGGGGGCTTAAGAGCCTAAGGGGGGGATTTTCTTGGGGGGTAATTTCAGCGGCCACGGGAAGGGGGCTTTAAAAAGCCACCCTTGGAATCTTCCAAGGCTCTAAGGGTTCTCATGACAGCCATGTGGGGGGGGGGGGATTTTTGGAGCTGGTCGACGGCGACAATGTCCAGGCGGCAACCACTTGGTAGCTCCTCGCCAGCACGCGCAGCATGGCTTGTGGCGGCCCTCACTTCCTCCTTTCGTACTCAACGGCAGTAGCCTTCACTCCCTCCCTCACAAGTTAAATAGGGAGACTCACTCCCTCCTTTCGGCAAAACAGGACGGCGCTCAACGTCTTCTATTTTCTTCATGGTAGCAGCCCCCTCTATTTAAATAGGGGAGGGGAGGGGGATCCTCCCCCTCCTTCGTGTCAATTGGCATGGCGTTAAGGGTGAGCAAGCTCCAGCGAGGAGCTTGCTAGACCTTCTATTCCCCTCTTCCCCTCCAAGACGACCATCGCCGACGGGAAGATAAGCAAAAAAAAATTCCCATTAACCTTAATAAATTTTTAAAATGCTACATCATTATCCCATTACCTAAAAAAAGAGGTTCATGCGTGAATTGCAGTGTTTGATATATTACACTCTCTTGATGCCCATAGGTAATGCCAGTTATTAGGTAGTAGCTTATGGTATTGCTTCTCTCTTGATGCCCATAGGTAATGCCAGTTATTAGGTAGTAGCTTATGGCCTTTTCATTTTATTTGCAATGTGCAGGAAAACATCAGTCAAGGTGGTCAGAAAAATAGTGACCATCAAACAATAGGCCATCTTTCTATGGATGGTGTAAACATTTATTGCTCACCACAGGCCCAAGGTGTAATATTTCTGTTGGAAATATTATGAGCCGTGTGAGTCTCATGCAATGACAATGTCGGCATTGAAAATACGGACGGTGCAAGTGTATACGACATATCATGATTGGCAAAAACTAGATCAAAGCAAGAGAAACTGCATATCTTCATGTGAACCTCCTCTTGGGAGGAGGTCAAGAGGAAATTGCTTTAATTTATGGAAAAAAAATCTTTAATTATTCCTTCTTTCCCCTAGCCGAAGGCCGTGCTGGAGGAGAGGGGTATGGTGCTGATGACTAAGTATACGACGTGGGGGGGGATAGGCCATGCATTAGGTCACGTGGGGGGGCGGGAGTAAAGGGGGAGTTGTGGAGGAGCGTAACGTCGCAATCGCTGTCGTGTGAGAGATAGAGGAAAATAATATTGTGATAGCTATGAGGGACGTGAGGCTAATTGATAGCAATCGGATGTGGAGGAGAAGGAAGTCATCGCCAGGCCGTGTCGTGAGAGGTGGGGCTGAGAAGGCCGTGCACTAGCTGCCGCCGATTGGAGAAGCCGCTGTTTGAAGACTGAGCTGCCACTGCCAACCGTCAGAGGCCATTACACGCTGCCGCCTTCTTAGTTGGCCGCCGTAGTCAAGTCCTGCCACTTGCTAAGGCTAGAAGCCTTAGAAGCTTCTTAGAAGCTTGTAAGGGAGGGCCCTTTAAGCCCCCTTTTTCCCCCTTGCATTTTTACACAAGGGGTTTTTACCCCGAGAATTAAGCCCTTTTCCCCCCTTTTTCATTCCACAAAGCCCATTTAAAGCTCCCTTCCTTGGGCTTTCATAGGCCTTATCAAGCGGGTTCTATTATCCCTAGGTTTTTAAGCACCTTTTTTTTCCCCCCTTGCATCCCCTTCAAATCCCACCATAGCCTGGGTTCTTTTCTTTTTTTAACCCCCTTCTTGTGGATCTGCAATAGCCAAGATTAAAACCCTTTTTTCATTGGCCCTACAAAGCGGTCTTTACGCCCTCGGAATTAAGGCCTTTCCCTTGCATCCTCGCGAATTAACCCTTTCCCTTGCATCCCCCATAAAGCTCATACTAGTCGGGTTTTAAGACTTTTCCATAACATTTCCACAAGGTTTTAACCCCAGGTTTCCTTTTAAAACCCTTCCCACACAAGCCTTTTAAAACCATTGTATCCTTTTTCGTGAAGGCCTATTATATCTGGAATTTCTAAGTTTCCTTTTACTTACAATTCCCAAAATCCATATTAGCCAGGTTTAAACCCTTTCCCATTTCAACTCCCACAAGCCTATAAGGCCTTCTAAAGCCCGATTCTGAAAGACGATGCAATCGGTCAAGGAAGCCGAATGTCAAAGGGAGTTTCGCATGCAAAGGAGACGGGCCAAGATTATAAGTCTGCGGCCAAGGCAAGAAGGTCGAAGTCTCGATGGCTCCTAAAAAGGCACAAGGTGCAACCGCAGGAGGATCATCTCCTAGCATCCATGTGGACATTTCACCACAAGTCTAGGTTTTCTTCGTAATTTTGATTTACGTCATAATATTACAACTGTGCATGGATCATTTATGGAATTAGGATGTACTTTTTTGATTGAAATACTTTGGCTAATAGCTTACTATTGAATAATTTGATCATTGCTATTTTTCAATGAATCAAACAAAAAAAGGAAGCATAAGATCTCTATGCATTCTTAGCAAATGGTTTTTATGGATTGCAAAGTAACGAATTTAGATCAACTAATGACCATCTTTATAAGTCAAAATTATGGTAGTATACTTCGATTATGCATGGAAAGAATAAATCGCATGTCGCATTATTAGACATCTTTTCTTTGAAATGATTCTTTAAAGAAGGTTGCTAATAACCATAGGAAATTGCAAGGCATGGAAATGATTCTAGGTCTGCATGAAGTAGATTAATATCTAGGAAATTAGCATAAAACTCAAATCAAAATACGTAAGTAGTTACAAAAGGTTGTGTAAGTTCAGTATACGAATAATTCATTCAGAAATGAAAGTAGAAAAAGGTTGCATGGTTCATTTTAAACATAAAACCCTAAAGCTTAGTAGCATGGATCTTGATTGCATGTTATAGAAGGATCAATAGGAATTATGCCATAACTTAACATACGGTTCAATTCTAGCCAGAAAAGTTAGGGACTGTAAATCTAAACATACGTAGGCAATAAATTGTGTGCTTACGAGAATGGTATCGTAATGCAACTAGTTTCTTCCCTATTTGATCAAGAAAATATCTTCATGAATAGACAAGTAAATTGGTTCACCATGAACACCTAAAACTGTGAAGGAATCGCTTAAGAAGGGTTAAATCAATGCAATATATCCCAAAGTGCTAACTAGGGTTTAGCATGTTGAGGACGTGACCTAGTCGCACTTATTGCCAAGATGAAACTCTCGTATCCCTAAAGACCTGCCCACATTCACGGAATGTAGGGACAATAGGATATATTTGCAAGAAACGATCTAGGGATTCTACCCTAAGGATTGCTCGCTAAAAAGATGAAACTCGGTTTGAATTTGAAACCCTACGACCGACAATATCGGCCTAGTGAAATTAGGAACAGATTGTTATGAAGACACCCTAACCCTATTTCCTATCTAATCATGATTTCGTGATTAGAAGACGCCGTTCGATGGGTAAAATAGTCCCATGGATTAGATGCGACACTTGTGCAACATGTTGCAGAGTCGCATGATCTTGTGATTTGATCACAAGGGAATAGCCAAATTCCTCGGAATGAGATTGGCAGATTCTTGCGCAAGTTTATCTTGCACAGAGGATGAGTAGTCATCCTGACATAGCCCCTTTCTTGGGAAAAGAACCAAGATAAGGGGATTAGAAGCAAAAGACCAATCATTAAATTGGAATAACATATTTACTGCTAATAGAACTTAAGGTATTGGTTAAGTTAGGTTAATAGGGTACAGCCCTAACCCAAGGACATAAGGGTTAACAAACAAATCCTTGGGAATCTTGCCGAGTCACAATTGATTCTGGATGGGGTGCTAGATACATTCGGAAAGAAGGATTCACTCCTTAGTAGTTGGCCAAAATAACGACCATTGGAAATGATTGTGCTTATAACAGTTTAGAGAGCACTATTTGCATTGTTTGCTCAAAGAATTAAAGGATGAAAACATATCTAATGCTTCAGGATGAAGGCCTGAAGGGAGAGGCAGCTTCAGTTACCCCCGATTGCCCGCCTGCCCTAACCAAGGGGGTTGTTAACCGCGCCGGGAAGGTGCACCGATCTCGCCGCGAGAGGTCTCTCCGTTGAGCACTACTTGAAGTAGGAGGACGCTTGGGTGCCAAGGGGGCTCTGGCCGTAAATCCCTCGCCTTCCGGGCCCTACACAAGAGTCCAACGTGACTTGGGATTGGATCTCGAGGCCTGCATACTAGTCTATGGGCAGAATCTTGGATTAGTAATCCCTGTGGATTGCTGGATAGCCTTCCGGCGGATTATGGATAAGCCTACGGGCTGTACGTTATAAATGTATTTCAAAGATAAATATGATAACCTGTTAAAAGGAACTTGTTTGACACTATTTTTCTATGTCAAGTGCTATGATTATATGAAGGAACCGATGCCTAATGAGCTAATTAAGAAAGATGATTGATGCATATACAACTAAATGTGGTAGGTAATTAGACAACTAAAACAAGCTGAGGAAAGTGCGGTGGATGTGGCCATGGATCCGTCCTACGGTTGGGTGGTCCTGGTTGGCCAGTAACTTTTCTCAATCATAAATAACAGTAAGAAGATCATTTGAAAGGATACGAACAGCAAGGGCACTGACCTAGAGTCCAGGTTATAGTAATTCCAATTTATGCTGTTTTAGGAGAACGGAATGGGACTATGCCTTATGGCAGAGAGGTCGAGCCTTGCATCCCTCTCGTTTCCCATTCTCCTTGAACCAAGTGCATTGTGAATTCACTTCGGCCTTGGCATTTCTGTGTAAAGTAGTTCGCTCGAGGTTTGACGGTAGTTGCCATTTAGGAAATGACCATTAGGAAAAACCCTAATTCAGGTCGGTCCTAAGTGGGAACGGCCAGAATACTTCCGCTACATGGCAGATGCGGAAAGTCCTGGATCGCAAACCCTATAACATTCCATGGGAGTGCCGGGCAGAGCTTTCTAGATCTCCTTTCTGATGGACTACTAAGACTTGTCCTGAAGAGAACAGGTGGACACGTTACAGTTGGTATCATAGCTAATCAATGAAGGATTTGTTTTTAAGAAATCTTAATAAGAAGAAGTAAAGCAAATGTTGTTGTTCCGAACATTTCCTTACTTTCGATGATGTCTTACAGAATTATGAAGCATGGAACATGTTCTTAGTGTTCCGAGTCATGTTTATGATTGCGATGCATTCCCTGGATTATTGACAAAGGGTTGAGATGATGAACATCCTAGACCGCATTTACAATCCATCGCCTGTGTACGTGGAACGGAGATGGATGGGTGTTTCAGGGATCTATTACATAGCTCCCCATCAACCTACGTGCCTTCAAATTAACTTAAAGAGAATCAAGTGGGTGGAGGACTTAAAGATCGTGAAGCTATTCGTCTTTATTGAGGCTCACGCAAACGCGACCCTACATGTCGGAGGTCAAAGGGTTAATCAGAATAAGTATGTGTACGGGGAAGTGATTCGAGTAATCACTGCCGACCGAATCAAGGTGTTGGGATGTCATGAGAAGAACGGATATCAAAGGAAAAGATACCCTAATCTTCCAATGACTTATCGATTCTTAAAAATCGATGACCCCAATCCGTACTACTACTCAGTTCATGTATAGCTGAATGCAACAACATCTTATTCTCCTCGAATTAATGTATCAGCTTGTCCATCGCCCAAGAATAATTGTACTTCGAAAGGGCTATGCCCACATGAATGGAATAAGACTTCTTTTTACCAATGATTGTCTTGACTGTGAATATTGATAAAGTAGTAAAGTGATTTGGTCACTTGGCTAAAGGCTGAAGTAAATATCTAATGTAGTGTGGAATTCTTTCTGGGAGGAAAGACGACTTCAGTCAAATTCAGAGTCATGAACCTAGGCATCCATGAGTGTCTACCTGGAATGGATTGTCTTAAACCTAATGACGCCCACATTCATTTTGGAAAGGGCTAAATTTCCTTTCAAAACTCTAAAGGGGAATTGGTCACAACTCAAGGAGAGGTTGGAAATCCAAGGATACAATTGGCCAAAGTATCTCGGATTATAAAGGGAGTTAGAAAGGGACTACCTGTCTACTTGATTAAGCTCAATAAATTAGATCAGAAGCAAGAGTCTAGTGAAGGACCTTCATGGCTAAAGGAATACGCTGACGTATTTCCTGAAGAGTTGACAGAACTTCCGCCTCAAAGAGAAGTGGATCATGAGATCAAGCTAGTGCCAGGAGTTGCGCCAATTACAAAGAGACCTTATAGAATGTCCATCCCGAAAGCAATTGAGCTGAATGAACAACTCAAGCAACTGCTAGATCAGGGCTACATCCATCCTAGAAATTCACCATGGGGAGCTCCAGTACTGTTCCAGAAAAAGAAAGATGGAACGCTTCGACTGTGTATTGAGTACAAAGGGTTGAATCAATCAACTGTCAAGAACAAGTATCCTATTCCTAGAATAGATGAGCTCCTTGATCATCTTCAGGGTGCGAAGATATTCTCCAAGATTGATCTCAGGTCTGGTTACTATCAGATAAGAATCAAGGAAGAAGATATCCCAAAGACGGCCTTCAACACAAGATATGGTCACTTTAAGTTCCTAGTTATGTCATTCGGGCTTACGAATGCGCCTGCCACCTTCAACAGGTTAATGCAGGATATCTTTAGACCATAGCTTGATGACTTCGTACTCGTCTTCTTTGACGATACTTTAGTCTATTCCAAACAGGAAGAAGATCATGAATCCCAACTTCGGATTTTCCTTGAGACAATGAGAGCACATAAGCTCTATGCTAAGATGAAGAAGTGTGCATTCTTCAAGCATCAGATTGAATATTTGCGACTCATCGTATCAGCAGAAGGAATCTCAGTGGATCCGGCCAAAGTCAGAGATGTTCTAGAATGGCCAATACCAACAACTGTCAAGGAAATACACAATTTTCTTGGATTGACAGGATGGTATAGGGTCTTCATAAAAAACTATGCTTTGATTACAGCACCTCTGACGGATCTACTCAAGAAGCAAACATCCATTGCATAGTCAACTACCGAACAATCTAGTTTTGATAGATTGAAGCAAAGTTTGGTATCAGCATCTATCCTAAAACTTCCAAACCTCAGTAAGGAGTTCGAGGTAGTAACTCATGCTAGCACACTTACCTTAGGATGTGTGCTCATGCAGGAAGGTGATCTTGTAGCATACTCTTCAAGGAAACTGAAGAGCCATGAGAAGAATTATACTACCCATGATCTAGAACTGTTAGCTGTCATCCATGCCCTAAAGCTTTGGAGACACTATCTGTTGGGTAACAAGTTTACACTAGTGCCTGATCATAAAAGTCTCAAGTGGATCTTTACCCAGAACGAGCTCAACATGAGGCAACGTCAGTGGATTGAAGTGCTGGAGGAGTATGATTTTGAAATCAAGTACCGACCTGGAAAGGAGAACATAGTTGCCGATGCACTCAGTCGCAAGGCATTCCTTAATTCTCTAATCTTGCAAAACCCATCAACAGCTAGATCTCTAGCCACAAAGGTGTCCATGCCAAACAACCCAATACTTGAGCTAGCTAGAGAGGAAGCATGCCATGATCCATCCTATCAAAAGATGCTAAGGGAGATCTCTATCAAGGACTAGGACCAAAAGCTATAGGCTAAGTATCATGAATTCTCTATCAATAGTGGACTTGTCTACTATAGAATGAGAGTATGTATACCGGCAAGCCAGTCACTTAAGCAGAAGATATTGTGGGAAGCTCATGATTCCCCTTTCTCAGGACATCATGGCTATGCCAAGACTCTCAATGCAGTTAGAAAGAGCTACTATTGGGAGAGACTTAAAGGTGATGTTCTCAAATATGTCACTGAGTGTTTGTCTTGTCAACGTATCAAGGCCGAACATGTCAAAATGCTAGGAAAGTTACAACCACTCGGCATTCCCCAAATGAAACAGGAATTCATCAGTATGGACTTTATCGTTGGCCTACCCCAAGTTCAGGGAGGATACAACTCCATCATGGTTGTGGTTGACATGCTTACTAAGGTTGCACACCTTATTCCAGTAAAGGCAAACTATAAAGCCTCAGACATTGCAAGGTTGTTTATCAAGGAGATATTCAGGCTACCCAGGAGAATCTTTAATGATCGTGATTCTCTCTTCACATCACACTTCTCGAGAGCTATCTTCGAAGCCATTGGGACTCAACTCTGTTTTAGCACCGCTTACCATCCCCAACTGATGGCCAAACGGAGCAAGTCAATCATGTCATTGAGGATATGCTAAGGGCACACTGCTGTCGTGAACCAAAAAGGTACATTCAATACTTGCCTTTGGTTGAATTTGCCTACAATGCTTCTTACCAATAAAGTATTCAGATGACCCCTTTTCAAGCATTCTATGGTCATGACTGTCAAAGTCCCCTAAACTTCTCAGATCCAACCTTGAGGGTTGAAGCTTCAAGGCAGATGTTGGAAGAGTTGGATGTCAATAAGACATGACATCCAAGCCGCCAAGGATAGACAAAAGGCATATGCGGATTTGAAGCATCAAGATAGAATCTTCAAGGAAGGAGACATGGTCTTCATTCGCGTACGCCCAAAGAACAGTTCCCTATCCTTAGGAGAGTGCAAGAAGCTAAGTCCAAGGTACTCTGGACTATACAAAATCCTCAAGTGCCTAGGACCTAATGCTTATAGACTGCAACTCCCTGAGAACCTGAGGGTTCATAATGTATTCCATATCAGCCTATTGAAGAAGTATGTACCAAATCCTAGTCATGTACTTGATGACCAACAAGTTGTAATGCCTAGTCAAGGAGTCCTTGAACTATGGCCTGACAGGATCTTAGATGTTAGGGATAGACAACTAAGATCCAGAGCCTTGAGAGAATGCCTCATCTAGTGGAAAGATTATCTTGAGAAGGATGCCACTTCGATAGATGAAAGCACTCTCAACCATCAATATCCCCAATTTATCTCGAGATGAGGCCTCATCTCGATTCCTCCAAGGGGGAGAGAATGTAATATTTCTGCTGAAAATATTATCAGCCGCGTGAGTCTCATGCAATGACAATGTCGGCATTGAAAATACGGACAGTGAAAGTGTATACGACATATCATGAGTGGCAGAAACTAGATCAAAGTAAGAGAAACTGCATATCTTCATGTGAACCTCCTCTTGGGAGGAGGTCAAGAGAAAATTGATTTAATTTATGGAAAATTATTTTTTCTTTAATTATCCCTTCTTTCCCCCAGCCGAAGGCCATGCTGGAGGAGAGGGGTATGGTGCTGATGACTAAGTATACGACATGGGGGGGGATAGGCCATGCATTAGGCCATGTGGTGGGGGGAGGGGTCCCTCTCCCTAGCCTATAAAAACCCCCTTGGGGGTGGGAGGGGGGGGGAGTAACGGGGGAGCCATGGAGGAGCGTAACGCTACAGTCGTTGCCATGTGAGAGATAGAGGAAAATAATATCGTGATAGTTGTGAGGGACATGAGGCTAATTGATAGCAATCGGACGTGGAGGAGGAGGAAGTTGTCGCCAGGCCGTGTTGTGAGAGGTGGGGCTGAGAAGGCCGTGCACCAGCTGCGTCGATTAGAGAAGCCGTCGTCTAAAGACCGAGCCGCCACTACCAACCATCAGAGGCCATTACACGCCGCCGCCTTCTTAGTTGGCCGCCATCCTCAAGTCCTGCCACATGCTAAGGCTAGAAGCCTTAGAAGCTTCTAAGGGGGGGCCCTTTAAGCCCCCTTTTTCCCCCTTGGATTTTTACACAAGGGATTTTTACCCCGAGAATTAAGCCCTTTTCTCCCCTTTTTCATTCCACAAAGCCCATTTAAAGCTCCCTTCCTTGGGCTTTCATAGGCCTTATCAAGTGGGTTTTATTATCACTTGGTTTTTAAGCGCCCTTTTTTTTCCCATTGCATCCCCTTTAAATCCCACCATAGCCTGGGTTGTTTTCTTTTTTTAACCCCCTTCTTGTGGATCCGCAATAGCCAAGATTAAAACCCCTTTTTCATTGGCCCTACAAAGTGGTCTTTACACCCTCGGAATTAAGGCCTTTCCCTTGCATCCTCGGGAATTAACCCTTTCCCTTGCATCCCCCATAAAGCTCATACTAGTCGGGTTTTAAGCCTTTTCCATAACATTTCCACAAGGTTTTAACCCCGGGTTTCCTTTTAAAACCCTTTCCACACAAGCCTTTTAAAACCATTGTATCCTATTTTGTGAAGGCCTATTATATCTGGAATTTCTAAGTTTCCTTTTACTTACAATTCCCAAAAGCCATAGTAGCTAGGTTTTAAACCCTTTCCCATTTCAACTCCCACAAGCCTATAAAGCCTTCTAAATCTTGATTTCGAAAGACAGTGCAATCGGTCAAGGAAGCCGAATCTCAAAAGGGAGTTTCGCATGCAAAGGAGACGGGCCAAGATTATAAGTCTGCGGCCAAGGCAAGAAGGTCGAAGTCTCGATGGCTCCTAAAAAGGCACAAGGTGCAACCGCAAGAGGATCATCTCCTAGCATCCATGTGGACATTTCACCACAAGTCCAGGTTTTCTTCCTAATTTTGATTTACGTCATAATATTACAACTGTGCATGGATCATTTATGGAATTAGGATGTACTTTTTCGATTGAAATACTTTGGCTAATAGCTCACGATTAAAGAATTCGGTCATTGCTATTTTTCAATGAATCGAACAAAAAAAGAAAGCATAAGATCTCTATGCATTCTTAGCAAATGGTTTTTATGCATTACAAAGTAATAAATTTAGATCAACTAATGACCATCTTTACAAGTCAAAATTATGGTAGTACACTTCGATTATGCATGGAAAGAATAAATCGCATGTCACATTATTAGACATCTTTTCTTCCAAATGATTCTTTAAAGAAGGTTGCTAATAACCATAGGAAATTGCAAGGCATGGAAATGATTCTAGGGCTGCATGAAGTAGATTAATCTCTAGGAAATTGGCATAAAACTCAAATCAAATTATGTAAGTAGTTACGAAAGATTGTGTAAGTTCAGCATACGAATAACTCATTTAAAAATGAAAGTAGAAAAAGGTTGCATGGTTCATTTTAAACATAAAACCCTAAAGCTTAGTAGCATGAATCTTGATTGCACGTTATAGAAGGAGCAATAGGAATTATGCCATAACTTAACATACACTTCGATCCTAACCAAAAAAGTTAGGGACTGTAAATCTAAACATACGTAGGCAATAAATTGTGTGCTTACGAGAATGGTATTGTAATGCAACTACTTTTTCCCCTATTTGATCAAGATAATATCTTCATGAATAGAAAAGTAAATTGGTTTACCCTAAACACCTAAAACCGTGAAGGAGTCGCTTAGGAAGGGTTAAATCGATGCAATATATCCCAAAGTGCTAACTAGGGTTTAGCACGTTGAGGACGTGACCTAGTCACACTTATTGCCAAGATAAAACTCTCGTATCTCTAAAGAGCTACCCACATTCACAGAATGTAGGGACAATAGGACATATTTGCAAGAAACGATCTAGGGTTTCTCCCTAAGGATCGATCGCTAAAAAGATGAAACTCAGTTTGAATTTGGAACCCTAGGACCGACAATGTCAGCCTAGTGAAATCAGGAACAGATTGTTATGAAGACACCCTAACCCTGTTTCCTATCTAATCATGATTTCATGATTAGAAGGCACCGTTCGATGGTTAAAAGAGTCCCATGGATTAGATGCGACACTTGTGCAACATGTTGCAGAGTCGCATGATCTTGTGATTTGATCATAAGGGAATGGCCAAATTCCTTGGAATGAGATTGGTAGATTCTTGCACAAGTTTATCTTGCAAGAGGATGAGTAGTCATCCTGACATAGCCCCTTTCTTGGGAAAAGAACCAAGATAAGGGGATTAGAAGCAAAAGACCAATCAGTAAATTAGAATAACATATTTACTGCTAATAGAACTTAAGGTATTGGTTAAGTTGGGTTAATAGGGTACGGCCCTAACCCAAGGACATAAGGGTTAACAAACAAACCCTTGGGAATCTTTTCGAGTCACAATTGATCCCGGATTGAGTGCTGGATGCATTCGGAAAGAAGGATTCACTCCTTAGCAGTTGGCCAAAATAACGACCACTGGAAATGATTGTGCTTGTAACAATTTAGAGAGCACTATTTGCTTTGTTTGCTGAAAGAATTAAAGGATGAAAACATATCTAATGCTTTAGGTTGAAGGCCTGAAGGGAGAGACAGCTTCAATTACCCCCGACTGCCTGCCTGACCCTAACGTTGGGAAGGTGGACCGAACCCGCCGCAAGAGTTCTCTCGGTTGAGCACTACTTGGAGCAGGAGAACGCTTGGGTGCCAGGGGGGCTCTGGCCGTAATCCCTCGCCTTCCCGGCCCTACATAAGAGTCCAACATGACTGGGATTGGATCTCGAGGCCCGCATACTAGTCTATTAGCGGAATCTTGGATTAGGAATCCTTGTGGATTGCTGGATAGCCTTCAGGAGGATTATGGATAAGCCTATGGGCTAGACTTTATAAATGTATTTCAAAGATAAATATGATAACCTATTAAAAAGGAGCTTGTTTGACACTGCTTTTCTATGTCAAGTGCTACGATTATGTGAAGGAACCGGTGCCTAACAGGCTAATTAAGGAAGCTGATTGATGCATATCCAGCTAAATGTTGTAGGTAATTAGACAACTAAAACAACCTGAGGAAAGTGTGGTGGATGTGGCCATGGTCTGTCCTATGGATGGGTGGTCCCGATTGACCGTGAACTTTTCTCAATCATAAATGACAGCAAGAAGATTGTTTCAAAGTATACGAACAACAAGGGTACTGACCTAGAGTCTAGGTTATAGTAATTCCGATTTACGTTGTTTTAGGGGAACGGAAGGGACTATGCCTTATGGCAGAGAGATCGAGCCTTGCATCCCTCTCGTTTCCCATCACTACAACAGAAACGAGGCATAGACGCGCATGCTAGACGGGCAAAGTCGGGCGCGTCTATCATAGCGTCTATAAGTGCGTGTAAACGTGCGTGTATATAGACGCAAATTGTGTGAGTAATGCTGATCTTTATTTTAAGGCCCAAGTAAGTGTACCATAGCTTAAGGGCTCTTTCATCTACCCAGTATATTTTGCTACAGACACCTCGTGAGGGTCTAGCATGTCTAGTTATTTGAACACCTCGTGAGGGCCAGCATGTCTAGTTTGATCTTTTATCTTTTACGACTAGTGCACATTATTCAATGCACTTTGGTGTGAGGGTAAACATCTTCGAACTCAACGTATAGATGAAAAGAGAAATACCCAAGATTGTGGTGTCCTTGCTCACTTCGAGGATGCCAATGGTACTTCGAGTAATTATTAACTCTATTTTTTTAATTCAATGATTTAATGTGTATTCTCAATTCTATGGTTTTTATCATGCGCACACGTGCATGCTCAAGAATCAATTTCAGGTGGTTAAATAATTATTAACTTTGATTTTTTAATTATGTGAATTGCAATTTTAGGTGGTTAAATAATTGTGTGTCTGTTGGCACGTCTATAGAACTTGGATAAAAGTGCCAGTGAAGACTCGAGTGTTTTATGGCTCGAGACTCAATCTATGAATGGAAAAACATCACGTCCACATCTAGGTTCTATCCCACCCTTCAAGTTCAAAAAGGGCATTGGGTTTGGAATTCCTGGCTTTTTTAAAGGCAAGCCAAAACCATTGAATAGTTTGATGGAAGGCCCTCCCTTTTTCTATTTTGAAAATGTTGAGAACGTTCCCAATTCAAAGTGGGAGACCATCAAACGGCATTTTAACGGCATAGATCTAGAGTTCACAGACTCTAGATATTTTTCAGCATGCTTTAGGCTGAGATGGTTATGTTTATAACCTTCCAGTAGATGGAAGAAGGTTGATCCTTCCCCCTACTCCCATGACAATCTTTGAAGTGCTTCCGAAAACAAAGAAGTATTGGCCCCCATGGGATCCGAGAGAGAAGATAAATTGCATAAACACATGGGGTGCCCCTAGCACTATATGTGGATTGATCAGAAAAATATTTTCTTCCCACAAAGAAAGCAAGATACCTTCTTATCTTCAACATGAGATTGTCCTGGTATGCAAAATATGGAAATTGGTTTGGGTCAGCCCAGGCCAAGCTGCCCCACTTGAACCCCATGAGATTGAGCTGGTGCTTGGATATGATCGTGACCACACTTGAGGCTGCTCTACCCTTTCATATCGGTATGATGCATTGGGCAACTCATTTCAGGTCAATACTATTGCGTATAGTCTTTCACCACTGAAAGAATTATATCCGCAAGGTCTAACAGTTCTGTACTTATTCTCGAGCCTTGGTGGGAAAGAAGTGGCATTGCATAAATTGGGTATAATTTTGAAGGCTGTTGTTATTGTGGAGATCAATGATAAATGTAAAAACATAATAGCCAGCTAGTGGAACAAAACCTTACAAACAAGCCGATTTCAAATGGAGGATGATGTTAGAGATCTTACTGATGATAAGTTGGCTGAGATTGTGGATGCAGTGGGAAAGATTGACCTCATAATTGGGGGAAGCCCCTGCAACAATCTCTCAGGCAACAATAGAGTAAGCAGGGTAGGCTTGGGTGGCAAAGAATCCTATCTTTTATTTAAATTTCCCAAGATTCTGAGTAGTTTAAAACATATCATGCAAGCAAGAGGTTACCTGAATATGACCAAACCTCTTAACAGCTAGTATTTTTTTGAATAGGGCATGATTGGATGTATATACGACATAATTACACCTGGATCATATGCTAGGACATGATATACATATATAGGATCATACGGACATGATATACATGTGTATACGACATGATATACATGTATAGGGCATATACATGCATAGGACATGATATACATTACCAACTTTACTTCTTTTTGAGTATTACAAATATACATCAAATCATTCAAAGCTAATTACATATATGTGATTTCATGCCCTATATACATCCAATCATGCCCTATACAAATGTGATTGGATAGGGCATGATGATTGGATGTATATATAAATCAAAGGTTGACTTGTGCATTTGCAATATATATATATATATAGAGAGAGAGAGAGAGAGAGAGAGAGAGAGAGAACTGATCAATACACTCACATGTCTCATTTAATGTTGTGCACTTAACCTAGCCATGCATGCCAATTCATAGCATGAGTAGATTGATGCAAATCAGTTGGCTTGTGCATATGCAAGCTATTCCAATCATGCCAAGGTGCACTTATAGCTCACACATAATTTTAGATAAGGTGGACCACATGTGCACCAATGTGCACATGTCCTCTTTTCATCATCTTTAGCCAGTGTGTCCACTTGTTGGTGATTAATACCAACAAGCCAACTACAAATCTCTTATCTATGAAATGTATAAGTAAATTAACTTGGTTAATTTGATGAGGCCAAGTTTTCCTTCCGTGGACAGTGTGGTTGGCTATATTCCACTTCAAGGTTATAGGAACTTGCAGAAGTCAATAGAGCATCCTAAAAATGACGATACTTTAATTACTATATCAAGTCACTTCATGTACATATCTTTGATTGATTGATGGATAATATGCCTTTCTCTATCTCTTTCGTGTGCACCTTCATTGCATTATCTTTCTCTAGCTAAAAACCATTCATGCTTTATCCACCTATTGATACGTAAGTGGGATAATATGCAATTGTAAGTGGGATGGTCTAGTAAGTCACTACATATATATGTGCCAATTGACTTGCCAATGTGTTATCTCTTATCCTCAAGCTTTGTTATATATGTCACCACATAGGTCAATTGATTCCCTAAATGCATTGCATTGATTCCTTAAATTGTTCATGCGTGTCTATAAGCGCGTGTAACAGGAATTATCTGCGCATATACACGTGCCATTACACGTGCTGACAGACGCGCCACACAAGTATAGAAATATTTAAAAAAAGTTGTGGCTTTCTTTTCAAACCTGTGCTTTCCTGCGTTTTTTGCACGTTTTCTGCAATTCGAGCTCGACATCACTACTCATGTCTATCTATCACTTCATGAAGACAAGGAGGCAAGGAAATAAGAGTAAAAAGAGGACAGGAGGAAAGAAGAGCCAAAGAGTAAAGAACAAGAGCCAAATAGCAAGGAAGAGAACAAGATTGAAGCAACTTACCAAGGGAAGGGAGAAGGAGGACAAGGAGCTTGCAACCTAGCCACCACCACCCGTTGGAACAAGCAAAGAAGGTGAGTTCTTCTTCTTTCTCTCAATCTTGTTTGCTTTCTCTGTTTGTTTGTCTCTCTCTTCTCTCTTTTCACATGCTGGATCTTGTCATCTATGGAGGTTTTTTAGCTTTGTTTTTTAAGCAAGTTTGAGAAGAAATGGTAGGATTGTGCGCATCTGTCAGCGCGTCTGTAGACGCAGCTATAGACACGAAAATAGACGCGCTGACAGACACCCACAGAGACGCACTGACAGATGCTCACAGAGACGTAGGTGTAGACGCGCACAGAGACGCAGGTATAGACACTGTATGTAATATGTTTTATCTACACAGGGTAATATGATTTTTCTTGTGTAGATGTGGAATCCTGGATCCTCCAGCACCCCATTCAACAAGGAGCAATTCATGGGGGAGATGACCAATTATCTTGGTCGCCCTCCCACTGCAGATAAGGTTTTCGGTGTGATGTCTGGGATACCTATCACATCTTTGCCTACATAGGATCAGCTGAGGTACATGGATCGGCCGAAGCACGTGCATCTGCAGAAGCACGTGTATCGAGTGAGGTAGAGGGTAGTGCACGTTGAGGGAGGAGGGAGAATGGTGCGGGAGGACGAGGAGGTCGAGGGCTTTGTGGGGGTTGCCTAGGTGGTGGCTTTTGATCACCCTCACCGGAAAATGAGAGAGGTGAGCCTCCACAAATGTACTACTCTATCATTGATGTTGGTGGTATCTTGCATGACTTTGAGGGGAGGGAAGTGATAGCCTACTTGAGGAGTGTCGTGCATGCCACATACAAAGATTGCATGATTCCCTTCAAGCACCAAAAAAATGGTTTGTGGCAAGAGGTGCTGCGGGCAGTACATAAAAGGTACCCTAATCTCGAGAATTCACGATTCTCAGATGATTGGGGATGGTCAAAGGTGAGAGACACGTTTCATAACAAGAGGTCTCACCTTATGACACGCGCCAAGGAGTCATTGTGGAGACAAGAGCAGGGGCGTCCGGGATATGGCCAACCACCCAATTGCCACCGCAAGTAGTGGAAAGAGGCTAAGAAGAGAGCAGTGGAGAAAATGACAAGGCGCTAGCATGCAGAGGCGCGACATATCCAGATGGCAACCATGGGATCTTCGCATTATGGATCGGGTGGCAGGGAGTCATGGGAGGCTGAGTTTGTAAGTACTATTTGATTTCTTTTTTTAAATTAAATTTTGTAATTTTTTTCACTTCATTATGTAGTGTGTTTTAATATGTTGTATGTTCAAATTGTTTTGTAGTATCATATCGTTGGTAGGATGCCTACTCCTAGAGAGGTAGACTACCATCGAGGTCATAAATGGGCGTCCACTTGGCAGCATTTCTACGAGGAGGGACTCATCACAGAGGAGCAATATAATCGCGCCATGAGAATTCCACCACCAGAAGAGGTATTTTTTATTTTTTACATGAAAAGTATAGATAACTCTAATTTATTGTTTGTAATGGTATTTATATACCTTAATCCTTTGTGTAGGCAAACCCTAATGCAGTTGAGGATAGCAAAGGGGGGACTAGCAGTGGCGGTGGCGGCGGCGGCAGCGACATAGGCAGCGGTGGTAGTAGCGATGATGATGCCTCTTCTGAGGAGATATAGAGAAGCCCCATGCATGCATGCCTCCCCTTGGCTTGTAATTTTCATTTTTGATATGTATTACTTTCAGCTAGTGCTTGCGACCATGACGTCACAAGCACTAGAACTCATAATGTAAAAACGTTTCATCTATATATATGAAATTTCGTGTGCTACATATATTGTTTTGTTTTCAATATCCAATCTTCGAAATAATCTTTCTCTATTTTTCCTAAGCATACAATTTGATGTTGATGGAGGGAAAAAAAACCAGAGAGCATGTGGCTTGCAAGCCACATGCTCTCTGTTTTTTTTTTCATACCTCTGTTTTGCACGTCTATCAGCGTGTCTAAATTGCAGGATAAATGCGTTTCTCGTCAAAAAATTTCAGAGTAAATGCGATTTTAGAGGCGTAGATACACGCTTGTATAGACGCACAATATGAATATGTCCACTTTTTTATAAATATGATTATATATTTACGTAGCGCGTTTATACGCGCGTCTAAGTGTGCATGTAACTCTGATCATAAGCGCGCTTTTAGACGCGATTTTGTAGACATGCAAATAGACACGTTGATAAACGCGCCCGACATTTTTTTTCACAATTCAAATATTACGTCTACAAGCGCATCTATGAACTCTTTTTGTTGTAGTGCATTCTCCTTGAACCAAGTGCAGCATGAATTTGCTTCGGCCTTGGTATTTCTACGTAAAGTAGTTCGCTCGGGTTCGATGCTAGTTGCTGTTTAGGAAATGACCACTAGGGGAAACCCTGATTTAGATCGGTCCTAAGTGGGAACAGCTAGAATACTTCCGCTACGTGGCAGACGCGGAAAGTCTTGGATCGCAAACCTCGTAACATTCCATGGGAGTGTCGAGCGGAGCTTTCTAGATCTCCTTTCCGATGGACTACTAAGACGTGTCCTGAAGAGAACAGGTGGACACGTTACACAAGGCCAAACAGAACACCTAAAATGGTCCTGGACTAATACTGCCTATGCTCGTCCAAGTTGGAAAACTCAACAACCAATTTCTGCAGTAGAAAATTCTCTCTCAACAAGTCCAAAGCAAGCAAGTGTATCAGTGGTTTCAAGCCTTATACAAGCAAATCACATGCAATGTTTCATCACTTCAATATATCTAACCCCCAGCATGTCCTTTGCTATTAGCTTGGCTAACTCTCTCAAGCACCCAGATCTTCCTTCAACATACAGCCTCCATTATTGCCATGTTTCATCATACTTTTAAGCACAAACCACTCATGCAGGATCTGACAGACAATTAGGCAAACATGTCAAACAAGGTCCTAACTGTATCAACACAAATTCCATGAAGAGAAGACATCACATACCTTGTGATTTTGTGTAGGTTTTACACATCAATCAGCCATTCGAGTGTGGCCAATTGCTAATCCCAGTTGACAACATTATACTTCAACCCCAGGTTCATCAAATAGAAATTTTCTTGCATTTTTCAAGCTATTTCTAGCATCTGCGAAGTATTCACATCTTGGTTTGTAGCAGTGCAACTAACCACTCCATTCATGCAACATTCATGAAGCCTGACATCAAAAGGCAGCAGTCTCTTTGTGTGTTTACACTTTGAGTAATAAATGGATCGATGATTCCTCAGGTTTGATAATGGTGATGAGGACTATCAAAGCTCAAAAGACCAATGCTCTTATTAGTCTAATCACCACAAAGACCATCGTGATCATAGAGATTGTGAGAACTGACGCAAAGAAGAAGACCAAAGATCAAAGGTCCAATCCCCCAAAGTTGAATACTCTATCAGGTCTAGAAGATCAAAGCAGTCAAGGCCTCATTCACCCAATCTTCTCTCTGTGTTTCTACACAAAGTCCCCCCTTTCCCCTGCCCCAAACAATAGGTCATTATTCAATTTTGGAGGTTTTGGCATTCTCTCCATCAGCCTATGCATTCCTATGTATTTGACGCTAGACCTCCCCGTCAATTAATGACTTCTCTACACGTAGCATTCATATGTTATGTTTTCTTTTTCTCTAATTGACCTTGTAGGAGCCCCTTGAGATGCCAGATGAGAGATGCCATGCCAAACATAGACTGGCATAACAGAAAGGGTGAGATATGGTGAAAGTGACCTTCGGGGCAGGATGAGAAAGGGCAAAATATTTTGGCTTGAATATTTAGAGCATATCTTGCTAGAAAGGCCGAATATTTAGAGCATACCTCGCACATAAGAGGAAACAAATCTTGATTTAGAGCATACCTCATGCAAAACTAGGACATGTTCATCTTTCAAAACCAAGGTGAGGATTCCATAAAGCCCTTACTCTCAATCGCACCCTAGGCCATGATGTCATGAATCTAGATAGAACAATTATAAGCACTAGGCAACAATTACAATAAACTAAAAAAATCACATTTCAAGATACTATATAAGCGGCCATTAGATTCACCTGTAGTACCAAGTAGCAAGGTGCACCGTTTGTGCTCTCTCTCTCTTTCTCTCTCTCTCTCTCTCTCTCTCTCTCTCTCTCTCTCTCTCTCTCTCTCTCTCTCTCTCTCTCTCTCTCTCTCTCTCTCTCTCTCTCTCTCTCGTATTCAAGCTTGGCGCCAATTAGTGAACGTTGCTAACCCTAGTTGCTACACCTACCGTACTAGCCAAGAAATACACACCACTAAATTTCTCCCCAAAAAATTCATCCTTCTCAAGAAAAAATGTATCTTCCACACCCAAAGTTCTTTCAATAGAGAGGTAAATATCACTCTTTACCATTTCTTTTAGGACCAAAAAGGTGACAAGTGTAGCTTTATAACCCTCCACTTATTTTAGCTATATTTCAACAATGGAGTACAATTGATGAAGAAATCTTCATGAAACTCCTTCTTCATTTTTGTGATGGATTGGTGCATGGATGCTCCTACCATCATCTCATGAGCCTTCAATTATATCTCTATACTTGAAATTTATCACTTTGTTGATTATTAATATAACTCCACAAAAGGAAAATAAGAATCTTTAGGACTTAAGAGCAATACCTCTAAATTGTTAAACATATAGTGTGACTTTCTACCCATCATATCTTTAATATCCCTATGGCTTTTGCAAAGCTACATTATAGATTTTATGCTTGCTCTCGACTTCTCAAAGGGATCAAGTTTGACTAAAGCCATTACTTTCTATGCACTTTGCAATTCCTTTACAAAATTTTGTTTGAAGAAAAAGACATGTTAAGTTTAAAAGGACTTAGAGATTTATAAGTCTTTCTCTGACATACTAACCTTAGGGGGGTAATTAGTATTGAGACATAGTCGAAGGCATAGTACTCCCCCAATATTGCATAGTTGATGCCAAGTGATATCCACTTATCCATCAGCACATGACACATACATCCTCTCTAGTCTTGATCCCCTCCATATCTCTCCAATGTGTTTAATATACCACATAAATTGATGATGGACTTGTCATGCTAGATTTATTGCATTCATGAGGCCATCACAAGCATTGAGCGACCAAGCATATCAGTCCTATTTAATTTTCCTCCTAATCTAGGTGATGTGTCTTAATGTATTTCATTTGATTGGTCATCCACCAAAACATTCTCTGCATTTCATTTCTAATGCAGACCTTTATCCTATGTATCTCTCTTGATTAATTTTCTTGGATAGGATCTCACAAAGTGACCCAATTTGTGACAATCATAACACACATCCAAAAATTGTGAAAACTTGACTCACATACCAGTTTAGAACCATAAATGTCTTGTATCTCAAACACTTCAAGGGGTTCACCTTGACTATACAACAATATTGCATGCACAATATTTGGTTTTTAAGACTCTTGATAAGTGAGGAACAACTAGCTTGCCTTTTGTAATAAGTCCATAATGTAAGCATTCCTTTCTTCTACGCCCTTTTCCTCTAGCAAAGGTTGTTTAGAAACTACATACAGACAATTGAATATGTCATTTGAACAATATAATACAAAATCACTTGCATCTTTTTTCATGTTTTTTGGTAATGCTCACTCCATATCCACGTATGCATATTTCTTTAGGCCGAACCCTCCTTGAGAAGGCCCTAGCATGTTAACATACTGGCTTCTTCAAACACTACCATGTTTAAAGCATGAGACTAGCAACTACCCTACAAAGTCTAATAGTCATGGATAAAATAGTGCTGAGTAAGGCAACCATTCTTAACAAATCTTGAAACATGTAAACCGAGTTCATGGTTAGATTTCAAGTGGCTATCACCAAACACGACATGGAGCAAGTTAGAATAGATCATCTTTATGCTTACATTGTGTTTTCTCTCTACTTGTGGATGATGGTTTGCATGTATTTTTAAAGAGATTCCCTTATGGTAGAAATAAATCCTTGCATGTGAGGTTGTACAATGCAAGAGAAGCCCAACCAGGTTCAGTCTACTGAAACACTCTATTTGTCTTACTTTTAGAAGACATTGTCCATCCTTCTGTTAATGATTTGCTACAATTACTAGTTATGTTTGTATCAATCTCTTTTCATAGATTGGTCACCTCCTTCACCATGGTCTTCTTTTCAATGCAAGTTCAGAATATCATTTGCCTCCCTTAAAGATAGTAGTAGCCCCTACTCAAGGTTCTCTTGGACCCACCACAATCTGTTCCTTCTTGTCTTATCCAGGAATAGGTCCCCCTTTGTCTTTTTGAGTCACCTCTAGCCTGATGATGCATAGTGGAATTATCATACAATTAGCAAGAGGTTGAAAATTTGTTGAATGCTCAAATAAAAAAGATATACCTCAACTATCTACATATAAGTAAAGACATGCAAAAATTTGATTGTTGAATATATTAGACGCAGATCAAGAGCAACTATTGCCCACTTCTCATGTCCTTTTTTGCTAGAAAATTAAAGTGGATCCGAGAGCACATAATCTACCTTTAATAACGACAAATGTCTTTTAGGGCTCCATTAGCACATGAAATCCAACGGGATCCATTTTGAGCTCCTAACACTATAATATTGAAGCGATTGAGGCACACTTCAGAAACCACATAGGTACAAGTCATCCAAAAGCTCACATGCGCCATAACCAGAATCAAACTTTGTTCCTATTGCACACACATCCACTTTTTCTCTCAGCGATGTATTTTGATTGGTGTAATTCAATTTTCTCTATGGTATCTTTGATAACTATATTGCATTAGATGTATCCTCATCACCAAATTGGATTGTACTTTTGATAATTGTAAGTTAAACAAGATTTTAGCCCCCACAAGCTAGAAAGTGTGATTTATGAATAGACTTGGAATGGTGCTCTGTCTAATCTTGGCTAGATGTACTAGGTTATGAAATAGACTTGGAATGGTGCTTTGTTGGTTAGACATACTAGGCTACACATGTAAAGAGCCAAAGTTGACTTGTGGACCTGATCACCTTGAGAAATATTGTTGGCTTAGGAAGGTTTCATAGATGTCCAAACGAACAAACACATTAGAATGCATAAATCAAAATAAATGAAAGGCAGATCAAACATGATTTGGGTGCTCTTGCTTTCAAAATTTTTTGGATGCTTGCATGCACTTGATTGGTGGCAATGGCTAGCCATTCCTTTTTGTGTACTATAGAGAACTACCCACTCACCTCTTGTGTGCCAAATTTAGCAATGCTAAGATAGTTCTATCCCCCATTCGATAATTTCAACCTCAATTAATGGCTTAGTTGCACACATTTTTCATCGAATGAATATGAAATGGCCCTTAGTCATTCTGGAGCGTTGATCCAAATGGCAAACACTTTTGTCTTAATTTATATGCTTAGGTTCCTTACGAATTACATGGATGTAGCTAAAAAATGGATGTTTGCTAGCATCGTCACTCTATGAAAGAAGAAAAAGTGGAGTTTTTATTTATGTCAATGGCCCCACCCAAGCTTATAGTGCCATCCTAACATTCATTTAGAGAATTGCTCTATCACAGTGACTACCAACCAAGCCATCACAATGGGTTGTTAAACTGTGTTACTTTGTATTTTGTATTTTTCTTTTTTATGATTGCAATAGTCATACATTGTAACTCCTTTCTAGGGACCTCTAAAAGTTAGTCCATAAGGGGCCTTAGTAGGAGATCCTAGGGATTTTGAGTTATCTAGAGTATATGACATATGTGTCTTACTATTTAAGAACTGCTAAAGGAAGATTATGGCTCATTAGACCCTTGTTTTCACTATGGCAGTCAAAGGCAGGCACCATCTTGCTCATTTAAAGAAGTTATAAAAATACCAACATTTTCTTCTAACAAGAGTAATAGGATATCTAAAAAAAATTGGACCATTTCAACAATCTAGGTCATTATTCCAAACACTATAACCATTCAAAATCTTGATGGTTTCTCATCCAAGGGTCATAGAGTGCTAGACCAAGCTTATGTTTACATTGGTATGTCCAAGCTTGCAAGGATGAGCATTTTACTATTTTTCTTATAACCATGATTTGTAGAACAATTTATGTAAGGCATGCATGAAGACCTATAAGGTTTTTAATCCAAACATTGCCATGTATGCCATTATACAATATTCTATGCCTACATGAAATATCAAAACATATGCATTAAATGGTTATATCACCAAAAAAGTTAGAGAAAAGAGAGTAATGTTGCACAAAATAGGTATGTAACTACTTGGTTTGAGGCTTCATTTTTCTACAACATGGTGGTCATTTCCAACATTTAGTGGTAGGATAAACAAGCCCATGATTGTATTTGGATATGGCCTTTTGACTAAAACTAAAGAGGCTCGCATGTATGTGTGTCTATGTGCACATGTAAGCATGTGCACATGTGTTTCTGTGTGTATGTGCGCACATGTACATGTAGGCAGGTGTGTACACAACATGTTCATATGTGTGTGTAGGGGGGGTTAGAAAATCTAGGATCACCTTCATATGGTTACTTCCAATTTCATTAATTTTGATTTGTGTTCACGAGTGAGATCAAAGCTTGAATTTCTTATAATCTCCTATACATAGATTTTTGAGAGAAAGAAGGAAATTCTCTATGTACTTATAGTTTCCTACTATTACAATTAGGAAATGGCACTCTTTCATAAATCTGTTATATAGGGAATTTAGAGATAACATAGGAAATCTTCATAGTGACCTATGATTCCCTACAAGGAGAAGTAGGGAATTACATTCATGTGTACTCTTACATAGGGAATTTTAAAAGAAGGTGGGAAATAGTCTATATTGACCTTTAATTCCCTACTATTAGATGTGGGAAATGTGATTTCCTAGTTGTATATAGGGAATACATGCGTACACACATAGGAAATATTGCAACATTTCCTACATTTCACAAGATTTCCTATATAGGGATTGATTAAAAGTCCCTTCTAGTGTGGCATGTAATTCCCTACTATGGTAGGTGGAAATGGGATGCCCTAATTATATGACCTACAAATACCTACTTAAAAATGTGTAGAATAAAATTCCCTAATTATATATAAGATAATCATACATGCATGCCTAGGATTCCCTACCATGAGATGTGGGGAGTGTAATTTCCTAGTTGTACATGGGGAATCCATGTATACATACCTAGGAAAAATGAGAGAATTTCCTACAGTTCATGAGCTTTCTTATGTAGGAATTGTTTAAAAGCTCCTTGTGTTCTTAAAGTGCTTCATGAAATCCTTGAAAGCCTTTGTTTGACAGGGGGCTCATCTAGAGGGTAGTATAGTTGAAGGTTGGCCAGTGTTGGATACATTGGTATATATTTGGAGCGATTATGGATGGTGGATTCACATAATAGAATACTGTGGATATTGAAGGATAATGATAAACCAATAGGAGATGTGGTACTCAAAAATGGGATAGAGAACATGATAGATGCCACTATGGAGAAGAAAGTAAATCATTTTTATATGTTGCATCATGCATCCATGGAGAAGTGCTTGGATAGGTTTGAGCAGGTCAAAAGGGAATGAGAGGTAGCACGTTTAAAATTTTGAGATAGTATATACCAATGACTAGTTCGATATTGCGAGGACATGAAGGAGTTGCCGCAATTCATGCCTAAGAGGTGGTTTCATAATGCCTTGACCACAGCTTCACACTAAGGGGAGGAAGTCTTAAGGGAGGAGTCGGAGTTCTCGAGGGGATATAGTCCAAAGATAATTGTGTGTTTTCTTTGTTGTTATTCTTAAAAATCATATATAGCAACTAATCTAGGTGTTTTAATGTATAGTATAATATCTATTGCAAAATGTGGTCATGTGGTTGACATTTCCAAGTTGAGCATATTGATAAAATGTGATCTATGATAGAATATGGTATCATGGTGAAGCTTGAGCAAGAGAATCAACAATGGATCACAGATCCAAACATTATAGTGGATGAGATGGAGTATTTTGGTAACCTGCAAAGTATTATTTTAGTAGATTACTATAGTTTCTCCATCATCGTATTTGATGTACAATGGTTTAAAGTGGTATTAGAAGGAGTAGGAAAAATCGTTCAGTAAGGACCATCTCGATTCTTAGAGCTAGATTCCAAGAAAAGATGAAATGATTTGTGCGACATGTTTGTCTTCCCAAGTCATTGTGTTTTTTTTTAAAACTTTTCAAAGAACAAAAAAATATCAATTTTCTAGTTAAAAATACACATAAGTAGGGAAAGTAAATAAAAGGAAAAATGGAACTTCCTATTTAGAGAAACTAGCGTGTTACATAGGAAAAATCCCCTAGGTGTAGGAAATTTCCCCTATGGAAATTCCATATGCAATCCCCTAGTTTCTCTAAGTAGAAAATGTTTCATTTCCCCTATTATTTACTTTCCCTACTTTTGTATGATTTTAACAAGGGAATTTGTAGGGAGTTTCTTTTTTAAAAATTTCCAATGTAGAAAAACTTATCTATGTTTTACATATGGTAATTTTCATATATAAGAAATTTCTTATATGATTCTAATTCTTATCTAGCTTCAAAATATTGCATTTTTCTTAGTTTGCATATTCCTACTTATATGAATTTCTAAGTGAAAAAATATACAGTAAATTTTCAACTAGAAAATTATATAGAGATTATTTTAGCTAATTTTAAATAGGACATAATATATATCTAATAGATTAGGTAAAATTTTTCACTATATAGGGTTTTTTTTTCCTATGTCAAGAAACGGTTCCTAAACAAATAATACTTTTCTATATATGATTTTTTCTCTATGTCTTGAAAAAAGCTTGTATATATGTATTTTTATTTAAAAATATTATTTAATTTGTCTATATGATACCATAATATGGTGATACTATCTCAGGTAAGTTACTCATGAATATGTGTGCATCACGTGGGTTCAAAATAAGGTATTTTTAAAATATCATTTTTATACATTTTTTTACATACAAAAGGGTGTAATATAAATGGGTTATTTACAGATTGAATAGAAAAGGGTTATGTTTTATTCAGAAAAATTTACAGATAAGGATACTTATAAATAGGCATTGAACGCACGTGATGTAGAGAATATACATATAGTAACTTCCCTGAGGATACTATATTCTTACTCAAATTGATCCCTAATGGCTAATGGAATAGTAAATAGAAGTGTCGAATTGTACATTACCCCAATGTAGAATTGGAGATTTTCTATCACTTGCGTCCATGCCAATGCTAGTAACAAGTTGCTTGGAAATTGCTCAAAGGAGGGCTTGCTCATCATTGACAGGAACTTCCATATAGCTATCAATAATTATGGCATGCATATCCCTCTGTAATACACATAGATATATAAGCATAAGAATGTGATAATGATATTATTAAACCATGATTAAGATTGATTAACAAAGCCTAGCCTAGCCTAGCTTAGCTATTGCATGTTGGAGTACTCAAGCATAACAAACAACTGCATGTATCACATTTCCACTTACACCCCCCATGATTGCAACATGCAAATAAGCTGATGATAATGATGATGTCATGGTGTAAGTGTTTATCTTGTATTATAGTAGGCAATTAGAACTAGCTTTTGTAATGGCTACCCCCCACTAAGTAAAATAACTATCAAGAGCTGCCATCAAATCTATGTTTTAGATTGTTCCTAGAGCATACTTGCTAGGTGGGGAGTCACATGACTGCCATCTACCATTCTAATCAGTGGAGTTCAACTCCAATTACATAGATGCTACCCTATGCTCGCTCCTATGAGTCATCCTCCAAGGAGAAGATCTTAAATATGTAAGTACTAGTAATAAATGGGAATTATCAACAAATTTGACAAGTGGATGAAAATACGGCTAGTCCTACGACTTCATTTCAAGCTTTTGGCATAGCTCAACGTACACCAAAAGGTCTATGCATAGGTCTCCATAGAAAGAGGAGTCCACTTCATTCTCAAAAAATTATTGTACTCCTTTCTCTTCATCTACATTATCCATGCATCTCTTCTCGCAATGCTCCAAGCCCTCCTTGTCCTCCACACCCCATAATATCAACTCCTCTACTTGCCTACTCTCTTTGTCTATACCCATTACTTTCATCATAACTCAAGCGCTCTAAGATGTTGATGGCACCACATACCACCAACAAGGTTGTAGGGGGTTTGGATAGAAGATTATAGTTTTAATATAACATATAAGTGTGTCACAAAGAATGAAACAACATTTATGACTATTTGGTGATGTGAAAAACTTAACAAACAAGGTCATGCATTTTTTCATAATGACTTGGCAAGACAAACGTGTCGTGTAGATCATTTCATCTTTTCTCGAAATATATCTTCGAGAATCTAGATGGATCTCACTGAATGGTTACCCCTCCTTCCAATACCACTGTACATAGAATATGATCATGGAGAAGCTACAATAATCTATTGAAATAACACATTGTAAGTTGCCAAAATACTCCATCTTATCTACCATAGTATTTGGATCTATGGCATGTCGTCCACTTTCTTGCTAAAACTTCAACATGACCACACCATCCATCATGGAACATACTTTGTCGATATGCTCAACTTAAAAATATCACCAATGTGACCACGTGTTGCGTTGTAGATTTTGTACAGCTTTTGAAATGACTAGGTTAGTAGTTCTATATAAAATCTAAAAACAACACTAAAGAAAGCATGTGATTACCTTTGGACTATATTCCCTTGGAAACTCCCACTCCTCCCTAGAAACATATACGTAGTATAAGTGAAAAGTGTTTGAGAACCTTTTGAGGGACGGTTTGTCCTTGCATATCCTATCAATACATGTGAGCACCCCTATACACTTAGGAGTGCAAGAAGCATCTTTAAGTGAGATGTTCAACACCCATCATATAATGATATGGATGCCACCTCTCTCAATGAATCAGATGACTTGGTAACCATGGGTAGTAATGCATTGATCATTCCCTCCATCTCAGGCTCCAAGATTGGAGAAAGATTCAAAAGGTCCACTATTGATTGTGGTGTCAAGGGTGTAATTAGTAGTATACCCTCTAATGGGTTTATCGGCTCAGGCACTCCATCCATTGCACACCCACAAACTCTTCTTGTGGGCCGCAATAGGTGCATTCCTTAGGATGGAATGGCACCTCTGTATAGACATTTCTAGGACACATCTAATATTATTGTATATGATATTTAGTTACAATTTGAATGTAAAGCATGATTAGTACACACATTCTTATTGTTAACTCAAAGTTTGGATTGCTTGGTCAATGATTTTTTATTGAAACTTGCCGAAGAGTCACACGTGGTCTATAGACAAGTAACCTTTTTGTTGAATTGCTAGCTTGCACTAAGTACAAGGGCATTGGACATACTGATTGAGATACACCTCATGATCTTAATGTCACGGCCATCATCGTTGTGTCCATTTACCTTATGTTACAACATATAATACGCTTTTGTTTTCCTCATTGTTTCTCTCCCTCACCCTCCTTCTCTCTTTGCTTTTCCATGCCTCCCTCCCTCTCTATCTCTCTTTGTTTCTCTCTCTTCCTCTTTGTTTTTTTTTCCTCACCTCTCACTATTTCTCCCTCTCCCTCTCTCTTTCCCTCTCCCTCAATGGATCTCTCCACAAACAAAAATAAAGAGAGAAAAGAAGAAATTTGAAAAATAACGAAATGAGAGGCAATGCCTCTCTTCCTCTCTTTATCTCTCTCTTTCCCCTCTCTCTATACTTTTCTCTCTCTTCTCTCTCTCTCATTCTCTCTTTGTTTCTATATTTCTCTCTCTCCCTCTCTATTTTTCTCCCCTCCCTATCTCTTTCCTCTATTTTTCTCTTTCCATCCATCTCTCTTTTCCTCTATCGTTCCATCTCTCTATATCCTTCTCCCTCCGCTCCCCCCCCTCTCTCTCTCTCTCTCTCTCTCTCTCTCTCTCTCTCTCTCTCTCTCTCTCCATTTCTCTATTTGGAGATTTAGGTTACCAATCCCTTGGAGCCTATAATTAGGGACAAATACATGCGAAAGGAATAGTCTTTGTGGGATATTTCTTTGATAGTGTTGGTTGAGACATGTATGAAAGTATTCATGTGTGCTCTTGAGTATGCAAAGTTTTTTCAATCCAATCTCAGACATTGGTTAAGAGCAATTATATTACCATATAAAGAAATGGTAGGGAAAATACAAAAAAATGTAACAACATGACAAAGAAATAACACAATCAAATGAGTTCTAAATGAAGATGAAGGTGTCTACAAATGAATACAATATAATGGGACATTGAATCTCTTTGTTTTAGTGACTAAGGTACATGTGAGTTGAAAGTGGTGTTAGAGATGCTAAGAATAGCTCTTAGAATATACAACACTCAAGATGGATCCCAAAGCATAGCAGTAACAATCCATCAGGAATGATGGTGATGTATCTAGCAACGAGGGAAGTGAAACATAGTCCTTTGAAACATAGGATACCAATGATAACTTAAGATAGCAAAAGTACAAGCTATGAATAAAAATGCCATGAATTAAAAAAATAGTAGTTGATGATCATGTTAGTTGCTAGCCCTTAGGAGTGGCAAAATTTGGGCTATATTGGTGAAAATGTAGACTAAATAACTTTGAATCTAATGGTGAGAGCAAGGAACTAGCTCACAATGATCCTCTAGGGCAAGGCAACAACATCTAAACTACAAGTGGTAGGGAAAACAATAGGGTGGAACCACCTAATGGTAGGGTGATAAGATGGATCCAGTCAATAGTAAGGTGGTAGGTGGGAAAGTATGGCACAACCACTAACTATGAAGGTTTCCCCTCTTTACGCCAGCTAAAAACTCTCTAAAATCAAGAAGCACACTAAGATGCAAATAAAATTATTCTTTCTTAAAGGACCAATTTCCATGAACTTGCAAGCTTAGATGCTTGCCAAAATCTATATCTTTTTTATGTCATACAAGCATGTGTTCTTCGTGCCTTTCAATCGTGCTTGTAGGGTATACAAGTGATCTTCAATTCTTGTGCTAGTACAAAAACCCCCCAAGATTCTTGGGTCTTTCCAAAAATCTATGTCAATTTAGTTCAATCAAAGATGTAGTGCACCTAGAGAAAAGAACACTTTGAAAATATTTGTGCTCAAACACTCATGCTTTATTGATCAATGCAATTCAAAAGTGATGTGATGCATATCAAACAATCTATGATAGCCTCAAAGGGTATGCATGCATTGAAACATGTGCCTAGCCTATCCATCTGTGTAAGTCTTATGTAATATGCAAATTTATTCTCTTATCAAGAATCCCTAAGCCTTTTCCCTCATTTCTCATAGATAAAATTGAAAATTATCATCTCTTAACCTAGAAATCTTGCAATTGCTCAAAACAAATAGGCCAATTGATGGTGGCCAAGGGAAATTACACCCATCTCAAGGAGACCCACATGACCCTCAAGTTCTTGTTGCCACCATTCGCTCTTTTGCCATGGTTCCTAACTTGTGATGAAACATCCCAAAATTTGTGTGCAAAGAGAAGTGCATGCACAAATGTAGGTACTTGCTCTTCCTTTCACATGTGTAACTAATGGTGCTAAATTACAAGCCTCATGTGTTGTACAATGCACAATCGAAGGTGCTAATGTGCATGATACTTCCCTATTTAGGGAAAATATATGGAATTCCACTCATAATATGCAACTCCTTAAGGACTATTAATCTATAGCAAGTGTGGATCCATTGGAAGAAGGTGATCTTCGACCCAAATCGTGGTTTTAGCTTAGATTTTTTGTTGCAACTCACGATGATTGTGAAACCAAAGATTGCACAAGAACATAAGAAGAAGAAGAAGAAGAGTGAGAATAAGAATAGGCAAGAGGATGAGAAAGAATGTTGGGAGCCAAAGAAAATAAGGACCCACACAAAAAAAGAGATTGGGTTGGGGGTATAGGAGGTAAATCTTCAACAGGGAGCTATTTCACAACTCAAACAAAAATAAAGCCTCTAAGGTAAGGGGCCCAATTAAAACACGGCCCCCTATTTTGTGAGAATGATTATGATAAACCAACATTGATTTTAGAGCAAATCAAATGAATAATTGCTTGATACATGTAACAGGTGTCCAATGGAGAGCTGCTAATACACTATCTTCAAATAGGCACACCCATATAACAAAAAAATGGGTCTTTTTTTGCATCACTAATTTTCTTGTGCAGCAATAGAAAGGCCTCGCCATACCTTTATCTTTGCTTATATTTTGTTGTTGGGAAGCTCAATCCCTTGCAAAGAGATGTGAAACATCATTTGGGCCAATTCTACCATCTTGATATTTTTCGCTACAAGGGCTGGTCGCTACCACTAATTTGGCACCCTTATCCTAAATCATGAGGGCCTTGACCAATGATGTACATCGTAAATGCTTGAATGCCAAAATTTGAAAATGAGTACGGTGGAAAGCGATCATGTAGAAAGTTGAAACTTTACCTTTCAAAAACAACAACCGTCATCGTAGAAAGTTGGAAGCACGTGCGCGCCGCCAGATTGACATGAGCAGGCAGACAAAGGAAAGCAAAAGCGAGACGCGACAACGCGTTCGACGGGCCACCCACACGGAAGAGTTGCATGGCATTTACGCCTCTCTCATTTTTCGACGACATGTAAAAAACACCGGCTCCCATTTCACCCTCTGATTTTTGTCCACAGATCATCGTTTCCCTTCATTTTTCCCCCTTTCGCACGGTCGAACTTCGCATCTTCTTCTATTTCCTCCTCTCGTCTTCAACTGATCATCTCCTGTGAGGCTGTGACTCTGTCCCTCTACCTCTCTCCGAATATTCCCGCATAGATGGCAGCAGATCGTCTGCAACAGCAACAAATATCAACACACGCTGAGAGAACATTGTCCCTGCGCCAGGAGGCACAATGAACTTTAGACACAAGACTAGATAGTAAAAGGACCCGCATATAGTAAATGAATAAATTTTTCTAGTTAGCAAGTAGGAATTTTAATATTCAAACTAGGTTTTTAATTTTACTATATAGAAATGAAGCTATAACTAGTAAAATGATTCTTACCTAGTAAATGTACGAATTTTTTCTAGTTACCATGTAGGAAGTTTTGGATATAAACTAATATTTTAATTTTACAAGATAAATATATACAAAGCCAGAAAAACAAAATAAGTGTCTCTATAGCAAAGCAAACAAATACTTTTTTAGTCATAGAAAACAATAATGTTTATATAACCAAGCTAAGAAATTAACACTTGTTGCAAGCATGTTAAGCTAGTGTGTTGTGCCTCAACCTATGTTGCCAAGTATAGGAGAGTTATTAGTGTAGCTTATGTCTCAATCTCCTCTTGCATGTTTTTCATCCAAAACACACTAATTCATGTATAGATAATGATGGAATAAGCTTTCATTGTAGCCATTGTTTGCAGCAAACATAGTTTTGCAGTGCAAAGATGAGGGTCTATAGAACTATAGTGTGATGTAGTAGGTAATATGGAGATTTTATTATGGAAACATTATAAATATGCAAAACATTAAAAATAAATGAGCCTATTCAATGCTATGAAATGTAATAGATTTACTAAATGAACTCACTTTGTCACACACACATAGATTTTTTCAGGATATACCATTACATAAGATTTGTGTTTGTGTGTGGCAGTGTGAAGGCAAACAGAAAAGGAAAACTTACTAATTTATGTAATGGTATATCCTTAAAAAATGTTTGTGTATGTGTGTGGTGTTCTGTTGTGTTAACCAAAAACTTCTAAAGTAACGAGTGTGCATGTGCATGTGCTAGAGCATTGCCCCTTTTTTTGTTTGTTTCGGGTATTTAGAAAAGGTTCATGTCTTACATATTTCTTCAACTACTATATCATTTAGAGAAGTGGCCCAAAACTATCACAATGGCTGTTAAATTGACCAATAATATTAGCTTTACAAGATAGGAGGTTTGGATTACATCCTTGCAAGATCTATCACAAGAGGTTGAAAACATTTTGGATTACTCACTGTTCTAGCAACATAGATGAACCTTCTCTTTTAGGAAACTATCATAAGATGAGACAACACCTCATTATAAGTTGGCCAATCAAATCGTGCGTATTGTTTTCACTACCCATACATACATGGAAATATACTTGCCATAGAATCCCATCAATTCATCTAATGTTCTTCCATAAATGTTGAGTTGGAACTTTTAGTTGCTTTATTGATTTTGTGTTGGTACTTAAACCTAGATAATCCTCATGCACTTATCTCTATTCTATCCTAATACGAAATGGTTATTTTTTGTTAATAATTGAAGATGTGACTTGATTATTAAAAAGATTAACTTGATTACATTGCTATCACTACAATGACTTTTAGATATAACTAAAAAGCTACATTACTCAAAAACATTATAGAAATTCCCTTTGGATATAAGAGAAAACTTTGTTGAATCAATAAATGTTTGTCATATTTTAAACATTCCAAGCTCCGTTTGCATGGAGCTTATAAATATTTGTTGATTGTGAAGCCTAAAGCATAAGAGCCAGTGTGCTAGCATGCCAATCACTTGTCAGCCTATGCTCCAAGATGACACCTAGGCCATCTGAAACCTAATTTCCCTTCCACTTGCACAAAGGGGTCGCATGACAATCAGAATCACTATGCAATTGGCCATACCATCAAGAACCCATATGAATATCACTCCCCTCAAAATTATAGGAGGTAATTTCACTCTTCCACTTTAACCAAGAGTAGGTGCTTGTCAATTACATCTGGTCCCCCTCCAATCAGTTCACTAACCTATATGCTAATTCACATGAAGGAACACCTACTCACTACAACCTTCCAAACTAAATTTGAAACAATCAAGTGAGTTAGCAACAAGGTAATATTATAACATGAGACCCAAACTTCTTACCTTGGACTTTGGACCTACGCTTCTAATGATCATTAAAGATACCAAGTGCAAGCATGTCAATGTAAAGGTATAACACTAAACATAGTCTTAACACAAGAAAGGAGGGCAAGATGAGCATATAAGGAAGAAGAAAAAAGATGTGAAAAATAAATAATGTTGATTAAAAGAGAAATCAAAGAAAAGAACACACTCTCAGTGTACATTATTGAGAGCGGAATTTAGGTGACGGGAAGTGCTTAAAAATAGCTAAAAATTATGAATATCAAGGGAAAAATATTCACTGTCAAAGGCGGCGGCTCGATCTAGGACGATTTTAAGCGCCAAAGTGCTTTAAAGGCGCCCGAGCGACACTTGTTGATTTTTCATAATTTTTCAGACAGTCGTGCGGGTTGACACAAGCTACTGGCCAATTCGGGATGCTAAGCCGGACGCCCAGGATTTTTCAGAGCTCAATTCGGAGTCCGGACGGGGAAATGGCCAAGGAAACGGTCAAGATATGAAAAGGTGGACACTTGGGAGGCCAAATTTGAGCATGCCTTTTGAGTTTGGACCCCCCCCAAAAAATTTATGCACCTTATGAAGCAAAAAACGTGGAGAGAGAATGAAGAGGCATGAAAAAACGTGATCAACAGAGGGCGCCATTTTTTTCGCCATGGATTGAGAGAGGGCATCATGGCTGCTGCAAACAACCCCCCCAATGGATTATGGGGCTTCATTCCCCTCTGTCTGTGGACTCTATCGCCGCCTCTCGCCCGAGAAATGGTGGTCTCTATGAAGAATTCTGATTTCAGTCTTTCTCTCTCCTCCCTCTCTCTCTTCTAAAGGCAAGATCATGTGGGAAGAAGAAGGAAGAAGAAAGAATGATGGAGACTTGTCCGGCATGGACCGGATTGCTACACGGGCTGAGAATAATCAATGGTGATGGTGCTGGACATGAAGTGTTGCTGTTTTCCAAATCTACAGCCATGGACACAAAACCCGAAACACGCAAATAAGCGGTAATTTGAAATTTTCAAAGGAAATTTGAGTTTTTATGGCTTTTGATGGATGAAATGGTGTTCATGTGGGATAATAATTGTTCATGATGCTGTTTTCTATGAGTTCTTGCTGGTCATGATCAAAAAATCAGAAAAATATGCATTTTGTGGTTCAAAATAATATGCTAAAACACGTAAAACATGAAAAACAAGGGAAAATGAGGGTTTTTTTGGCATAAAAATGGAAAAAATGGGTAGGAACATCAACTAAACTTTCATTTTTCTGCAAGAAGGAACTAAGGGCCACAGCCCATAACCTGTTTTGAATTTTCAGCAATTAAATAATGCAAGAAAATAAGGAAAAATAGGGAAAAACCATGAAAAATAGGGGAAAAATACATTTTGGGTTCCGAAAAATAAGGATAAATAAGAGCAATGTTTGTGAATGGTTGTGGGGACTGAAGCATGAGGATTTGCCTCAGTTCAACCCCACTTTCTTGTGCTAGAGTGTTTTTTTCCGCTTTCTATACATAAAATGATGTCAAAATACCCTATACACCTATCCAACAATGCACTATCAACGGGGAAGGGTAGAGAAGTTGAAATATGTCTAAATGCCGTGTGAAATGATGATGAAAGTTGCTGATTTCCATTGCATAGCATTTAGGACGGATGATAATTAAAATTGAGAGCTTAGTAGCACGAGGACCACCTCGGTGCTAAGCCCATGCAACGAAGCACAAAGCGGTTAGAAAGAAAAGCATGAAAGAGATGATTTGCACTTGTGCACGACACTGTTTTGCTAAATGTTTGAGCACTAGGCATCCACCTCTTTGCATGATCATTTAGAGGAAATTAAAAGTATCAGAGTTAGCTCCTGGATATGCATAGCAATTGTTTTCAGTAGGCCTGTGACCCACCGTTGAGAGCGTGAGGTTCCTATGTTGTAGACTAGTCGTGGGATCATAAAGGGGAAGTCAAGTAAGGACAATGGTACATTCCTGGATACGTTTATTTGGTACCTTGAGCGACGTTTGTGCGAAATGTCTAAATGTTGAGCGGCGCATCGAGGGGCCAATCCCCAAGGTGTAGGAGAGTCGCAGAGGGTTGACGGCATTCAGCCGTAGGAGGAACCCCATGTGTATGTGATTCGAGCCTTTTGGCTATGTGAAAGGGACTCCCTCTGAGGAGTAATATTGGGTTAGGATCAGTTGGACTACAACGTATTACAAACGCAATGTTTAGGAAGGCAGAGATTTTGATAGACGCTCCTGGCCGCGAGGCCGAGGGGTTGTCTTGCGCATAGTGACGAGGTCCGGCTAGTGCATGAGCCAGTGCCGGCCCGTTTTTAGGTCCATCAGTGGTGCGTCTGCCGGGAGCTGCTTAAAAGTGGCGGTTCTCGAATCCTGGTTGTTTAAGGACCAACTAGCAGTTTATGCCAGAGGATACTGAGCTTGATTCGTTATTTATTGATAAGCATTGTCTAGCAGAAATCCAAAAGCAAGAAAGAGACGAAAGAGCTAGGCGACGTGCTGAAATTTTTAGGAGATATTCCCCTAAGCGTAGCGGTGCTGAACCCTTACGAGGGAGTGGATCTAGTGGTCTTAGGACCACAAGCAGTAAGTTAGGAGAAGGTGGAAGCTCTAGTGCTCCCCTTCCTTCTATAAGCCAATCCACGTCAAGTACGGGAGGTGTAACCCCACCGTCCCTTATTCCTAGTGCAAATCCAATCCGCGTCATGGCGCAGCCTATTGCAATTCCAGCAGGAACGACGGATTTGCCGGCTCTAGGTTACCCGCTACCCATTTTTAATGGGTTAGTTGAGGAAGATGCGGAACTCCACATTAGGGAGTTTCAAAAGCTGATGTTTAACTGTCGCATTCAAGAAGAAGGGCATTTAATGATGTTCTTCAATATGACTCTCAAAGGAAGAGCCGCTATATGGTATCATGGTTTAGAAGCCGGAACTATATTGAACATTGATGCATTTTATGGAGCTTTTCGAAGGGAGTTTGCCCCTGAAAGGGGTGGGCAATATTGGTTGCGTGTACTCAACGTGACCCGCCAAGATCCACACGAGGATATTCGTGCTTATGCGAAGAAGATAAAAGAGGTCTTCCGTAAGTTGGACACCTCTATCCCTATCCCCGCAGCTGCCCAATTGCAATATTTCCTACATGGTTTGGACTTTAATATCCAATTGCAGTTGAGTAGTGTCCCCTTGGGGGATATAGATACTGCCATTACACGAGCACAAGAGGTGGAATCCCGACTACAAGCAGCCTATGCTTCTAGAGGCAATTCGAACATGGGTTTAGTATTGGGAAACAATATGGCAATAGCCAATGGCAGTAGTGGCCAAGGGATAGCGATGGCTAACCCTAATGGGAGAGGGAACATGATACCGAATGTCCCTTTATTACCAGCTCCCCCTAGTATGTCGATGCCGACGGGCAGTCAAATGGCTCCAAATGGTGGAGGCCAGGCGGTCAATCCTAATACCATGCCTGTGACTCAACAACCTGTGCCTAATCGAATTGTTAGGCCGATGGAGCGACATGGTAATGACCAAGGCTATGAGTCGAGTTCTTCCAATGTTCTTGGCGAGGTTAAGGACATGATGAAGCATTATACCGACATGATTACGGAGCAGTATCGACAAATAGCTGTTGATGTCAACTTCCTTAAAAAACAACAAAATTTGATAGGAAGTAGATACCCGGAGGAGGGTGCACCGTCGAGGTTTAGTTGTAAATGGTGTGGCGGGTAGCACTATCCACGAAATTGCCCAAATGTTAAGTGCGATATTTGTGGAAAATCTGGCCATTTAGCGGCTACTTGCTGGAGTAAGATTAGTTCCCTCCAACGAGGAAGTCGACAACCAGGGCCTGTCAATCATCGTGCCCAAGGAAATGACTCCCAGCCAGACAATGGGCCTAAACAAATACTTCAACGACCAAAGACTACAGTGGAAGAGCTACCAAGTGGTAGTGGGGTTAGTTTGATTGAGGCTGTATGTGTGAATGATGTTGAAACCTCTAATTTGCGTGCTGTTCTTACAAGAGGTAAAAAGGGTAGAGAAGCCGACATGGATAAGCCTGTCGACGGAAACCCTAAACAAGGCGACAAAGGGACGCAAGTTTTGGATCCTGCCCTAGAAGGGGGACCTTTGAAGCCCGTAGAGAGTAAAGCCGATAAGGAAGCACCGAAGAAGAAGGTGAAAGTTAAGAAAGAGGCAATAAAGTCAGTTCAGCGACCTAAAGAGCGAATGGTTTGGCGTGAAAAGCGAGCTCTATCGAACTTTCATGAATTCGATTTGGCGAGCTCCCTTTGTGAAGTCAAGCCGGATGTGAATCTTTTACAGCTTATTAAGCTTTCCCCAGGAGTACGCAAAGAATTTAGAAAGATCCTACATACCGGGTATATCGTAGAACCTTTGGGCATTGCGCGAGTTGGTGATGACTGGTTCGAGCATGCTGAGAAGCATTGCCCAAGGGTTGCAGCCTATGTCGATGGGATATTAGTAGATTATGCCATTGTCGACACAGGATCATCTGTTAACATTATGAGTTCTGAACTGATGGAAAGATTGGGTCTTGCGATTCAGAAAGATACTTCTACAATTCTCAGAATGGCAGATGACAGTTTGAGACAGCCGGAAGACTGCATTACTAAGGTCCATGTCACTGTTGCAAATGTAGAATGCCTGTTGGACTTTAGGGTGATTCGTTTTGCAGGGCGGCCAAGTTACCAAGTATTACTCGGACGACCTTGGATCTTGCAAGCGGATTGCCAAGTGGATATACCCGCTGGTCGACTGTTATTCGGTAGAGGTGCCCAGCGTGTGGTGGTTGATGCTTATCCTGAGTCCCCGCAGAGTGAGAGAGCTCCTCTATCTTCTACAGAATTGGAGACATTAGAAGATTTATCTGTTAGTGAGACATCATCGAGTGATGAGTCCAAAGAGGGATCCACCACGGAGGACATCTATCAGGTCACTTTGAACGAGCCGATAGAGGGCCAAGATCGTATAAGGGATGCAGATGTTATCGAGCTAGACCTTGGTACGCTTGATGATTCGCGGCCAATCAAATTAGGCTCTATGCTCAGCACAGCAGAAAGGGAGGACTATGTGGCCTTGATCCAGGAATTCCGTGATATTTTTGCCTGGAGTTATGATGAGTTGAGAGGCATTCCTCCTAGTCTTGCTGTTCATACAATTCCGTTGAAAGAGGGCAGTCGTCCTGTACGGCAGAAAGTAAGGCGTATGCCTTTCGAATTGAGGGACGGGCTGTTTGAAGAGTTACAGAAGCTTCGAAAAGCGGGTTTGATTTTTCCTGTGCAACACACGGAATGGTGTTCGCCAGTTGTGATTAGAAAGAAGAAGAATAATCAGATCCGTTTATGTGTAGACTTTAGGGAGCTGAATAAGCAGACAGTTAAGGACTACTACCCATTGCCATTTATTGACCAGATTTTGGATCAATTAGCGGGTAGGGAGATATATTCGTTTATGGATTGCTTTGCAAGATACAACCAAATGGCAATTGCAGAAGAGGACAAGTTGAAAACAACTTTTATCACTGTATTTGGCACTTTTGCTTACCATGTGATGGCCTTTGGTTTATGCAATGCGCCTGGTTCGTGGCAACGAACAGCTGATAAGACATTCGGTGACATATCCCCTGAAGAGTTGCGGGTGTTTATTGATGACTTAGGGGCCGCCACCGTGAGAGAAAGGCAGTTGTTCATTTTGAGAAAATGCTTTGAGCGCTGTAGACAATTTTGCATCGCCCTAAACCCACGGAAGTGTGCTTTTGGAGTACCTTATGGGCTATTGCTGGGCCATGTGGTCAGTTCGGTAGGAATTGCGACAGACCCCGAGAAGGTCAAAGTTATAGTTGCCATGGGTCCACCACGCACTCCGAAAGAAGTTCATAGCTTTCTGTCTTCGGTTGGTTACTACCGTAGATTCATTAACGCCTTAGCAGAAAGAACGTTGCCACTTACAAATTTATTGTCCTTTAGCTGTTCGTTTGTATGGGGTGACCCTTGTAAGGTAGCATTCGAGGATGTGAAACAAGAGCTAGCAAGAGCGCCCGTTTTAAAAGCACCTAAAAGAGGTGAGGTGTTTTATGTATTTTCGGCAGCCACCATGTATAGTATCAGCTGCTGTTTAGCCCAAATTTGGGAAGAGAAGTGGTACCACCCGATTGCTTTTGCTAGTCGGAAGCTGGGGGTATCTGAAATCAATTACACCTACATGGAGAAGCTGTGTCTAGCGATGGTCTTTGGGACCAAGAAGTTCAGGCATTACATTCTCTATGAGAAAGTCGTGCTTTATACGAAGGCGGAGGGACTTCGACTATTGATGAATAAGTTACAGCCGCCTGATCGTTTAGCGAAGTGGTTGATCACTTTGCAGTAATTTGATTATGAAATTAAGAGTAAGCCACCAAGGTTGCAAGGCATCGTGGAATGTCTAGTGGACTTTGGGGAGCCGAAAGAATCTGTGGCTGAAGGTAGTGACATGGAGTCGTTATTTAAAATAGATACGGCATCTATTCCCTCCTGGTATGCTGCAATAACGCATTATTTATCAACGGGAGAGGCGGGATCCGAATTATCTAAGGCTGAGAAAAGGAAAATTAAGCAGCAAGCGTTAAAGTTTGCCTTGATCGCAGGTACATTATATCGGCAAGGGGTTGATGACATCTATCGCCGATGTGTGATGCCTGACGAGGTGCCATTCATTTTGGAGGAGTGCCATGATTCTGCTTGCGGTGGCCATTTTGCTGGACAGCTTACAGCACAAAAGGCTTTAAGAGCAGGTTATTGGTGGCCTGCCATCTTCCAGGATGCGTTTGCGTATGTTAAGCGATGCGATATTTGCCAACGACATGATAGTCGAGAGAATAGGAAACGACCACTCACCCCTATCATGGCGATACTTCCATTTGAGAAGTGGGGAATAGACTTTGTGGGTCCTATTACTCCGTCATCGACCACGCAAAAGCGGTACATCATTGTAGCAACTGACTACTTCACAAAGTGGTCAGAAGCACGTGCAACAAGGAAAGATGATGCTAAAGAAACTGCTAGTTTCCTTTTAGAGCAGATAATATGCCGGTTTGGTCCGCCGAAAGAATTAGTGTCGGACCGCGGAACCCATTTCCTAAATAAGGTGATCAAAAGTTTGACAGAGCTGTGGCAAATCAAGCATAACAAGACAACCCCCTATAACCCGCAAGCCAATGGGCAAGTTGAAAGCACCAACAAGCAGCTTGTGGGCATCCTGTCCAAAATTGTGTCGGAAAAGAAACGGGATTGGGATAAAAAGTTATACGTGGCAGTGTGGGCTTATAATACGACTTTCAAACGAGCCACTGGCCATACCCCGTTCAAGTTAGTATATGGGGAGGAGTGTGTCTTGCCTTTAGAGATTGAGCTGCCGACTATTCGGTTCGCCATCAATCATTCTTTGAGCGATGAAGACGCTCTTTTTGAGCGCTTGACGACACTGGCACATTTAGATGAGCTTAAGTTGCAGAGCTTATTGCACCAAGAAGTGGCGAAGCGCCGAATGAAGAAGCTACACGACCTCAAAGCCAAGAAATACACCTTCAAGAAAGGACAGCTTGTTCTGTATTATGACGCACGACGTGAATTATTCCCAGGCAAGCTAGAACCCAAATGGGATGGGCCTTATAGGATCGTTAGGATAGGAAAGAATAAATCTACAGTGTTGTTAGCTGACCTTGAGGGGATAGAATTTAAAAATAAGGTTAATCTTAATAAGATTAAACCTTATTACTTCTGATTGTACTAATGCTATGACTGCCTTGCAGGTCTAGGCAAGATCGATCAAACATCTGCAAGGAAATCGTGATAGAGGTTGATGGGTCGTCTGATCCCTTATTTAGAACACCCATATTTAGAACAGAGATATCATCAGGGAAAGCTCATTTGGTGGAGCAAAGGATACAAGGTGATTGAGCAAGAAGGCGGGACATTTATTTGGGAAATCAAGGTCTTCTGCCATCACTGCCTACAAATTTTGACGAGCATCCCTGTTGAATTCAATGATGATGGAGGGATGGAGCCTACAGTCCACCCGTTGAATATGCTGAATTTCGATTACCATAATTACGCGTAGAGTCCAGGATGGCAGGATATGTAAACCCTTTATGGACGTACACCTTGTACTTTGATGGGGCGTCCAGGGGTGCATGCAAAAAAGGAAGTGTAGGAGTTGTCATCCGAGACCCCCGACGACGCATTGTCATGAAGTTAGCTGCTTATCTCGGGGCGAATTTTACTAATAATATGGTCGAATACAAAGCCCTGGTCATGGGTTTGAATATTGCAAAAAAGGGTGGTATCCGCCAGTTGTTGGTGAAAGGGGACTCTCAGTTGGTTTTAAATCAACTCAATGGGACGTACATGGTACGGAACCCCATCCTTTGTATGTACCATCACACTGCCATAGCCCTGCTAGACGAATTCGATAGAGTGTCTTTTCAGCTGATTCCACGGAATTGGAATCAGTTTGCCGATTCATTGGCTAATCTTGCGTATGAAGAGGACCTCTTCTTTAATTGTGGCCCTTGTCCCGATATATCTATTGATGGTGAGACAGGACCTGGTAGTTTGTGGGGTATGCTTTCTGACCATGCCCTTTTTGGCAGACGATGGTTGATTTGGGTGATGCAGAGGGTAAGCGAGACTCATCTGCCTTTATTATCTCAGACCCATAGACTGATTCGACGACATGTGATGCGAACACCTCTTGCGATATATGCAGGAGGGATAGGTCATAATTTAATGCACCTAGTTTAGGGCTACAAGCCCTGTTCCCTGGGAATAGTATGCTTGGATGTCTATCATGGTTGTTTCCAGGTGGATGTTCTGCATAGTATTGTTTTATTTCATTAGGCCAAGAGGGCCGATACAGTTTTGTAGCAAAGTCATGTCTGAATTCATTAGGCCAAGAGGGCCATTTCCCTGTCTAGTGCGGGTGCGTTTAATTGGGTTTTTGTTTAGTGTTGTGCTGGACAGGTTTCGCGGGTTGTGGAATTTTGTGGAGCCTGGAGGAGCCTTTGCTGCGATGGAAGCTTCTTGTGGCCACTCCAGGTGATATTTCTCCTTTACGAGTACCTTTCTTTCCTGTTATATGTGTATTTGTACTTGTTGAGGGGATATTTTTTTAGGGGACCGGCAACCAAGGCATGAAGTCCCAGGTTTAGGCTAAGTATGTTTGAGGGAGGTCGGAGTAGTCATTGCCTCCTGTAAAGACCTTGTTAGACATTGAA
The DNA here is from genome assembly GCF_053477565.2 of Lygodium microphyllum. Taxonomy (NCBI): domain Eukaryota; kingdom Viridiplantae; phylum Streptophyta; class Polypodiopsida; order Schizaeales; family Lygodiaceae; genus Lygodium; species Lygodium microphyllum. The sequence goes on along the minus strand of NC_141151.1, from coordinate 61,135,068 downwards.
AGACCTGTTTTAGAAGGAAGCCCTAGTGGCTCTGTTCTGCTAGCCTGCTAGGCAGCCGTTCTAGGAGTTCCTGTTAGTAGTGAGGCAGTTAGAGAAGCCTGCTAGGAGATAATAATAATGATGCCAAGAAATCTTGAATATCCTAAAAGATGAATATAAATACGAAGGTGTGTAAAAAGGGGTTCTAACCCCTATCAAAGAAAAGAAAAGAAATGAAAAGATATGAGCAGTTGATCATTGCCTTGCGAAGGCCTGGTAGGTTCCTGGGGACGAATCAGACCCGGGGCCGATACCTTGTCTTCCTAGGGGTGGCTTCTTGCTGGAAAAGTAATATCAAAACCAGGAAGGTTGGAGCGAAAATAAAAGTGAGCGTTAGAAAAAGATTAAGTGTCGCCTTGCGAGGGCTTGGTAGGTTCTTGGGTGCCGAGACAGGTCCTGAGACCGATGCCCTGTTCTCCTTGGGTCACTACGCTCAGCTCCCTCCTTTTTACATGCCCAAGTATGTTCATCCAATAAAAATCCCAAAAGAAGAAATGTACTGAAAGAAAATACTCTTTGATCAGGCTATAGGAGACCTCGCCTTGTAGGAGCTCCTAGTTGTGTTGTCTTTAGTTGGTCAGTAGTTCAGACTACCACTTAGGGCAACCTCTTTGGCAGTTCTTTTTAGTTTGGCTGTGTTGGAGCAGCTGGTTAGAGACTCGCTTCGGATCTTCTATTAAATGATGCTAGGCCTACTCCTTGTGGATGTTATGCCTTGGTTCTGCCAGGGGTAGGGGGAGCATTGTGCTGAGTTTTATGATGATAATTGTTTTGTATCAGTTTGATGCTTCTTTGGTTGTTTATGTGCAGATATGTTCGTGGATTCGACGGGCTGAGTCGCCCTATCCCGTGGTCGCCAATGAGAGCGGAATTTAGGTGACGGGAAGTGCTTAAAAATAGCTAAAAATTATGAATATCAAGGGAAAAATATTCACTGTCAAAGGCGGCGGCTCGATCTAGGACGATTTTAAGCGCCAAAGTGCTTTAAAGGCGCCCGAGTGACACTTGTTGATTTTTCATAATTTTTCAGACAGTTGTGCGGGTTGACACAAGCTACTGGCCAATGCGGGATGCTAAGCCGGACGCCCAGGATTTTTCAGAGCTCAATTCGGAGTCCGGACGGGGAAATGGCCAAGGAAACGGTCAAGATATGAAAAGGTGGACACTTGGGAGGCCAAATTTGAGCATGCCTTTTGAGTTTGGACCCCCCCCAGAAAATTTATGCACCTTATGAAGCAAAAAACGTGGAGAGAGAATGAAGAGGCATGAAAAAACGTGATCAACAGAGGGCGCCATTTTTTTCGCCATGGATGGAGAGAGGGCATCATGGCTGCTGCAAACAACCCCCCCAATGGATTATGGGGCTTCATTCCCCTCTGTCTGTGGACTCTATCGCCGCCTCTCGCCCGAGAAATGGTGGTCTCTATGAAGAATTCTGATTTCAGTCTTTCTCTCTCCTCCCTCTCTCTCTTCTAAAGGCAAGATCATGTGGGAAGAAGAAGGAAGAAGAAAGAATGATGGAGACTTGTCCGGCATGGACCGGATTGCTACACGGGCTGAGAATAATCAATGGTGATGGTGCTGGACATGAAGTGTTGCTGTTTTCCAAATCTACAGCCATGGACACAAAACCCGAAACACGCAAATAAGCGGTAATTTGAAATTTTCAAAGGAAATTTGAGTTTTTATGGCTTTTGATGGATGAAATGGTGTTCATGTGGGATAATAATTGTTCATGATGCTGTTTTCTATGAGTTCTTGCTGGTCATGATAAAAAAATCAGAAAAATATGCATTTTGTGGTTCAAAATAATATGCTAAAACACGTAAAACATGAAAAACAAGGGAAAATGAGGGTTTTTTTGGCATAAAAATGGAAAAAATGGGTAGGAACATCAACTAAACTTTCATTTTTCTGCAAGAAGGAACTAAGGGCCACAGCCCATAACCTGTTTTGAATTTTCAGCAATTAAATAATGCAAGAAAATAAGGAAAAATAGGGAAAAACCATGAAAAATAGGGGAAAAATACATTTTGGGTTCCGAAAAATAAGGATAAATAAGAGCAATGTTTGTGAATGGTTGTGGGGACTGAAGCATGAGGATTTGCCTCAGTTCAACCCCACTTTCTTGTGCTAGAGTGTTTTTTTCCGCTTTCTATACATAAAATGATGTCAAAATACCCTATACACCTATCCAACAATGCACTATCAACGGGGAAGGGTAGAGAAGTTGAAATATGTCTAAATGCCGTGTGAAATGATGATGAAAGTTGCTGATTTCCATTGCATAGCATTTAGGACGGATGATAATTAAAATTGAGAGCTTAGTAGCACGAGGACCACCTCGGTGCTAAGCCCATGCAACGAAGCACAAAGCGGTTAGAAAGAAAAGCATGAAAGAGATGATTTGCACTTGTGCACGACACTGTTTTGCTAAATGTTTGAGCACTAGGCATCCACCTCTTTGCATGATCATTTAGAGGAAATTAAAAGTATCAGAGTTAGCTCCTGGATATGCATAGCAATTGTTTTCAGTAGGCCTGTGACCCACCGTTGAGAGCGTGAGGTTCCTATGTTGTAGACTAGTCGTGGGATCATAAAGGGGAAGTCAAGTAAGGACAATGGTACATTCCTGGATACGTTTATTTGGTACCTTGAGCGACGTTTGTGCGAAATGTCTAAATGTTGAGCGGCGCATCGAGGGGCCAATCCCCAAGGTGTAGGAGAGTCGCAGAGGGTTGACGGCATTCAGCCGTAGGAGGAACCCCATGTGTATGTGATTCGAGCCTTTTGGCTATGTGAAAGGGACTCCCTCTGAGGAGTAATATTGGGTTAGGATCACTTGGACTACAACGTATTACAAACGCAATGTTTAGGAAGGCAGAGATTTTGATAGACGCTCCTGGCCGCGAGGCCGAGGGGTTGTCTTGCGCATAGTGACGAGGTCCGGCTAGTGCATGAGCCAGTGCCGGACCGTTTTTAGGTCCATCAATTATACAAAAGGTCATCCAGGATGAGCTCATCAAGTACCTCAGTACCAAGCTTTCTGTGAGAAAGGAGAAGCTTGAAGAGAGGCGTACAAAGGGAGAAAGCATGCTCAATGAAGTTGTTGCCTTGCACTATGGTTAAATACATTTTTTAGATTTTCATGGTGCAAAGAGATGAGAAGGAGATCCAACTAAGGATCAATATCAATGATTGCTATTGAGACATTGTTTATGTACATGTCATATGAGAAACACGCCATTGAATAAGATAGTCCTAGTCCCATTTCCTAGTCATCAAGCTTAAGTGGCTCTTACAGTATCTCCATGACTTGAAATAAGGTAGTTGCAATAGTTGTTGGTGATTCTCCCCATGGCTTGATATAAGCTAGCTGCAACAATTGTTGGGTCCTATCTCATAAAGTCATACAATTGCTATCTCAAGGCTCCTTTATACATGCACACCATTGCTACGATTCGAGGTAATCCTTGCTTGCCAGGATCATGCCTTCTTCCTTTAGCAACTTGCTTCCTACTCAAAAGTCTACAACGATAGGCATAATTTCTAGGAGATATTATTTGTACGCATGATCAATTTTGCAAAGAGAAACCATTTAAAGTTACTAATAGTGTACTTACCACAATAAGAATGATGTACCACACGTCCATCACTTATGTACACTTGCATCTCCCCTCAGAATGCACTAAAAACACCTCAATAAATGTAAGGGAAGGAATAGATGAGCTTTTTCCAATGCATAGTCCTTAACAAGAAGTACCATTGATATTCCAACATGAAGGGTGCCCACACCAAACTCTCATAGATCGGTAGCCTTGAAAGCATTGGTGGCCTTGAAAGCATATTTGCAAACTTATAAAACCATTTTGAAAGAAAGATTTTAAAATGTAGAGATTATGTAAAAATTCAACTCCTTTCATTTTTCCACATTATGATGGCAAGTCCCCTCTTAAGCAACACTTGGATGTTGATGGATCTATTTGGCCATTGCTAAAAAAGGATAAAAAGTTTGAAATTATGAGGAGTCACTTCTAGTACTGAATAAATCTCTTCGACTGGCTTGATTTGCTAGTGTTTAGGTTGATAGATAGAAATCATGATGAAGCTTTGAAATGCTTTGGGAAAATTTTAGAGAAAACCTCTTCCCAGATGTAGTGACATCATTGTCTACAAAAGTCATACCTTTGTGGCTACACATATCTTTGTAATCATTTTTTTGTGGTTGCACATATCAAACCTACAAAATGTGATTAGGAGGATAAACTCAAAGGGAGTTGAACCCCAAACACAATGTGTGTGTCTACCGAGGAGGCCCAAACTCCTTACCTTGGACTTTGGACCTACACTTCTAATGATAATTGAAGATACAAAGTTCAAGCATGTCAAAGTAGAGGTACAACACTAAACATAGTCTTAGCACAAGAAAGGTGGGCAAGATGAGCATAGAAGAAAGAAGAAAGAAGAAAGAAGAAAGAAGAAAGAAGAAAGAAGATGTGAAAAATAAAGGATGTTGATTAAAAGAGAAATCCTAGAAAAGAGCACACTCTCAGTGTACATGGTGCAAAAAGTCATCCAGGATGAGCTCATCAAATACCTACACAACCAAGCCTTTACACATGCACACCATTGCTATGATTCGAGATAATCCTTGCATTTGGATGAAAGACAGAAAGGCTGAAATTATAAGAAGTTTCTTCTAGTATTGAACATAGTCTCTTGGACTGGCTTGATTTGCTACTGTTTAGGTTGATAGATAGAAATCGTGATGAAGCTTTGAAATGCTTTGGAAAATTTTTAGAGAAAACCTCTTCTCAGATGTAGTGACCTCATTGTTTACAAAAGTCATACCTTTGTGGCTGCACATATCTTTGTAACCATATCTTTGTGGTTACACATATCAAACCTACAAAAGGTGATTAGGAGGATAAACTCAAAGGGAGTTGAACCCCAAACACACTATGTGTGTCTACCGAGGAGTTTACCTGCACAACTCAAAAAAAAAAAGTAAAGAGAGATACATGATTGCTTGTAAAAGGCAATCATGCATCTCTCTCTCTCTCTCTCTCTCTCTCTCTCTCTCTCTCGTGTACACTTTGAGTAAGAGCATGTGCCTTTAAATATACATACACATGTGGATAGCTCTCAACAATAAGCAATTATAAAATCATAGAATGAAGACTTTGTGAAAAAAAGAAAAATCTAATCCTACCATAAAATGAAGATAAAAATCTAATCCTACCATAAATCTAAATTATAGAAACTCCCTTGGGATATAAGAGAAAACTTTGCTAAATCAATAAATGTTTCTCATATTTTAAACATTCCAAGCTTCATTTACATGATGGAGCTTATAAATTTTTGTTGACTGTGGAGCCTGAAGCATAAGAGCCAGTCTGCTAGCATGCCAACCACTTGCGAGCTTATGCTCCAAGATGCCAACCACTTGTGAGCCTATGCAAAAAAACATTATAGTCTCCCTCCTTACTTTTAATCGGTCACGTGATTAGGCACGGGAGTCGACATTAAAACTTTAATCGGTCACCATCACCACTCCTTGATAGCTCGGGTACTATTTTGCAATAAATTTCAAGATTCTTCTTTAACTATATTTAAAATATAGTATGCCATAACAATAAAAATTTATAAAATCATAGAATGAAGATTTTGTGAAAAAGAGAGAAATCTAATCCTACCATAAAATGAAGATTTAGAAAAAGAAATAAGAAATATCTCATCCTCCCGTTAGCAAAAAAATGAATTAGTTTCCCTCCTGTTAGCAAAAAAACGAATTAGTTTCCCTCCTTTACATTTTGGGATTCCCGCCCATTTCTCCAATGTACACTTCATCTTCTTTTTGTTCTTTTCACAAAACGAATTTGTACTTTGCGCTTTCAGCTAGCGCAGGGTGCAGGGCAAGCAAAAGAAGCAATACTCTAGTTTTGTACTATCCATCATCTCCACATCTCCATCATCGATCATCACTTGGTAATCTGCAGCCTCCAAGACTTGGTAATATGCAGCCTCCAAGCTTAAGTCTGATCCAAGGTATGAAAGACTAATATCTCTCACTGTAATAACGGTACAGCTCATGATAATCTTCTCTATCATGATAGTCATAATAACTAGTTGATCCTAAGAGGTTATACTAATGTTTCTGTTGTGCTGTAATCTCATTGGTACTGCAACTATAATTTCGCACAGTGTGATTGGGCACGGGAGTCAAGACATTATAAATTCAATCCGTCACCATTAGTATGGCCACTCCTTAATAGCTCAGGTACTATTTTACAAGAAACTTCAAGATTCCTATTTAACTGTTTTTAAAATATAGTATGGTTGTAAGAATGTCATGCCCTCATAAGCATAGCCGGGTATTGAGAAACTTACAATCTCAGAAATTGAAGGCTATGGTGCATCTACTAACACATAATTAATGTACATTACAGAAAATGTATCAAAAGAAGTATTTATTGTTATCCTTCACAGCACAAGCATCTAATCATGAGTCTCAACTTGCCCATATAAGTCATCTAGGATTAAGAGCAAGTTACCTGGACAATGTACCCGAGTCCACCATTTGCACTACAACATTTGATGCAGATTTCTCCAGGTTTTTTCTGAGGGAGAGAGATAGTACTAGTCTTGGGATTGGCTAGCACAGGCATTGCCTCAGTCATCCCATAGCCCTGCACAATGTCTTCACAGACAGCAGGGAAAGAGATCAAAATTGTTAATGTTAAGTACAGACCTGCCCAATGATTGCATGGGAGACTCTGGCCTTGAATGCATCTTCAAGATCTTTGCCAAGGGGAGTAGATCCTGACATGAGCATTATGATGCTTCAGACTCTAATCAACACATCCATTGCAGTGATGTGGATGCTACATTGCCAGCACATCAACCAGAGCCTCAATAGAGTATCTCTGTAGAAGAGTAATGCCACCTGTAGTAATCTAAAGACGGTGAGTATCTCTGCAGAAGACTAATGGCACCTGCAGTAATCTGAAAATTGTGAGAGCTGGTTTGTCCATTTCTATTGCTAGCCAAGGGTTGTGTGATTCATCCATTGCAGTGATGTGGATGCTACATTGCCAGCACAGCAACCGGAGCCTCAACAGAGTATCTCTGCAGAAGACTAATGCCACCTGTAGTAATTTGAAGACGGTGAGTATCTCTGCAGAAGACTAATAGCATGCAGTAGAGGAATATTCTGTCGGAACTGCATGCAGTAGAGTACTCTGCATGCAGTAGGGAGAGAGATGGTTTTGAGCTACATGATCTCCTATCTATTGTGATAGGACATGATGTAATCCTTGAAATTGAGAGAGATAAATGATTGCTTACTGATGTTGTTGTAATTCATCATGTGAGAATTACCATGGTTGGAGCCAACGAAGCCATACATCGATCGTTGCATGTCTCGCAGAGAGGAGGAGGTAGGAGCGTGCTCATCAACAGGTTGCCCCCATCACAAAACTCATGCATGCACTGCTTTTCAAGTCAGCTACTGCTGGTAGATGGAGATTGATTGCTGCATGTCTCGCAGAGAGGAGATTCAATGGATGTTGTTCTTGTTGTTGCTGCTGTTGTTGTTGCAACATCATTCCCATCATGTTGTATATCTCTCCATTGAGTTTCTGCTTCTTCCTTGGATTCACTATCACCCCGTGGTCAGATTCCTCATACTCTTCTTCACCCCTGCATTTGCACACCCTCAATAATAATCAGAACATGATAACTTTGCCCTTCTATAAGCCTTGCAGCTGATTGCTCCAGCCATATTAAGATGCTAACCTACATATAATCACCTTATGGCGCAATCCATATAATTATAAGCTTAACTATCATGCTTATAGGCAGATAATGGGCAGATTCAGCTCAATATCATGCCTGTAGGCAGATGATGTCTAGATTGTTTAAGTTTTATATGATTCCTTTCACATTTGAAGTCCTGGAAAACATGCTTTGATGAAAGTAAATCCAGTAACTTGGAAATCTGATCGCATAAGCACCTTTTAGGGGACATAGATGCATCTCCTGGTGATCTTAGCAGGCTCGAGAAGCTCCTTCTTGAAACCTGTTGGGGCCTTGAAACCTGTTGATTGTAGACATAGGGAAAGGGTGGCGGGAGAGATGCCAGTGGGCTTGCGAGGGGCTGGGAGCTTGAATGAAGCATTGGGCTTCAGGACAGGGCTTCTTGCTTGGGGGCTGGGGGCAATTCTTGGGGTGGAAGGCTGTGAATTGGGTGGGGAGATCTTGGGCAGTAGAGGAGGTACAAGAGGGGGAGAAATTAATGGCTTGTTGATAGGGGAAGGAGGGGGTTTTGTGGCCTTCCTAGCGCCTGCTCTGTCATCTCCACCTTGCTGAGGAGCCACATTGCCTGCTGGTCTCAACACAGGCCGCTCAGTAGACATCATGAGTATAATACACACAATTGCACAGACCTCTGTCTCTCGCTCTTTTATCAAATCTCTATTCTTCTCGTAACAAAGAGAGTTGCAATTTTCTGTGCTGCTTGCGCAGACAAGACGACCACCAAATGCAAGTGACAAGTCTCTCTCTTCCTAATGACAATGCTCTAAAAGGCTACAAAAGAGGGTGCCTCGAGAAACTGCCTGTCTATGAGGTCAATCTCGGACCCTAGGATACTTCTATCTGTGTGTGTGTGTGTGTGTATAGCTTCAGTTAACCCCTAAATTTTTAGTCGATGGCACTTCTCAACAGATCAACATGCAAATGGTCAGAATTCCAATGCAAATAACTGTTGAAATTGCATGACAAAACAAGGTTGAAGTCAATAAGTTGATCAAGCGTGTGTCTAATCTGTGTATTCAAGACTATTGGGTCCAGCTCTCCTTGTCAAACCATCGTCTGATCTGAATGGACTAAATCAAACGACTGTGTCAGAACTAATTAGATGAGCATGGAAGGCACAGAGCTGAATGGACTGAATCAAACGACTGTATCAGAACTAATTAGAAGGTAAGGTAATAAAAATTACTGGTGGATGGATGGATTAGTGTAGTGTCAACTGATAAGGCTGTAGAGGCCAGCCAGTGGCGAGAGAGAGAGAGAGAGAGAGAGAGAGAGAGAGAGAGAGAGAGAGAGAGAGAGAGAGAGAGAGAGAGAGAGAGAGAGAGATCAGAGAGAGAGGTTTCAGAGCTTATGAAAGCATGTATAGCTTTGATGAATGAATGAAGGAAGAATGTTTTTGATTAAGCTAGTGTGCTAGTAATGGTGAGGGTGTGGGGGATTCGTGCGGTATTAGATAGACAGATACACAGACAGAGAGAGAGAGAGAGATAGATCCGTGGTGGCCAGCATGCAGTAGAGGCCGAATATTCTGTCGGAACTGCATGCAGTAGAGTACTCTGCATGTAGTACAAGGGAGAGAGATGGTTTTAAGTGCTTATTAAGTGCTCAAGAGAACGTGGCATGGTTGGAAGTGCCTTGCAAGAAGGGGTGGAGATAAAATAAGATATTGATGCTTGGTCTATTGAAGGCTTCAATAGTGTCTTTGACCTTATCAAATGCTTGCTATAAATAGCAACTTGCACGCTACATTTCAAAGCATTACAACTTTCAAATGAGTAAAGCAGCTTCCAAACCAATATGATGGTTACATTGCCTTCTTTGAGCTACCCCCTCCTAGCAATAGATGACTAATGTATGGAATGGAACAAAGAAATGACTGCCACCCATGGACAGAGTATGTGACTTCTAATTGTGACCTTTTTTTGGTGTGGTTCGATTTAGTAGATGCTTGGGTTATTTAAGTTGTGTAAATGTGGACTATTCTTTCTATGTAAATGTGGACTCCCTCTTTAAAATCGTAAAGACTATGAAAAGTTATTGGGAGTGCAAAGCACTCAAAAGGTAAAGATCTATAGTGCTAACATGACTTGAGACATGGATCGCATGATGTGTATTGGTGTTGTGACTTTGAGCGAATGGTAGCATTGTATATAGCGGTAAAGACTAATAATCGCTTTAACGAAATATCTTATGTAAATTATTATAAGAGGACATTCTTCACTTCAATATTTAAGTTATTAGAAATGGAAGTAGATGGACTTTTTCCACATGAAAGAATGCTTATCCAAGTACATGCCTGTCTTGTTTTACCTGATGGTTATGCTTTCACTGATTACCAGACACCGTGTTGTTATTCATTTCATGAGAATGGCATTGTGGAGGTTTCTTCAATTGAGAAGGCAAAGGAGATGTGGAAACTTTTTGAAAGAGATGATTCCCAATATCCCTGTAACATAATGATGCATGAAAAAGGCATTTTAATCACAAAAAAGAGAAGAGAACGTTGTCGTATTGCTGCGCATTCGAGGTGCGAAAACCACCCAAAAGTCGTGTGTGTGATTTGATACTTTGTATATACTTAGTTGTTATGTTTGCTCTTTTATTCTATGCTGAAGATGGAGAAGAATAAGGAGTTTTGGTAGACTGGTAACTCGAGATGCAATCTCATGGGCTACACTTATTTCAAGATATGTCGATTATGGGCTTCGTGAGGATGTTTCTAACATCTACAACTGGATGGGCACAGAACCAATTGATCATGATGAGTCTGGAGAGCTTATCAAAGCGTATCTTAGCAAGATGTGCAAATGTCTTCCGAATCTGAATGGAGAGAGTGTTGTGGAGTGTGATTAAGTTTTTTCCATGCTCACAGTGACCTTTATGATAGGAGGGAACGTTTTGATCTTACGCTTGAGTAGTATATCTTGAAAGTTGGAGAGGGTAATGAAATGTAATGTGTTAGTGGGTTTATGGGTCTGGATGTTTCTTCAAGGCCTCTATGGATTCTTGGAGATGTTTTCATGGGCCTTTTTGGGAGGTTTTGAAATGCTTTTATGCAATGCAGTTGGAGGAATTCTCTCCAGATAATTACACATTCTCTTGCATCTTGAAAAGTGGCAGCCAACTAAGAGCAAAAGACCAGGGCAAAGAAATGCACGTAGAAGTTGTCTCTTGTACCAACAGAAGTAGAACAAGCATGCTGAGTTTTCCAGAACTGTGTCTAACTTTCTGCAAATGTTGATCTGTGAAGATATGTTTACTACGACAAAGACTTGATACTTATGTTGAGAATGCTCAGATGTTTGGGTCGTATGACATTTGTGGTTACAAACAGTCTGTGGGATTACACGTATGTGGAAGCTTTTCGGGGGCTGCTTGATTAGGCGGAATGCGAATTTAGGAGGCGACTGCTATTTTGGGGGGGGAAAACACAGCAAAGGAGTCGGACGGCTAATGCGCTGGAAGGGGCGGAGCCCTGTTCTCTCGAGCAGTTCTGCTTTAAGCCTGGTGAACAGTAATGTTTCGACTATCCAGCTCCTTCTCATTCATGGATTCGATTGCATCTATCACAGACTGTTCTTCAGCAAAAGTTACAAAGCCAAAACCACGAGATCTACCGGTCTCTCTACCATTGATAACCTTGGACTCGATCACTTCACCAAAAGGATAGAAGGCATCTCTGAGGCTACGATCATCAGTGGACCAAGCGAGGTCTCCAACGAAACAGCGGTACTCGACAACAGTGGATATTGGACAATGATGATTGAAGCGAAAAGTGGTGGCTAATGTAAGCTTTGGGGGATTCAAGATCGAAGGTACTCGGGAATGGCTGAACTTGTGGACTCTGTGGTTTAACAGGGAACTGGTTTTCTGGGCGTCTTCAAGGAGCAGTGGGTTTTTATCGAGAGGAGGAAGGGAGCTCGATTGAAGACGTAGGCTGAGAGTGTGACTCTGAAGGAATTCAATGAAACAAAGATAAACTAAAGAGGACTGTACAGGCGTCTGTGCTCGCATAACTCCTGCAGAGGACTGCGCAGGACTTCGTTCAGCTTTGAACGATCACATGTTAGGTTAGTTCTCAAGCGACTAGAGATTTGCAGTATGATCGTAGGTCGATGGTCGTACGCACCTTAATCTAGTGTCCTTGACAGAGCGAACCCTTGTGAAGAACATGAAAGCAGCGTCAGCAGACGGCATAGAGGAGGATATGCCGAAGTCCAGTACTGGCAACATACCCAGCAATGCCGATGAAGCTATGGTTATGGAAAGCTGTAGTCTGAACCATTAAAGGAAAGTTTTCCAATCGTTGTGAAGACTCCATGGATGAACTATTGCGGCATTCCTGTAAACAGTGTTACATTGAAGAAGACATCTGAGGACTGTGATTCCTTGTGAGGTCTATGAACAATTTCTGCTACAGGGATCTTGGAATGTTGCAAGGCGAGGATCACCAGTGAACAGATTGAAAGCAACACCACACCACTGCTATTCTAAATGCATCAGAAACATGTGGAAGCATTGATTTTGATGATCTCTTGGAGCACCTTAAAAATGATGTTCAGCAATCTGAAGAGAAATCCAAATCTGTCTTCATTGATTGAGTCTTAACATATCTGAATGACAAAGAATACTTTCATAATCACTTTTTCTTTGGATATCCATACTCTTGCTAAAATTGGGAATTGATTAGGTTGTTTCCTTTCTTTCTTCATGCAAATCCTTGTATCTATGATAGTGAAGACAGTAGTATCAAGTCAGAGCTTGTATCACATACCCCAAAGAAACTTAAACAGTCTATGATTGAGGAGTCAGATTTGTGACCTTATGAGGATGTTTGTGATAAACAAGAAGGATTGAATTCATAAGAGATCATTGACAATTCAGAGATTGATCCATCGAGCCACTGTAATTAAACTTGTGGAAAAAGCAACTCTCCTTTTGTTCTTATAAACTTTATTGAAGCAACTATGGAGCTGAACAAGAGGGTGGAGTCCCTTTTAAATGCTCAAAAGAATGCAGGGTGTCCTGAAATTATAACAGATTTGACTTCATTTTTCTTGCTTGATCTTCTAGCCTGAAATTATCAAGGACTTCTGAAGTTGCGACATTGCTTTCCAAACCCTTCGACAACGTAGGCCCCTTTCATCCGAAGAACAAAAATATATTGCACAATTTCTTGGTCTTCAAGAGAATACACTAGTAGGACATCTAGTTACCACATATAGAAGAATTCTTTATAATGGAGAAATATACAAGATCGCAGATGACGTCATGGTAAAAGCTGACACTTTTTGTAGTACGTTAGAAAGTATAGGTCATTGGAAAGCAAGACTCACTAATTTTTTTTCCATTCAATGGGATGGGGAGTATTACACCTTTTTTAGTGGAGAATATTACAAGCAATGCATAACTGTAAAAGAAAATGAAGAATGCTTACTTATAGATCCAATCATGGGAATGAGTGTACTACAAACTCAACGACTTCCATTTACATGGGATTGCATAAGACCATTGAGTTCTTTATTGCATAAGTTTGTTCCTTTACCTTTACATAATAGACTTATTGTATATGAGGTAAAAGATCTAATTCAAAGAACAAGATTATTACAAATAGGGGCAGTTGGTTGTATACCTCCTTGGTTGGAAAAATATAATATTGTGTTGGCAAGAAAACATGATGATATGGATGGGGAGTACATTCATGCAATGATAAGAGAGGTAAATTATGAAGAAAAAATGTGCAAATTGTCATGGTTGAAGTGTGATCATAATAGAAGTACATGGAGAATTGATATTGATGAAGATATTTGGAGGGATTGGAATTTGTGTTGCATGGTAATGTCAAACTTTGAAGTTACAAAGAGAAGGAGAGTAACATTATCAAGTGGAGAGTCTATAAATGTTCCAATAGTGTGGAGATCACGTGATGTAACTTGACTGCTTTAGAGAGAGAGAGTGTGTGTGTTGCATTCTTGGAGATTGAAATGGGTGCTAATAGCATTGGTCATAATGGATATCATTATCTGATCGCCATCCCATTGTGTATATCATAATGCTTTATCTATGGGTGTTTGTATATTAGGACGGTATCTCGTGGATATAGCTCATGTTGTGTCTCATGTATAGGGAGTTGGACCTTTGTGTGTATGTGTGTATGTGTGCATGTGTGATTATTAAAAAATGAGAAAATTTCTTGCTTGAAGAAGATTAATGTATGGATATAATCTCTCGTTTGAGGAATACTAGCATATAAAGTTGTAAATTTGATTTTAGCTTGTATCTTGTTTGATTTTAGCTTGTCTCATGGTTTGTATAGTTGTATATTGTATCCTTTTTATATGATTGATTGATTCTTTATTGGTTGAATATTAACATAGTTTCTTGATTTAATTTTAGCTTGTCTCATGGCCTCCCCAAGTCAACAAACTCTAGATTCAATGATGCAAACTATCATCACTTTGCAAAAAACAATTGAGGAACTAAAATCAAAGAATGATAGTTCCGAACAAACAATGACCATGAGCAAACCAGTTTCAATACAAAGTAAAAGAGTCCAATTGCCACCTCAAAAGCAAATCAAGAGTATACAAATAGGGGATGTATCTCTGATGAAGACTCCTACATATGACCAGATTTTCAAACCACCTAAAAGAATTAGTCGAGATGACCAAGATGAGTTTGGAAAACCATTTTTACTAAAATACTATCGAGATACGCAAAATGTTAGGTATTGTGCTAATCACAGAAAAGTGTATAATTGGGTGAAGAGCCATGAGATTGGCAATGATTTGCGGTTTCATAATAATAAAGATGACAAACATAGAATTTTAGAGATCATAGATCAAAACTATGATCAAATTTTACCCCTTGAGTTTCCTGGTGCTACTTACCTTTGGAAAAAGGAGGATGTATATATGTACTATCTTTCTATTGCTCAAAATCTCAGAAAGAAACTCAAGAGGAAAAGATCATCTTTGGTGGATATATCTTTGGTAAGCATACTTATTTATCAAAATTTTCTCACCCCATAGATTATATACACAAGAAATTGGTACTGATTGGCACAACTATGATTTTTTAATAGAAGAATCGTAGCTTCGAGCAAGTAGATATGCAACAAAAACCGGTAAGATTTGCAATTTTCATCTCAAGTTTTATTTTTTCTATTGTATAATTTTTATTATCTTTATCATTATTATAATCATTTCACTTTAGGTTTCTTAGATATATTTACCTTTCATTATATTTTCTCTAAAATTTTAGGATACAAGTGAGGAGGTGTATTATCCACAACTTATGGTGGAAGAACAATGCATCTTTTCTGAGAATAGTGCAACACATGTATGTACATCGTTCACTCATTTAAATATTTTAATATTTAGAGTTTTAAATTTTTGATATTGACTTCAATTTTCTTGCTTGTACTAGTTGGAATCTCACAATGATGGTCCACCTCTTGTTTCAATTTTTGCTTCCGAAAAATGTCAAAAAAATAATGAAATGGTTAGTATATCTTGGTTTGTAGTCTTTTTTCATTTGATTGTCTCTAACACTTAACCTATGTTTCAGGACTATTTAAACTCAGATCATAGTTTTATGGAGCTACTACAAGGAATTCCATCTGTATGAGGAATATATACATATATTCTTAATTTTTGTATACTTTTAAATTTAAAGATATTCCATTCTAAGTTTTACTTTTCTTGTATTATAGGGTTCATGCGGTAGTGAACACTCTCTTCCACAAGATATGATCCAAGATCCTGAGGAGGTTGAAGTAGCACGGAAAAGTCTTCGTGTACGAAAGGTATGCTTAGCTATCTCTTGATATTTTATTTTAATATATGCATTTAATAAATTATATCTAATTACAAACTTATTGTGATAAGTTGAGCGAGAAAATGCAGCAAAGCAAGCAACAACAAAAGGAGAGTAAGGGCAAAAATAAGAAATTATCTAAGGTACTTCTTTGCATTTTTTTAAAACTAAATGTGGCATAATTTAATTTTGTTAACTTTATTTTCTTGTCTATACTATAGACTCTCGACCATGTTGAGCCATCAAAAAGTGTGGATCCTTCTAATATAGAATTGCCATCAAGAACTTCATCGATAACTCAATGTTATTAAATATTAAGACAATAGAGTAGCTAATTAAATTATGATGTGGTAGCACTCTAATCTATGTTGTATTTCTAAAATGCAGGTTGTTAATGCATTTGAAGAGGAAGACCAAGAAACCATTCTCCTCAAATATTTAGACATCCAATCCATTGATGAGCTATATGCATCGTTAAAATCTACATATGGTGTTATTAAGAGAGATCCTACTTTTTTAGGAGGACGCAATGAGCAAACATTGCCAGCCATGAGAAAAGCTCTCGTAGATTGGTTACTCTATAGAGAGAAAATTCATGTTACAAAAAATCACAATAAACCTTTGAGTATTGATGATATATGTATCTTGAATTGACCTCTTTATTAATGAAGATAATATCTTTTAATTATTTTTATTATTTTGATTTATATTTTTTACCATATTAGTAATTCTTAAAACTATCTACATGATTGCAACTAGTTTTTTTATATATAAAAAATACTATATGATTAGTTCTAACTAGTCTGTTTATATAGTAAAATTTCACTACATAGATAACTAGAGAATTTTGAAATTCCTATATAGGAATTTTTTACTATATCACTAACTTGTAAAGTGTTCCACTTTTACTATATGAGACTTTTTCTAGATACTTTGATAAGTATCTAGAAAATTTCTCTTTTTTTTCTATATGGATAGGTGTCTAAAGTTCCTTGTGTGAGAGAGAGAGAGAGAGAGAGAGAGAGAGAGAGAGAGAGAGAGAGAGAGAGAGAGAGAGAGAGAGAGAGAGAGAGAGAGAGAGAGAGAGAGAGAGAGAGAGAGAGAGAGAGAGAGAGAGAGAGAGAGAGAGAGAGAGAGAGAGAGAGAGAGAGAGAGAGAGAGAGAGAGAGAGAGAGAGAGAGAGAGAGAGAGAGAGAGAGAGAGAGTGTGTGTGTGTGTGTGTGTGTGTGTGGGGAGAAGATGAGCAAGGAGAAGCACTTGCAAAATGCCATGATTATGGTACGGCTTGATAACATCACGATGCCTGCAGTACGCAGCGCATGGGGGGATATTTTATGGGCTCAGTAATCTTACCTATGTTGGACTCGCGTCAGCACGTCGTACATGAAGCATTGCCCTCAACCTCAAAGCCTCAAGGAGAAGGTCATGCTTCAAGGAGACCTTTCATGGGGGAATATTTTATGGGCCCATCACATCGTACACGAAGCATTGCCCTCAACTTCGAAGCCTCTTCCTTGCCTTGGAACCTTCTTCCTTGAAAAGAAAAGTATATATGTTTGGATAGTCATTGGTCCATGGGTGGAATATCACTAAGCATGGCTCTTATAAAATCTTATCTATGAAATTGTATACTTCTTGTGGAAATATATTCAATATTTTTATTATGTCTACACCTTGTGAGCCATCTACTTTGAGTACCGAGGTGAGCTATCATCATTGTTAATCTTGGATTTGTTATGATTTGATAGAAAGTTATTATAGCTCAACCTATATAATACATGGTTAAGTGCAACTTTGCAAATGTTTTGCTAATAATGTTGCTCTTTGCAAATTCAACCTTTTACTACAAAAAAATTCTTCTGTAAAAGCTAAATATTTGCATCCCACAACTATAAAATTGTCTCAAAATTTGTGAACAAAATATCACTATCTTTTTTTTTAATGATACAGCCATGCATGAAAGTGCAATTGCTACCACAAGGGTCCATCCATGCTTTATCCTTACAATGGGAGAAGTTAGTGGATACCTCTTCCAAGTACGACATCATGAATTTAGCTTATATTCCCATGGACTGCCCACTACGAATGCATAAGGAATCTTGGCCATATCGGCCCTTTGCTCATTTGTCTGCAGACAATCAGCCTATGATACCTTCACATAAGAAGGCAATGGACAACCAATAGGCTTTACTTCCTGTATGCGGAAGCGCTCAAGGACTTTATGAATGTACTCCCTCTGTGACAAGTAGAGGAGTCCCTGATGCCTATCGCGTCTAATGCGCATACCATGTATGCGAGCGGCGTGTCCTAGATCTTTCATCTCAAAGCTCTTCTTGAGCTGAGCCTTAAGAGTATCTAGCTCATCATGAGCTTTCCCTGCTATCAACATATCATCCACATAGAGTACCAAAATCAATAAATAACCATCACGGGCTTTCTTCGTGCAAAAACATGGATCCATAGCACTCTTGCTGTAGCCCTATGACTACATAAAGGCATCAAACTTATGATACCACTCCCTAGATGCCTGCTTCAAGCCATAAAGACTTTTCTTCAATTTTCACACTAGGTGCTCCCTGCCAGGTTGTGCAAAGCCCTTAGGCTGCTCCATATAAATCTCATCATGCAAGCCCCCATGTAAGAAAGTTGTCTTGACATCCATCTGTCATAAATCCAAGTCAAGCTGAGCAATCAAAGCCAAGACTAAGTGCAGGGTGGTCATCTTCACCACAAGAGAAAAGACCTCATCAAAGTCTACACCATGCTCCTGCTTAAAACCCTTTGCTACCAGTCTAGCCTTGTACGCTGGCTTGGGGTATCCAGGGGTACTTTTCAACTTATAGGAAACCAAATCCCAAGTGTCATTCTTATGCAAGGAGTCTATCTCAGACTGCATAGCCCTCTCCCAGGAGTGACTGTCACCCCTGCGCATAGCCTCATCATAAGTGAAAGGCTCTCCTACATCTGTAACCAAGACATAATGCATCAAGGGCTGAAATCTATCAGGTGGATGTCTATCTCTAGTAGACCGTCTCACGGTAGGCTCTGCTGCCTGCCCAACTGTCTATCCAACACCCTGACCATGAGCATCTGCTGCAGCTATAGGCTGTCCAACTAGCTATGCGAGAGCTCTCGGCTCCTCCTGAAATATGACCCTACGGATCTCATGGAAGACTACATCATGACTGCGGATGACTTTCTGCGCCTACGGATCCCAGAGATGGTAACCCATCTTGCCTGCATCCCCATAACCAAGGAAAATGCATTTGATACTTTTAGGATCCAACTTACTTCTCTTGTCCCTGGGCACAAGGAAAAAAACCTCACATCCAAAGACACGGAGATCCGCATAAGAGGAAGGTTTTCCAGTCCATACCTCCTCTGCAACCTGGAAATCCAAACCACTAGAGGGTGATCTATTTATGAAATGCACAACTGTACTAACTGCCTCAACCCAAAAGCTATGTGGTAGGCGTGCATGGCTAATCATATTGCATACATGCTCCTGGATGATTCCATTCATCCGCTCAACCAAACCATCCTTGGGGAGGTGTAGGGGGGGATCAACTGACACTTAATACCCCTCTCATCACATACCTGCTCAAAAGCGCGTGAGACATACTCACCCCCATTATCTGTTCTTAGGCATTTTAGCCTATACCCAGACTGGTTCTAAACCAATGCAAGCCATCTTTGAAACATAACCAAGACACGAATTTTAGCTTAATGGGATAAGCCCAAACTTTTCGTAAAAAATCATCTATGAACGTTGTCGAAGGGTTTTCGAAAGTAAAGTCGCAACCACAAAGGTTCTTGAGAAAATCCAAGACGGAAGATCAATCAAGTGAATAAATACAAATCAGCAACAACAACTGTGGCTTAATGTGCATTGAACAAAAGAATATTTTTAACAATCATGCCCCAGTAATACTTAGTTTTAGTTCCAAACTTGATATGACTGCAATTGTTTCCTGTGATGATGATCAGTTGGGAAGATACAACTTTTAGAAACCACCTGTTTTATGACAGGCAGCACTGAAGATGGCTTTATTGGGTAAAAGTCCCTCTTGCAAGTTCTCACTTGGTGATAGAGACAGAATGGATGCATACAAGAGTATCTCTACCAGGTGGAAAATTGCCTCCTATGTGTTGGAAGTCACTGAATGAATCTTATTCCTTTTCCTGTATTTCCTGAGCCTCCTAGACCAAATCCTTTTGACAAAAATCGTATGTATGCAGTGATCAGCATAGAATTGTCTGACAAGCCAAGGACAAATTTTAGCTTTATGAATCAGAAACCATCCTTTTTGTTTGCAGCAGATACATGTTGCAACAAGAATTTTCAATGCCATTAAAACTCAATAATATAATCCAGAACCACTGCCAGGAAGCCCATAGCCACAACTCGAGCGGCCCAAATACATAACCATAGCTTGTCTTAGTTTCACAACTCACAACTCTTTTGATTTATATGGCAGCCCCCAGGCTCTGCAGTTAGCGTGATCGTCATAAATTTCTATAGCATTTATTGTAGAAGTGTTTACTGACCGTCACAACACATAGGAATGTCTTACCCTTACTAGTGAGCACGTCGGTGCAATCCTTCTCTTAGATACATTGAATTGAGTAGCATGTGTAGTTGCTATTGTCGAACATCAGAGCTATACTCTTGTCACAGGGTGAGGCAAATACAGGAGTCAACATATGCTGCTGCAAGGTATCTCAATTTGAAGAAGATGACGGTTCTATTTAGAGTTCAGTCAATCATCTTGCTCAATTGTAGCCCTGGAGATGAAGCGTGCAGTCGCTGCTGCCGACTGAGGATGTCAGCAGCAATCTCACTCCATATCCCACGCCTAAATTCCTGTAATGAAGTGGTTTTGCAGAAACCATGAGATCTCTAAGATTTATGTCGTCTACAACTTTGGATGAGCTAGTCAGCCTTCGCAGACAGCCACTCATACATGTTCAAACTTTGTCCTGCATGTTCAAGGAGCATCTCGATGCATCCAAATCTTACAGTTTCTTTGCAATACTGAGATGAAAGAAATCACGCTACCATGTCTTAAAACTTCAGACTGTCCTCCAATTAGACTATTCGATTGTTTACAGAAACAATGTCATGATGCCCTGTACCCTGTCCTTCAAACTACACTACCCCATGCTGCCCTTACTGCCACAAATTCCTCACCAACATCCATCTCTTTTGTCCGTTGTAGTAAGGCATATCTTCGTCTTTAGAGTTCACCTCCTAGTCCGCCGTTGTTCGTCATCTTCAAAAGAGGTTTCGTCTTTCAAAAACTCATCATTCCTCTCTTGTAGCAGCATGTCTGTCCTTCCATAGATGCAGAGATTCCCTCCAATTTCAATTTATCTCCTTTTTGTCTCCGTAACTCTCCTCTGATTGCCCAAAAATCCTTCCTTTTCTTCCCCTTTTCGTCGAGCTCCCCTGATTTCTTTCATTCCCCTGCTTTTTGCTCTCCTTCTCCATTAAGCTCCTTTTTTTCCCCAAAAAGCCCTTTTCAAAAATAGTCATCCCTTTCCAAATAGCATCCGTCATTTTCCCTTCCCCAAAAACATAAAATGGCACAAAGAAAAGCGGCCCTTAGAAAAGCATACAAGCCCTCATCATCATATCATAGCTTACAATGACATATCATATGCTTTCAAACTGTCTCCAAACTTTGGAATTCTTTTCCTTGATCATCACAATATAAGCAAACAAAACCCCTTGTCACCTTCAAGCCAAGATAATGCAGCATTCCACGAGATTACGCTACAAAGTCGATGCTTGTCAAACTCTTTCTGTGCTTCCGCAAATAAACCACACATGGCATACATACCAACCAATGCACTACCAACATCAGTATCTTTTTGTAGCCCCTCTTTACTATATTACCACACAGAATAAAGATGCAAACATAACGACTAAGTACGTACAAAGTATCAAATCCCACACACACAACTTTTGGGTGGATTTCACGCCTCGGATGCACAGCAGCACGACATCCACCCCCTCTAATCGTGCGCATCCTCCGGATGGGCCAACTACCCATGATCATTATCATCACCCACAAAGGTAATCCACCTCTTTTCTTCGGATGCTTCCAAAGAAATCCGTCCTTGAGAAAATAACCATAGGCTTTTCTTCTGATCTTCTTGAACTCTTTATCTGTCCATTCATCTCTTTTGCTTAGTGTACTAAGGTACTTGCCAATCTGCAACCAATCTCCAACATAGAGTTCTTCTATGAAAGCCACGATATCATAGACATGGCAAACATGATCAACCACAGCAGCTAAAATTTTTGCATCATCCTCTTCTGCAAGTAGTGTCTTCTCATCATCATATCTGGCTCTAGACAGCATATCTGCCAACTGGATTATCCTTCCCTGTTATGTGTTTAAATTCTGGATTTAATGACTTGATGTATGCAATCCATCTCAGCATAGCTTTATCCGGAGTAGAGCAACTCGTAATCATACCAATCAATGGCAAGCAATCTGTCTCTACCACAACTGAAGCTCCAATAAAGTACTCATCACATTTGAGAGCCGTAACAATCCCCAGTAACTCCCTCTTGATTTGCGGATATCTCCTCTGTCTCTCGTTTAGGACTTTCGCCCCAAACCGAATAGCATACCTGTTTCCATCTGCATCATCTTGACCCACAGCCCAACCTATGCCAATTGGACTAGTGTCAACTGTCAATACAATAGGCCTTCCACAATTATAATCCACTTTCCTGAGAGTAGGAGCAATCTGCAATAACTTCTTCAATTTCCGCATGGCTCTAGTGTGGCTCTCATCCCAATAAAATTTCTACCCCTTTCGAAGAAGCTGATATAAACAATCTGCTATGTGTGCAAAATGGGGTATCCAAATCATGTAAAACACACAAGCTCCAATGAATCTCCGTACCTCTGAAGTGGTAGAACAATACTCCGTAATCTTGCCTATAGCATCCACCTTCTCAGGTGAGGGTTTCCTGCCATAATATCCACACATATGTCCAACAATGACAACCTCATTTACTCCAAAAATAGATTTTTGCCCTGATAGTGTCAAGTTCACTTCTTCCAACCTGGCCAAAATATTCTCACAAGCTGAAATATGATCAGCCACAAAGTATCTGCATCCCTGCTCATTTAAACTCTCATTCTTCTCTTCTTCTGCACACCCCTTAATGGGCACATCATCCAAGAAAGGCATGGTAAGCTGAGGTATGTAATCACGAAGGACCTTATGCATGGCATTCATCATATGCGCAACAGAATTAGTGGCACCTTGAGGCAAGGTACACATCCTGACAAGCCCAATAGGAGTTCTCATAGTGGTTATGTCCCTGCTTTCCAAAGCCAGCTGAAACTGATCATATCCCGAATACAAATCACCTAAAGAATAGATGGCACGTCCAGCAAATGCTTCTGCAAACTCATCCACAACTGGACCTATACCAACATTCCTGATAGTAACTCTGTTTACTGGCTGCATGTCCTATATAAATCGGAGAGTACCATTCTTCTTTGGAACCGTAAACCACCTATTTGAGTATGGTGCAGATGAAGGCTCTAGGATTCCCATCCTGATTTTCTCATTCAACAAATCAATCAGCTTTGGCAGGTGTGCCTTAGGCACTGGAATAGGTCGGAGGTTCCATGGAATATGAGGAATAGTAAAAATCACCATAGGAGGAACAATATCCGGATTCACACATCCAATCTCATGCGAGAAAAAAGCAAACCCCCTTCCATGTTGCTCAAGCATCTCCTGAAACCATTGCTTCTCTGTGGGTAGAAAGAATTCACCATTTCCAATTTTTAATTAAGCAAGAGTCTCTGTTGAAAATTTATGGCCTATATGCTCCGGATTCCTCAAAATTGGCTGTTTGGCAGCCCTCTCTATTTGCTGATCACTGTTAGGTGGAAGTGGTACAGCTACCGGCTTCACCTTCTTATCCACAGTTTTGTATTTCGTGTCAACCCTGGCTTCATTATGATCCTCTGCATTACTCAAATCTTGCTGTAAATCAGCAATTCTGCACTCCAATGGTTGAATATCCTCAGCCCTCTGCTCTATGGGCTGCATAGGAACAGCCCTAAACTCTAGATGCTGAAATATTTCAGCAGTAAACTCTGTTGGCTGAAAGTTTTCAGCCCTCTGTGTCTCTGTAAACTGATCATAATCAGCTGGAAACTCTGTTTGCTGAATTTCTTCAGCACTCAACACTTTTTGCTGAGTCACCTCAGCCTCTGACTCTATCTGTGACACAAAATCTGCAATTTCATGAAACATGTCCAGGGATTGCACTGATACATTACTGTGAAAACTCTGCATATCAGTTTTCAGCATATTTTCCATCTCTATCATCGTATCTGCATAAATCATACTATCATACATCCCATCTATGTGCTCATCATCCTCTAAAATTCCTGCATTTTTCAAATTTTTCTCGTTCTTGCATATGTACTGCCTGGCAGCTCTAGGCAACTTAGAAGTCTTCTGATAACTCATCGAACTGTTTGCTGAAATCCCAACAAAACTGGAAGAGAAAACATTGCTGCCAGGAGGCGAGAACTCCAATCTCCTCTGCTCTGTACCATCGTTGTCTCGCAAAACAGCGGTACCTAATGAAAACCCGAATCCCTCACAGTGGGCAAAGGTGCTTCTCTAAGAGTATCCCTGTTTCTAACATGGTTCACACACACAGTCATAAATTGAACTGCTCTCATACCATCTTTACTGCGAATCCGTGCATAAGTAGATCCATCATCCATTACCTTTGTTTCCATTTGCATCTCTGTGATGAATGGTTGTCCAAGTATTATGGGATAAGAGCATGAATCCTGCACAAAGAAATGGAAATTCTCCTCTACATCTCCAATATAAACCCTGACACTGGGACATGCAGCATACAAATCACCTGCAGTGTTGTTGGCGGCTCTCATATGCCACCCATGCTCTACATCCATAGGCCATCTGTTACTTTCATAAACTCCACGAACTATGAGATTAATCTCTGAACCATGATCCACCAAAGCAACATAAGGCACCTGTTTCTCTCCAATTTTTACCATCGTCTCTGTAGTTGCCCTAGTCCAATGACTCCGCGAAAAGTGACTACGCGGTATCAAGACAGGCTTATCAGTTTCAGCATAATGCATAGGCTGAACCCTCTTCTCTATCTGTGGAAAAACAGAAGCATTCTCAACCATAACCTCATCCTCATCCTCATCCAACTCTCCAATCAAAACTCCGTGTGTATCAGTAATAGGCAATGCATGTCTTTTCCTCTTCAGGACCTCCTGGAACTGATCTTGAAACTCTCTTTTTGAGATGCCCAAAACCTCAGAAATAGTAAAAGTCACCTCACTGCCAAGTATCTTGTCATTAAAGATTTTCTTCATGTCCGTAGATGTCTCAATATCAGACATCAATCTAAACCATGGCTGCTTTCTCTCTCTAGGCTCTTGCCTCTTCTCTTTCATTTGAGCATCTTCCATCTGTCGTTCTGGCCCTGGTCTCAAAGACGGTCCTACAGTAGGTGGAGTAACAAAGTCACCCCCTCTAGTCTTTTTAGCTGCACTTGGATTTTCTTCATCCCTCTTACGCTTCTCCTCAACAAGTACATCTACTCCCTGAGACTTAGCCAAGTAGGCATAAATAGTGTACCTGTCAATAGGTGAATCCCAACCTGTCTCAGATTTGATGCTAGAGCCTGCACTAGTCAAAACAGTTTGCTGAATTTTTCCCTTATTTGCTGTCTCCATAGCATAAGTCCATAATGCTGACTGATTCTCTGATCCTTTCTCAATCTGGACTCCATAGCTGCCACATAAGAAGTACGCGCAGCCATGTCATCCACTAACTTCTTCATTCCGCCTTTCCCAAAGTTGGTAGCAAGCGGAGCTCCTGTTTCAGTCAACCAAATCTTACCATCTTGTCCCCAAAGTACCAAATTCTTCCTCCTTGCATCGTGAAAAGATTCACAATCCCTGCAATGCTGATGGTCTGTACTATCACACCAAATACATCTTCGATCTCTCCTAGGTGCACTAGGAGCACTCCTAAGTGCAGTAGGAGCACTAGAAGAAATAGTAGGTGCAGTCGAAGCAAACTGCTCTTTCAATTTTCCCACCAATTCTGCTTTAACTGACTCTAGTGTCAAATCCGTTATGCCTTTGATTATATCATCAAGAGAGGAAGGCACCGACGGAGTGGATGGTTTTGGAGCAGAAGGTGCTGGCATCGGTCGTGGAACAGGAGGAACAGGAGGAGTAGAAACAGTAGGCACTGGCATAGGCCAAGAAACTGGCTGAGGAGGAGAAGAAATAACAGGGATAGAAGCAGGCATAGGAGCAGAAGACGGCATCGGTGTCATAGATTCATTCTGTAGGCGGGTCTTCCATATCCTCCTCTTGGTCAAAGTCGAGACCCATAGGCTTCGTGCAATCCTCAAGAAGCTCTCCCAATTCTTCCTGAAGAGCAGGATCTGTAGCTTGCAAGAAAAGATCAACTTTCTCAACATCCAATGCTCTTTGTTCAATGGCATCAAGCTGACTATACCTCTCTTCAAATTCTTGAATCAACTCTGAAGCAGCTAGACCTTTGTTTGGCATGTAGACCCACTCTCGGAATGACCGCCGTGTAGCCATCCCAAAGTCCTCAAGGAAACACTCTTCTTTCAGGGCCTTCTTAAAATCTTGCAAATGCGAATTTTGAATAAAAAGATCAGTCACTTTTGCCCTCAAGGCGGGTGTGACAAGACGAAGGAAATACTTACTCATAAGTCCAGCTGGAACTCCAAAAAACCCCGTCTTGATCTCATATGTCTTCAAATATGCTGAAACATTATGGCCATCAAATAGCTTCTTCTCATTCTCAACTGCTTCAATCGCCTTAGTCGCGTTGATTGCATTCTCCTGCTCCGAATATAGTTGCCTTTGCTGAGACAAATGTTGTTGATGCAATTGCTGTTGCTACTGCATATACAATTGTGTCTGCTGATTTTGAAGCTGCATATACATAGACATATTCTGCAAAATCTGCTTTAGATCATCTGTTGAAGTACTTGAAGCAGCAGTCAATGATGGAGCTGCAGTAGAGGACGAAGCTGGAATTGTAGAAGAGGCTGAAATGGATACTAAAGTATCTCCCATCCTGGAATTTATGCGACGCTTTCACGTCGGGTTCACCAAAGATGTCGAAGGGTTTTCGAAAGTAAAGTCGCAACCACAGAGGTTCTTGAGAAATTCCAAGACGGAAGATCAATCAAGTGAATAAATACAAATCAACAACAGCAACTGTGGCTTAATGTGCATTGAACAAAAGAATATTTTTAACAATCATGCCCCATCAATACTTAGTTTCAGTTCCAAACTTGATATGACTGCAATTGTTTCCTGTGATGATGATCAGTTGGGAAGATACAACTTTTAGAAACCACCTGTTTTATGACAGGCACTGAAGATGGCTTTGTTGGGTAAAACTCCCTCTTGCAAGTTCTCACTTGGTGATACAGACAGAATGGATGCATACAAGAGTATCTCTACCAGGTGGAAAATTGCCTCCTATGTGTCGGAAGTCACTGAATGAATCTTATTCCTTTCCTGTATTTCCTGAGCCTCCTAGACCAAATCCTTTTGACAAAAATCGTATGTATGCAGTGACCAGCACAGAATTGTCTGACAAGCCAAGGACAAATTTTAGCTTTATGAATCAGAAACCATCCTTTTTGTTTGCAGCAGATACATGTTGCAACAAGAATTTTCAATGCCATTAAAACTCAATAATATAATCCAGAACCATTGCCAGGAAGCCCATAGCCACAACTCGAGCGGCCCAAATACTTAACCATAGCTTGTCTTAGTTTCACAACTCACAACTCTTTTGATTTATATGGCAGCCCCCAGGCTCTGCAGTTAGCGTGATCGTCATAAATTTCTATAGCATTTATTGTAGAAGTGTTTACTGACCGTCACAACACATAGGAATGTCTTACCCTTACTAGTGAGCACGTCGGTGCAATCCTTCTCTTAGATACATTGAATTGAGTAGCATGTGTAGTTGCTGTTGTCGAACATCAGAGCTATACTCTTGTCACAGGGTGAGGCAAATACAGGAGTCAACATATGTTGCTGCAGGGTATCTCAATTTGAAGAAAATGGCGGTTCTATTTAGAGTTCAGTCAATCATCTTGCTAATGAAGCATGCAGCCGCTGCTGCCGACTGAGGATGTCAGCAGCAACCTCACTCCATGTCCCACGCCTAAATTCCTGTAATGAAGTGGTTTTGCAGGAACCATGAGATCTCTAAGATTTATGTCGTCTGCAACTTTGGATGAGCCAGTCAGCCTTCACAACCACTCATACATGTTCAAACTTTATCTTGCATGTTCAAGGAGCATCTCGATGCATCCAAATCTTACAGTTTCTTTGCAATACTGAGATGAAAGAAATCACGCTACCATGTCTTAAAACTTCAGACTGTCCTCCAATTAGACTATTCGACTGTTTACAGAAACAATGTCATGATGCCCTATACCCTGTCCTTCAGACTACACTACCCCATGCTGCCCTTACTGCCACAAATTCCTCACCAACATCCATCTCTTTTGTCCGTTGTAGTAAGGCATATCTTCGTCTTTAGAGTTCACCTCCTAGTCCGCCGTTGTTCGTCATCTTCAAAAGAGGTTTCGTCTTTCAAAAACTCATCATTCCTCTCTTGTAGCAGCATGTCTGTCCTTCCATAGATGCAGAGATTCCCTCCAATTTCAATTTATCTCCTTTTTGTCTCCGTAACTCTCCTCTGATTGCCCAAAAATCCTTCCTTTTCTTCCCCTTTTCGTCGAGCTCCCCTGATTTCTTTCATTCCCCTGCTTTTTGCTCTCCTTCTCCATTAAGCTCCTTTTTTTCCCCAAAAAGCCCTTTTCAAAAATAGTCATCCCTTTCCAAATAGCATCCGTCATTTTCCCTTCCCCAAAAACATAAAATGGCACAAAGAAAAGTGGCCCTTAGAAAAGCATACAAGCCCTCATCATCATATCATAGCTTACAATGACATATCATATGCTTTCAAACTGTCTCCAAACTTTGGAATTCTTTTCCTTGATCATCACAATACAAGCAAACAAAAACCCTTGTCACCTTCAAGCCAAGATAATGCAGCATTCCACGAGATTACGCTACAAAGTCGATGCTTGTCAAACACTTTCTGTGCTTCCGCAAATAAACCACACATGGCATACATACCAACCAATGCATTGCCAACAACAGTATCTTTTTCTAGCCCCTCTTTACTATATTACCATGCAGAATAAAGATGCAAACATAACGACTAAGTATGTACAAAGTATCAAATCCCACACACACAACTTTTGGGTGGATTTCACACCTCGGATGCGCAGCAGCACGACAACGTAACAAAATACTTTGCACCACCCATAGACTGACAAGGCATGGGCCCATAGACATCCGAATGTACCAATGCCAAGGGCTCACTTATGCATGGCCTACCAGACTTCTTATGCATAGACCTAGTCTGTTTGACATAAAGACAATGCTCACATGAATCAAAACATGCATAATCAATGGGCAGTAAATACTACAAACCAAAAATCATATTCATTTCCTTCAAAGATATATGGCCCAAACGGGCATGCCAAAAAGATACATGTGGGATAGAACCCACAGACAAAACATGATCAAGGAAAGAAGCGGATACAATCAAGGGATAGAGGCTGCCAGCCTTGGCACCTCTCGCAATCACAAGTCTGCCATGAGTGATCTTCCATGCAGAGTCTCCAAAAGATACATGATAACCTGCATTATCAAGCTATCCAGCTGACAGGAGACTGTGTGTCAAAGTAGGTACATGACATACATCCTGCATAACAAAACTACTGCTAGAAGGAAACTGCAGCCTAACATCACCACTGCCCACAATATCAAGAGAGCTGTTATCACCCAAGTGCACAGAACCCGAAACAATACGGTATGAATGAAACCACTCTCGGCAAGGTGTCACATGAAAGGACGTACCTAAATCCAAGATCCAACACTATGCATACATAGAGTGTATCTCTGTCATCTGCGAAGCACTAGAAGAAGCTGTAAGGATATAATCATCATCAACATCCTCAAGCTGCATAACAATGATCTCTTCAATTTTAACACTGGACTTTGCAGGCACTATGCTGCGATCAGAAGACTTATCTTGTACTTTTTCTTTCCCCTTATCTTTGCGCCTTTCATTGCGTAGTTCATGGAATTATGGCCTAATATGGCCCTTTTTCCCACAATGGTGACAAGTAACATCTGCATTCTTGCCACGGGATTTGCTACATGACTTCCCACTAGACTTGGACCGAGATTTCTGAGAATCCTGTCCTCCATGGCCACTACCACTGCCATGCTTTCCATACCCATCATTCATGCCTCTGATTGTCATAGCATGCAAGCATCCAAATTCTTATGATTAACCTCTTCCTACAGAAGAGCACTCTCAACATCAGATATTTTCAAGGTAGCAGTAGAGGCACATAATGCAATGCGGAATACATCCCATGACTCATTAAGAGTACCAAGCAAGAAAAGAGGAGTGATATCCTCTGCAAAAGTGATGTCCTGCGAAGTCAAGTTCTTGAGTATAGCATGAAACTGGCTCAAGTGAGTAGACATAGTCACATTCTCCTTCATGCGCAGATCCATAAGCTACTTCAGCCAATACATCTGACTCGCTGGACTTTTCTTGTCATAGAGATTCTTGATTTTATCCCACAGCTACCATGCACTCTGTTCTTCCCTCAAATACATTGTAATGAACATGTTCTGTGAGAGATAATACAATAGTGGACTTGCATAACTCATCAAGCTCAAGCCATTTCTCATCCGGCATAGTTGCAGGCGGATGCTCGCTCAACCTCAATGGTTTGATTTGCGATTTTTGCACCAACACCTGCCAAATCTAGCTCTTCCATTAAGAGTAATTCATACCATCAAGCTTAGTGATGTTGAAAATAGCATGTTCAGTGGATGAACTAGCCATAATGCAGGCTGGAAGACTGCAAACAGTTCAAAATTACTTGCTATTTACTGCAAAAAATGACAAAAAAATCACCAAAATCGAGAGAAAATGGCGAGAAAAGTGTAATCAAACTACTGCCCACCAAGTACTAGTGAAAGTACATCATTTCAGAATATTTCAGTATGAAAAATCCATGTCAATCCGGAGTTATATGCTTGCTGTAATAAATGACAGGAGGGTATTCTGAGAGGCAATTGCTGAGACCAAATCACTGCACCAAGTCAAGAAATAACAACCAAGACATGAGCAGCCATAAACGGGCATAAATCAGCACCAAACAGTCATCAAGACCCTGAGCAAACACCCAAACATGTCATCAAAGCATCCGTCAGTGTGAGTAGGCATACCCCTTGGTGGACAATAGGACAAAGTATACATAACACTGACAAGACCTGACACTACTAGGTGCATGCTCACAAGAGTGCAAAGCCCAAGCTCAGGTCAAAAGCAACTCCAAGATATGAGTGCATTAACCATGCAACATTTAAGTGTAAGAGATCCCAAAGTCTCAAGTATGTGCAAAATGCTCAAAATAGCATAAACCTCCTGCTCAATGTTGGTCAAGCATACAAGAGGCTCCCACTAGCACAAAAGGCAAATAAACGAGCTCAACAGCTCAATCAAACAAAGTCAAAGTACCAAAGATAGGTTACCAAGACAATGCCTCAATAGCATCCCAAGAGCATGGCGACTACAGAGCGACTATAGGTAGCATCCATGAGCAAGACATACATCCCAATAAAGATCTCTGACAACCAAAGTGGCATCCAATACAAAATTTCAGAATAGTAAATGCGAATCCAAGCCAATTCTTCAGAGAGCACTAAAGTTCAACAGGTACATGGTACACTGTGCCAAGACAAATGCATCAAGCCGTAGGCGTCGGGTAAGCATGTACCCAAAGAGCATATAACTGTCAAAGCACTGACCACTGTGAAGCATAGACCAATGTCAATAAGTGGAGGCTGAAATAAACTCAAGCTTCCAAAAGCATCCGGATCCAATGACAAGCTCGAAGTCATCCCTCGATGATCAATACATCATAGCATAACCCAAGACATACACCCGGAACCAATAGGCATATGTCAAAGCATGAAAGATAGCTTCAGCCCAAGAGTATTCAGCATGCATTTATTGTTATAAACTATGTATTTCCAGCCCCAGAATCAGGCAAAAATCATAGCATTACATGTAGCTTCAATCCCCCAATCAATCGGGATGCAATAGGCATCAAACCAGTTATGTAGTCATGCCCAAACAAGCATAAGCATACAAATACATGCTGTCTCAGACCTGAAATCTGTTGCAAAATATTTTACCATCTGAATTTGGCAAATACCTCATCGCATCCGAGCATGCCAAAACCCCAACTTAGACTCTTATCTTGCCTGAATCAAGTTCCGAATACCCGAGATATGACAAAAAGAGTGATTTTTGGGCCAGCTTTTGAAACATGCGCAAAAAAAACGTGAGCTGGCTGGGGAGGTTTGCTGTCCCACGTGTCAACAATGGGGCCCAAAGGGAGCACAAATGGGGGCCAAAGAAGGCCTACACCAAGCCTGAGCAAGCCTTGATAGGCTGGAAGCAAGATCCAGGTGAAGGAAGCTCCAAGACGTGTGAGCTATGGCTGCCCACAACCTGTGAAAACCCCATTTACCTAAACCTGTGGACTAAGATAAATCTCTGAAATAATGAAGCAATACCTCAATGTCAATGCCCTGATTGTGCCTCAATAGGCTAGGAAAAAGGTCGGGAAGCCGAGGAGTGACAGGAGCTCAAGAGAATGAGCTATGGCTGGAGGGAAGGAGACCCAGTGCGAGTGGGGAGTCAATGGGAAGCTGAGAGTGCCATGAGCCAAGCTCAAGAGTCAAGAAGTTGTGCTCTGATAACTGTTGAAAGGTGAGAAGGATCGAAGCTTGCAGTCGAGAGCTATGGCAAGAGAGCAAGAGTAAGAAAGAGATTAAAGTGATGGTGATGGGTGCCCGCCACCTGCAGTGTGCAGTGGCGGTGACTGTCAGTGTAGTAATACACGGGCGGCTAGGCGAAGGCGCCTTTACCCCCAACAGGATGATGATGCATTCCATGTTTTTTCACACTGTGTCTACATAGCGGCATAACAACATGATGTAGAGGATATATATATAGTAACTTTCTCGAGGTTAAGAAATAAAGAGAAAGATATAGTGTAACATTAGTTCACATATTATATTAAGAATCCATATAGGATATTTGCATGCATGCAAAAGCAAGATTCAATACCAAACAATATTTTTTGCTCAAAGGTTTTAAAATGCTCTATGGTAACCACATAGGATTGGATCAATACTATTGCTTCAATGTTAGGTTTGATTTTTTTTTCAAAATAAATATTAACATGATTGAAGAAGACGTTCCAACATAAGCACAAAACCTAATGCCATACAAAAAGCAGCACAATCTCTCTCTCTCTCTCTCTCTCTCTCTCATGTTTACTACCACATGCATACTACCACACACTTCACTCATGAGCTCTCACATGTTTACTCACAGCATCTGGAGGAGCACATCACGTCACTTGATCCATACGCACCCCTTGATACACTGACCACTGATATCACACGCATTCTGCATGATTCTGCTACACTCAGTTTTCCACATCACACATACACGCACCCCCCTCGGACCGGTACCATGCCACAGAACAGGTGGTATGATGATGAGTGCAGAGATCTACGTCGACAGCTACGCGATTTGGAGGCCAGAGGAGAGATCACACACAGACAGGCGCGCAGAGACGCATGCACCGCTTGACCTGCCGTAAAAAGCGGGAATGGGAGGAGGAGAGATATTGGGATATATACCACCTTCTTATGAGCAGAGATTGTGCAGAGGCATGGAGGCAGATCAGAGAACCACGCTCACCCACACCGATACATGATCCTACAGTATGGCATGGATATGCACAGAGTTTATATCATGTACCCGCACAGCCTGATACCCACACCATGTACACCGAGACCGGGTATTTCATCCTTTTTCACCACTAGTATGGTGAAACATGCTATCTCACAGTTACAGCATGGCCGCGCTCGAGACCAGTTTGATCTTCAGGTAGAGCATATTATATATGGCAGAGACACATTGGCTCCACTCATTGCTCACCTCTTCAACCGTGCATTGTCTGAGGGGTTCCCTGACTCGTGGACAGAGCACACAATTGTACCTATCCACAAATCAGGGGATCCTATGGATCCTAACACGTATAGGACTATCATGATTGGGCCAGTTTTGGCCAAACTTTATGGCACGGTGATGGAGGAGGAGCTCAACACGCTGGCAGAGAGAGAGTGCATGCGCGCACCCGGACAGGCAGGGTTCAGACAGGCATTTTCTACCATAGACCACATCTTCACTCTCCGTTGTCTGATCGACCAGACACGAGTGAAGAAACAGAGATTGTATTGTTGCTTTGTGGATTTCCGCAAAGCCTTTAACACGGTTCCGAGAGAGAGACTTTTTAGACGCCTACTTGATCTGGGGGTGGATGATGACATGATGTGGGGTATTTATGCACTATATGAGCGGGTTACTGTGGCAGAGTTAGATGTCCGGGAGGTATATCAGATCCCCTTGTGAGCACCATTGGTGTGAAACAAGGATGCCCACTCTCACCGACTCTATTTGGGCTATACATTGATGAGATAGCAGAGTTTATTCAACAGCGAGCCGGTGGAGGTATAGATCTCAGTGGAGCCACAGTTCATATCTTACTATATGCAGATGACATTGTATTGGTCTCAGATTCAGCTCAGGGATTACAGCAGCATTTATTAGCATTGGATGATTTTTGCATACAGAGAGGCATGACAGTGAACCTTGGTAAAACCAAGGTTCTTATATTCCATACATTAGCTCAGATACGCAGACAGAGTATTTTCATGGCAGCAGGAGGGAGTATTGAGGTCACTGGATCATATGTATATTTGGGAGTCACCTTTACAGCAGCTTCAGGGATTTTCTCGATGACACAGGCAGCTCGTGACCGCCTCACTAGAGGATACTCAGCATTGGCTCTTATGGAGCGACAGTGTCATCAGGCACATTTCCAGGAGCCCCGCACCAAGGGGTGGCTCTTTGATACTCTATTCACTCCAGCACTGATGTATGGAGCAGCTATATGGGGGCCAGGCCTTGCCGATTATGTATGGACATTGATGGAGAGACATCAGGTGATCATGATATCTAGATTGATTTGCAGCAAGGCCTCAGTCCCACATGACATTGTGCGAGCAGAGCTTGCCACACCGCCCATGCTAGTCGAGGCATTATTTCAGACAGTCTGCTTCCTACACAGATTTCAGGATATGAACAGAGATCGCATTGCATACAGAGCATATATGGCATCTCAGGAGATGGCTCGAGCGGGGGATACCACATCATGGTATGCACAGACTAAAGCTTGGTTCGATAGACATGGGCTGGACATTGATAGACTCCCACCTCTTCTATATGATACTCAGGCTCCCACTTACACCCTCTCTCTCTCTGAGAGGAACAGAGTCATCAGACAGGAGATATGGCATATTTATATATAGAGGACATGGGTCAGCCCTGCACAGCCACTACCATCGAAGATGGCACATTATTATACACAGTTCTTGAGCATATCAGAGCAGGGATTCATAGAGATTCCGAGATATATGCAGATCTATATGCCACATCGATTGAGAGTTCTTATTGGACAGCTCAGGGTATCATCACATCAGCTTATGATTGAGAGTGGCAGAGCCAGTGGCATCCCACGGGAGGAGAGGATATGCCCCCTTTGCAGATCAGAGGTGGAGAGTGAGGAGCATTTTGTTCTCAGATGCCCGGCATACTCAGAGTTGAGATCTAGATACACATTGAGCAGCTCACTTGAGGGATGTATGACTGATATGGATCAGAGATCATTTGGCCGTTTTCTGGGGGAGGCATGGCACATCAGAGAGCAGAGCACACAGCGGGTCCCAGTCAGAGAGGGGCCCACCCAGACGACTATTACACAGTTCTTTCAGACAGACAGAGTGAGAGCTACTGTACCAGCCTCCAGCCAGACCTCCGGGCTCACACTACAGCAGGCTGAGGACCAGCGTACCCGACGCCGCACGAGGATCCGTGGGTTTCGGACCCCACAGCCACACCGACAGGAGATCCGGAGGATTCTTGATCTACATCGACAGCAGACTGAGATCCGACGACATTCGACACATTGGATCTCAGACCTCCAGTTTGCTCTTTCTCCACCGCCGATGTACCACATCCTGCATCCAAGAGGGATCACCTGCTATTAGCGACTTCGACGACTGCTACTACATCCCAAGATAGTATATCTCCCTGCATCTGTTACATATACACATCGCACCACTTTATCACAGTCGACAGTTGTTCCCCTATCACAGCCGACATTTGTTCCCCTTTTGTAGCCATTATCTGGAGTACCAGAGCTACATATGCACATACACATACACGACACTTATCACACTCACAGCACCGTATTTTCAGTTTCCAGTTTTTAGCTTTTCATTCAACACTTTTATTTTGGATTGCTGGACCTCATCAGTTGTATCACAGTTTGTCTCATAGGCCAGTTTTGGTCTTTAGAAGACGTTAATATAACTTTCTTTCTTTCTTTCTCTCTCTCTCTCTCTCTCTCTCTCTCTCTCTCTCATCCTTCATGGGTTTGCCTACTCTTAGCATAAATTTTTGCAATTTGACTATGCACAAATTATATTTATCTTGTATAAGAAGTGTTATCCTAACATAGACTTAGATGATCCAATGAAGTTATTAAAGGCCTTGAATATTAACCCCATAGTGATGTATCCTTGATAGTGCACTATTGATTTAGAGCATGCATTTCATTAGTTTATGGAAAATAGTTTTTTAGATCATGCCTTCAACTCTTCTTTTA
Organism: Lygodium microphyllum; assembly: GCF_053477565.2. Lineage (NCBI taxonomy): Eukaryota > Viridiplantae > Streptophyta > Polypodiopsida > Schizaeales > Lygodiaceae > Lygodium > Lygodium microphyllum. The sequence goes on along the minus strand of NC_141151.1, from coordinate 61,098,377 downwards.
TCTTGTGACTTGTTGCATTTGCATTATGACCTATTGAGATTGACTAATAGAGAAGCATGATAGTTTAGCATGCTAAATTAGCTTAACATGAAACTAATATAACACTATTTGGACATTACCTCTTTGTCATCAAAACTAAGGTTCATAATGGTTCTACATTGATATATTGTAGTAAAATTACTAGGCTTTCTTGGCACATAGTTACGCATATACATAGATGGAAAATACATAAATATATCCTTAGTTTGTTGAAATTACACAATAAATTGGACCAAGAAAATATAATAAGAAAAAACATGTTAGATTTGATTATTTATATATTAGCAATTTGACTAGGCTTACTGTTGCAGAGTTTGTCTGTCTAAATGCAAAACCACTTCTACCTCTAAATGCTTAAAGCAAGACTTGAGGGAACTATAGAAACTGAATATAGAATAACAAAGTAGATCATGTGTAATGGAGGGGAAATACTTAGGTCAAGTTGACCTAAGTATAAAAGGTGTAAGGGACACTACATAGGCACCATTTTGATGAATATACATCTGTCCTTTCACCTTCTTCCCTATCCTTCCATGGCTGCCAGCCATTTCTCTCTCCTCTTCTTGTATTTCTCTCTCTTCAGCTAGTCTCTCTCTCTTCTTCTCTCATCTTCTTCCTCTTTCTCTCTCCTCTCTGCAGTCCCTCCCTTCTCTCCTTCTCTCTCCTAGGTCTCCTTCATTATAGTTGGTATCACAGATGGCAACTTTCTTGGATTTTGCATAGAAGCTTTGGATGTATTTAGAAGCAAACCACGAAACTGACCATTTCTCTGTTGCCACTCCATGCTGTGGATAATGGAGGTATTAGAGCCACTACCTGCCCACAGAGTTTCCAAATAGAAGAAGGTATGGGACCTGTGATAGCGTTGATGCGCAAATACAGGACCTCCAAAGATGGGTTTTGCATGCCAAGATCCACATGGAGGGTTCCCACAAGTTTGTTGGAGATAAGATCAAGCTTCTATAAGGAAGAAAGCTTGCCGAGCGCAGGCAGAATGCTACCATTAAGCCCTCTAGTTGCCAACCTAATGTTATAAGTTGCAATGGCGGGGTCTTGCAAGAGGGTGCAGTTGTTCAAGTCTGCAAGCTCCAGTGCATCCTCCTGCATGTCCTCTATCCAATGCCCTGAGTTGATGATGTGGTTGCAGATAACTGACTGGAAACGATAAAATTGAAATGTTTCCTGCTTGTGATGAATGAATCGTGGCTGTGAGGCAGGACGCAAGGTCAAAGAGGAGGTGACCTGGACAGTCTCAGCAAAGGCTCTTCTTTCCTTTCTGATGGCCATGGGCGGAAGAAGTGGCATCTCAAATTTGCAGAGCTCAAATGTGATGAAAATTCCAGTAATGGAGCACTCCACTAACCCTGCGATAGGTTATGGTGGGCCCTGAACTGGTGCGTAACAAGTTGTGAGGGCATAACAAACGGTTTGGAGGAGCAAGAGTTAGAGGTGGTCGTTGAATGTTTCTCCATCTGCAGAGGGAGCTACTGCCATCCCAACTAGACAGGACGGCACCATCAGAGTTTTCGAGAGCGGCCTTGGTTTGCAGGAGGGTGATGACGTCAATGCTCAGTGTCTGGCTTGAAGCTAGGGCTATAGACTTTGAGTCTCCAGCTAGGACTGTAAACTTTGCTATGGGAGACAAGCTGGCTCTTATCAGCAACGATCCCTTCATGGGGGCACCTTCTTCCATACATGTGAAAAAAAAAATTGAGAAGGATCAATCTAAGCAAACCAGCGACTCTTCACTCGTTATCAGAGGACCACAAGGCAGAATCACTTCGTTCAAGAACTCTGGTTCTGTCTGACCACAAATGTTTAGGAGAGCTTGAAAACCTAGGATTGCATCTACATTGCAAGACCTGCCATCATTAGGCCCCTGATTCGTGCTCTATTGCTGATGATGGTCAAGCTCTTCTTGGCAATCAAGCCCTCTGAATTTCTCAACGAGCCTTAATGCAACTTCATCCTCAAGACCACTCTTCTCCATCATAATGCCAAGATGGCAATTGAGACTTTCTTTTGGACTGCCATTCCATGTCTGAAGCTCCCAGATAAGGATGTTATTGAATTCTCCTTATATTAAATTCCATTGTTGCTGTCATGATCATCATCCACAGTTGACTTTTCAAGGACATCATCATCACTTATGCAAACAATCTGAGGAGCAGTTTGTACGGGGGAAACACAGATAGCTTGTGCACTCTTAAATTGGTATTTTCTCGATTTACGATCAGAAGAATCACTTTCAGCAATGATGTTCATCGTACTAGTAGCAAAAATCAATTGCTCTTCAGAATCATCATCATCACTGAGCATTGACAACAATGCCTCCCTTTATCAAAAGTCTGGTCAAGTCGTCATGCATTGATGAGCAAGTGTAATTAGTCACAGAGCAGACATGAGGAACATCTGCCAAAGCTTGCAGGCCTCGACCCATGGCCTCTATGTCTCTGACCTGAGAAGAGTGTTGTAGAGAGCAGGCCTTCATTTTATCATGCGATCTCAATCATGGGTTCATAAAAGGGGCAGAATCCTGGTGAATTCAAGAAATCTCGATAACTCCTGCACGTGAGGAGGCAGGTCTCAGGATTGTGCATTACATCAGAGCTCCTTACAAAAAGTCACGAAGATTTCCTGAGCAAGGATAACGAGTTTGAAATGCATTTGGTTGGACATCAGTCTTATATTAATGTGCAAATATGGTTGGCCTTGATGGCAATGTAATGTGCTACAAGTTCCTTTTATATTACTGAAGGTTGATTCCTAAAATCCCTATGAGAAGCAGTACATGTGGCTGGATATCAATAGCAGATGCTTCTAATTGATTGTAATCAAAGATGCATATAATGTCATTATAGTATTGAAAATCCAGGATCTTGGAATCCTTAAGAAAGTTACATTGTTAGCATCGGCATCATGGTTTGATTCAGAGTTTACAATCTGGGATGTGGCACAAGGAGCTCCTTTTATTGTCATGATGCATGTGGGAAGTTCATAGAAGGAGATCTTCAATAGTTATTCACATGGCAGATTGGGGACTATACAAACCTTCTAGTCTTCAAGGTTTTACAGGGATTGAGGACTTCTTTGTCGGTCTTTTCCTATGAAAATATAAGGATTACAATCAAGCTAGTAAGACTTCAGTTTCCCTTATTGTACAATGGGGTGCTTAAAACAAGGATCCTTTGAAGGTTAGTTTCAAACATTACTTTTGGGCATTATCCATGTAATGTACCGGGATGGATCATACACAGACCACTTGACATGCTGCAAAAGCTTGCATTAAATCAGTGTGAGTGCATGCTCAGTACAAGGCAATGCTGAGATCCTCAAATGTGTGGCACATGTACACTCTAGTACAATGACTTAAAATAGGGTTGGTGCAATTGCACTAGTTTGTATAAGAATGCATTCCTAGAAATGTTTGGGCTGGAATACTTCATAAATGCTGAAGGATGAGTTGTTGACTACTTCACGATTGTTCTTTGCAAGGATTGTTAGGGTCTGAGCTTTGGCATTGTAATTAGACCACTAATGGCAACAAAGATGAGGCGGCAAGTGTTTGATCATTGCTACTAAACTCATATGTTGCATCACGATGCACATGTTGTAATAGCTGAAGAGACTTTCTTGCTGAAAGGATTGACTTGGCCATTTCAGATGTCCTTCTTTGGGCATCATCAACCAGCTTTGGAGACTTGAAAAACGCAGATGAAAACCTTGCTGCCAGAATGTGAAGTACTCAATCTTCTTGAAGTTGGGCATCTTCTGTCAGATCTTGGCACATGATTTGAGTGCAAACAAAATTTTGTTGGCTTGGAAGGGAGTAGCAGTAGTTGCTTCTAGTGAAGCTGGTGTGATAGAATATGCGCTATAATCACAACTGGGTGATTAGTCTGGCAGAGAGTATTTCCATGCTGTGACAAATTGCAGGAAATTGATCAACCTTGGTGGTTTTAAGATGGATGGTCCAGTTCTGCCATGCCCACAGGGCAATCATGTTTTACAGAGAATGGAAGGCCATGGTATACTGCACCCTGAAAGGGATCTCACTTCAAGGATGATTGATGGTGCTGCTATGATCCAGGGTGGATCATACTCCAATGGATTTGATCAGCAATATGGCTATCATGGGCATCATGATTATGGCCATTATGGATAGCATGATTATGCTTACAAGCACTCCTTTATGCAACAACGTAGTTCTTATGCAAGTCATGATCATGGACATGTATATGGTAGCTCATACAGCATTGGTCACCATCATACATATGGAGATTCTTACGCCATGCAACCATATGGGCAACTGCCTCATGGAGACCTTGATGCAATGCAGGAGTGGCAAGCAAGTGATTATGACCGACATCATGCCGATACCTATGCTCATGGACTTGCCAATCATCATACTTATGGTCAGCCTAGGATGCAAGGACACTATTGTAGTCATGTTGGATAGTCATCATGCAATCTTGGGCAGCATGTTTATGGGTAACAATATGACCAAAGTTTTGGTAGTAGGCAATAGCAAATAGATGTATTTGGGCAGCAGCATGAACATTTTTGTGACCTGCATTCTCATAGATATTATGGACAGCATGACCAATGCTGTGGGATCAATGATCAAAGGCAGCATGCTTATGACGGTTATGCGTGTGATGCGCAGCAGGGCTATTATCACCACATGCAGTATGGACAACATGAGTATCATTATGAGCAGCAACCACATTGCTACGACCATCCATATGGACAGCATGAGCATTATGGTCATGAGCCTGGACAGCCATCTGCTGTATATGAGCAGCATGCTTATATACGTGAGCAGCAAACATCAGTGGAAGCAAATGCATATGCTCAACCAAATTGTCCCTCTGATGCACAGTAGGGCTATTATCACCATATGCAGTATGGACAGCATGAACATCATTATGAGCAGCAGCCACATTGGTATGACCATCCATATGGATAGCATGAGCATTATGGTGATGAGCATGGACAGCCATCTGTTGTACATGAGCAGCAAGATGACTATGAGCAGCATGTCAGAACTATTACTGAGCTGACCAATGGTGATGATCAGGTGTGTAAATTGCTATCTAAGGCTAAACACATTAGACACCTTACTAGTGATACGATACGGGAATTGCATGCTGCGGGCTTATGCTATCGATGTGCTAAGCCAATATCTTGTAATCATCAAGCCACATGCAGGGCAAAGACTGCCAAAATACTCTTGGTATTAGAGTATTATGATGCAAAGGATGGAGAAGATCTTGTTGAAGACCATTTTGGTATGGGTCCACAATAAGAACTTCAATTCAAGAAAGAAGATCATGGGCAGTATGTGGATTTGGATGATCATGGCCCCATGTGGGAGCCCCTTCAGTCCACAGACCTGCAGTTTAAATGCTTGGACATCACTAAAAATGCAGGGTCTATGAATATGCACTTAGGGACTAATGCAGTCCATGCAATGGTGACTTCAACCTCAAATGCTTCAGTCATACAGAGCATGGTGATGCCTGAGAGGCTTATAGAAGAGCTAGCGAATACCACCATGTTGATCATGCTTCCAGCTGTACTTGACTTTGACCTTATGGAAGCTGTCCAATGCATGGCAACAATACCACTTTCCCTTTTGATCCGGGTGGCTACGGGCTGACCTTGACCCTCTGCATAGACTAGTACTACTCTTGAATATTAGGCAATCTTTTACTGGGTCTATGCCAAGAACCCCCCCCACTATCTTTTGCCACTTGTAATGTTGTACAGAGTAGTACTCTGCAGCCCACTACTTGGCTATACCAATAAGTTCGATCTTTGTTTTTGAGGACAAAAACTTCATTTTGAGTGGGGATGGATTGTAATGGAGGGGAAATACTTAGGTCAAGTTGACCTAAGTATAAAAGGTGTAAGGGACACTGCATAGGCACCATTTTGATGAATATATATCTGTCCTTTTACCTTCTTCCCTGTCCTTCCATGGCTCTCTTCTTGTCTTTCTCTCTCTTCAGCTAGTCTTTCTCTCTTCTTCTCTCATCTTCTTCCTCTTTCTCTCTCCTCTCTGCAATCTCTCCCTTCTCTCCTTCTCTCTCCTAGGTCTCCTTCATTACATCACGAGGCTGATGAGGAGAGACATAGCTGTTTTACTAAAGCGTATGTATACCACAAGAATGTATAGCACAAATACGCAAGCCAGGAAAATGCAGCTCAAGCAAGAGTTGCATAATGTGCAAAGAGAAAGTATGAGCATCAATGACTACCACATGAAGGTGAAGAAGATTGCAAATGCACTTGCTTCCATTGGGTCGCCAGTGGAAGATGGTGATTTAGTTTCTGTGACCTTGAATGGTCTAGGAAAGGATTATGCACAGTTTCGGACATCCATTTCAGTTCGTGAAAGATTTTCTGATTTTGAGGAGTTGATTGCTCTTCTAATTTCTGAGGAGCAGAGAAATGGTGGTGCATCTTCTTCAGGAGGAACTTCAAAAGAAACTGTCTTCTACTCAAATGCTGGAAGAGGTAGAGGCAGAGGTAGAGGAGGCCGATTTGGAGGCCGTGGTAGAAATCAGAATATGCAGCAAACTCAAGAAAACCAGTCCTATGGAGGAGGACGTGGTAACTCTAGAGGCAGGGGGAGCCAAAGAGGTCGTGGTGGATAGCAAAGAGGCCAAAATGCAAACATCAATGTTGAATGCTACTACTGTGGTAAAATGGGTCATATGGCTAAAGACTGCTATAAAAAGCAGAATGACATCATGAATGGGAAATTGTAACAAGGGAATTATGCATCTTCTAGTAGATAGGGTGATGACAGAAATGAGCATTTATTTATGGTGCAGCACATGAACAATTCTGTGACAAGTGCAGAAGAAAGCAACGATGTGTGGTATGTTGACTCAGGTACATCAAACCACATGACAGGTCATGCAGAATGGATGGAGGATGTAAGGAAAATGGAAAAACCAGGATTTGTGGAGACTGGTGATGATACTGCACATCCTATTGTGCAGATTGAAAAAATTCATTTGTCTATGCAGGATGGGAAAAAGAAATACCTGTCCGATGTATTTCATGTCCCAAATATCACCAAGGATCTGGTTTCTATTGGTCAAATGGTTGAGCAGGGCTTGCAGGTCAGATTTAATCCTCATGGATGCTTTGTTGAGGATATGAAAAATAAAGGTCGCTTGATAGCAAAAGGAAAGAAGAAGGGCAGAATATTTACATTGGATGCAAACATGCCTGAATTGAGTGCAGCAATGTTTGCACATGGGACCGGTGTAGTTGCAGATATTGATATCTGGCATAAACACATTAGTCATGTTAATGTACAACGACTTAAATCAATGCAAGCCCAAAACATTGTTGCAGGATTGCCTAAATTCAAGGTTGCAGAAATGCATAAGGTATGTGAAGCCTGTCAGTTTGGAAAACAGGCAAGGAAACCATTTTCTAGACATGTTCAAGAGAGTAAGAAGCCATTGGAATTAATCCACTCTGATGTGTGGACTACTAAAGCTGCATCTCTTGGAGGCTGTCATTATTTTTTCACTTTTATTAATGACTATAGTAGAAAAGTTTGGGTGTATTTTATGAAAAAGAAAAGTGAAGTTTTTGGGCATTTCAAAACTCTTAAAGCTATGGTTGAAAAAGAAACATGCCTGTAAATAAAATGCCTAAGGTCAGATGGAGGGGGAGAGTACCTCTCAAATGAGTTTGCAAGGTTCCTGTTGGAGCATGGCATAAAGCAGCAATATTCATGCAGTCATACCCCACAACAAAATGGAATTGCAGAAAGGAAAAACAGGCATATTGGAGAGGTATCTCGTGCCATGCTCAACGAAAAAGACTTGCCAGATTTTTACTGGACTGAAGTAGTTGCTACAGCAGTCTATATAATGAACAGGACTCCCACTGCAGCAATATATGGGATGACTCCAGAGGAGAGGTATACTGGTAGGAAACCAGATATTTCTCATTTGAAAATTTTTGGTTGCATTGCCTATGTACATGTGCCAGATGAGTTGAGATCCAAGTTGGATCCAAAAGCTGATAAGTGCATCTTTATTGGTTACTCTCTGCAGCAAAAAAGGTATAGATGCTATAACCCTTCTACTTGTGAGTTTATAGTGAGCAGAGATGTTGTTTTTTATGAGATGAGTAGCTGGTATAAACCAGTAAATGTGATTGATGATGTAGATGCACAAAACGGTAATGCTACACAGAATTCACAATAGCAGTCACAAAATATTAGTGGACCTGGAGTGTCCTCTAGCAGTGGTTCACATTCTTCGCCATGGACAGTCAGATTGAGATCAGGAGAATCTTCTCAAAGCAATGCAGATAGTGGTATTCAGGTATCATGAAAAGGAAAAGAGAAGGTAGATCAGCCCATGTTTGATGTGAATGCAGGTCACTCTTATGTGGATGGTGAATCCAGTGGCTCAGAATAGAGCATTGATGATGAGTTGGGTATTCTTTCTATTGTTACACCTGGAGTAAGGAAGACCAGGGATGTTTTGAGAGCACCTGGGAGTGAACCTACTTTGCGCAGGTCTACCAGAGCTAGGTATCCTGTGGATAGGCTGAAATATGATGGATTTACAACCATTCACTATGCATATATGGTCAAAGTGATACAGAAACCAGAACCCACTTCTTTTGAGCAAGCCATGGGAAAAGAAAAATGGGAGAAAGCCATGGATGAAGAAATGGATGCCTTGGAAGCAAATGCTACATGGGAATTGGTACCTTTGCCTAAAGGTAAGAATGCAATTGGCTGTAAGTGGGTTTATAAGGTGAAGCACAATGCAGATGGTTCTGTGAATAGATACAAGGCAAGATTAGTAGTCAAGGGGTATGCACAAACATATGGCATTGATTATGAAGAAACATTCAGTCCGGTTGCAAGGATGGCAACCGTAAGAGCAGTCATTGCTATGGCTGCATCAAAGGAATGGTCTTTACATCAGATGGATGTAAAGAATGCCTTCTTGCATGGTGATTTGCAAGAAGAGGTATATATGGAGCAGCCACCAGGTTATGTGCATGCTGTTCATCGTGAGTTTGTTTGCAGGTTGAAGAAAGCATTGTATGGCTTGAAGCAAGCACCTAGAGCATGGTTTGACAAGATAGGACAATATCTTGTCACTATTGGCTTTCAGATTTCCAAGGTAGATTTCTCACTTTATGTGAGAAAAACAGAGAAAGGTATTATGCTACTTGTCATTTATGTTGATGATTTGATTATGACAGGTGACAATGATGAAGATATCCTTCATGTGAAAATGCTATTGAAGCAAAAGTTTGAGATGAAGGATTTGGGAGAGCTGCGTTATTTCTTGGGCATTGAGGTGATTAGATCACCAAGTGGGATACAGCTCTTACAGAGGCAGTATGGATTGGACATGCTGTCCAAATATGGGATGATAGGCTGTAAGCCTATTTCGGTTCCTTTGGAGCAGAATGTGAAGCTGAGCACAGATGTAGGTGAGGTTCTGGAAGACCCTACTATGTACAGACGCATAGTAGGAAGTTTGATTTATATGACTATTACCATGCCAGATTTGAGCTATGATGTTGGATTCGTAAGTCAGTTTATGCAGGCTCTAAGGAAACCGCATTTGGATGCGACTAGACGCATACTCAGGTATGTGAAGTCCACATTGCAGTATGGACTATTTTATGAGGCTGGGGTTCAAATACAGCTGCATGGATACACTGCTGCTGATTGGGCTGGTAGTATTTCTGATAGACGATCTACCAGTGGATATGTGTTCTCTTTTGGGAGTGCTGCAATCACTTGGAGTAGCAAGAAACAGCCTATAGTTGCCTTGTCGAGCACAAAGGCCGAGTACAGGGGTGCAACAATGGCTGCATGTGAGGTAGCTTGGTTGCATAAGCTACTTTATGATATGCATCAGCCTACAGATGGGCCAGTTGTCATTTATTGTGACAACATGAGCAGTATACACTTGGAAAATAACCCAGTCTATCATGCTAGAACAAAGCACATTGAGGTGCATTATCACTATGTGCGGGAGAGGGTTTTACTAGGTCTTATTGATCTAGTTTATGTCAGCACAGAGGATCAGGTAGCTGACATATTTACGAAGGCATTGGGCGCAGAGAAGCTGCGCAAGTTCAGAGACCTGCTTGGTGTGCAGGAATTGGGATTGAGCTCGAGGGGGAGTGTTGAGATATCGAGCTCCACTCGTGATATGCCAGGGTGACCGTTGTGCATTTATGTCACCGACTTGTCAGTTGTAGATGCGGTTGGTACACCGCCCATGAATAATAGCTAGATGACAGCTATCCTTATCTACTCTAGTTCGTGGCTCAGTTAGTATGCCACCTTAGTTAGTTGTCTTTGGCTTGAGATCCATATATAGGGTTCTTCTATTTCTTTGTATGAGACTTCTTTTTGGCTTACACAACTAAGAAGAGGAAAACTGTTTTCAGCCTCTACCTTTGCGTGTATTCCCCCATTAAGCAAGCAAGAAAGCTACAAGTGAGACTCCTTCCTTCTCTCCCACAATCTTCACAGATTTAAGCAATTAGATCTTGTAGAACAACAAGCTCTTGCAAGTCAAAAATTTGAATTCTTTCTACAAGTAGCATATCTTGAGCTTCAAGAGAAGCTTGATTATTTGCTAGAGGATTAAACTATAGAGATAGGTCTTAAAACAAAGTGGAGGCATGTTAAGGAAGCTATTACTGCACTAGTGAAAAAGCATAGAAAAGAAAAAGATTGCATGTATCTAGCTTGCCCAATGTTACGGGCGAAATAGTTGATGTATCTAGTAAGCCACCTACTTTTGTGGCTAACCCTATGGCTAGCTTGCTATTCCCACTGTTAAAGAAGATGTATTAGATGAATTGGTCAAAGGCATGTGGATCCTCAGTTGAAGGTCACAAAATTGGATGAGAAAGGATAAGAGGAAAGGAGATGAGCAATAACCCCTAAACTAGGGACAAGATGTGTGTGGTGTGATAGTTTGCAGCATGAAAGGAATGATTGTGCTACTTATCAGGAGACCTTGGCAAGACAACTCATCTTTTGGAAAGATAGAAAGATCCATGCACAAGAAATGACATTGCCTCTTGCTTTGAATTTTGGAAAGGTAGGTATGCAAAGTTGTTGGAAGTCTTGGCTGTCCGAAATGCTTATGCAATTGTACATGCTTCTAGTTTTGGTCTGTAGTCGGATAGAATGCTTGGCCAAGTGATGGTTGGTCTGAAGGCTGCAATATGGACACATGCTTTGCATGTAGCTAAAAAGAGAAAAGTTATTGATAGTGAAATGTCTCATGTAGGGCAAGACATTCGTGATATAACTGGCTGGGAATCACCAGTAGATGCATATTTAGTGTATGCATATTTAGCAAAGGTTCAAAACACGGATCTACTTGTGGAAGAGAAACAAAAGAGAGATAAAGATAATGCAGGGACATCTAAAAGAGTGAAGAGATGAAGTGTGGATCAGCCTAAAGCTACAAATCAACCACCTGCTAAGCATGTTATGAAAGAAGTTGGTCAAGGAGAAAAAACAAGATAGAAAACAAGAGGGCAAAAAGAAGGGCAAGTAGCCAGGATATAAGTTGCAGTCTGATATTGAGATAGCCACGGATCTTAAGAAGGTTCTTGAAGAACGAATCTTAAATAGTCAGGTTGAATTCACCTTGGGAGAGGTGCTTGGCATTGCCAAGCAGGAATTTAATGACAAAATCATTGACATAATTAAGAAGAAGCATTAGTTTCTTGGCGATACCACTAGTGCATTGCTACAATTTGAAGAGGAGACTGGTTTGTTAGGTATTCAGGCTGAATATAAGCATGATGTAAGTACTGGTTTATCTATGTAGGATGCTACTAATCTATGGAAAATATGTGGAAAAGAGAAGAAAGTGGCTGAAAATGCATTGTCTTGTAGCAATATGCATGGTGGAGTAAGGCAAATGCAACAATATGGGGAAGAGACTCCAGGATTTATTCCTCGAAGTCATTACACAAGAAATCATTGGGCCAGGGCTATCACTGAAATGGTAGTGAAAATAGGGGAGTGTGAGACTCCTTGTGTTACTTTGCTTGACCACGGGTTCGAGATTAATGTCATTGAGAGTGTGGATTGTATGAGAATGGTGCATGGCATGTGGACACTAATCATGGTTGGCACACGAGGGCTGTTAATAATTCTTCGAGGGAGCTCTCTGTTGCATGTCCTAATGTAAAAGTAACACTTGGTGATGTACAAGAAGAGCAATACTTCTTTGTGCAAGATAATTCATCATATGTAGTGATTTTGGGATAGCCTTATATTAGAGGAGTGTGTATGGAAACAAAGGTGCTTGATGATGGTTCTGCTTATGCAAGAGTCATAAGCAAGGATGGGAGGAAAGTAGTCCAATTTCTTATCATTTGTGTTAATCATTATAGGAATCGAGATACGCTTTGAGAGTCTCCTTTGCCTCCAAATGCAAGGGAATTCAAAGACCCAGATTTTCATTAAGCACTGCTATAATGTGGAGCTAGAGTAGTGTTGTTAAGAAGATTTACTTTCCTCTTAATCAAATGAAGCATTGATAGCCCCTCCCACAACCACCAAAGGGGGCCAAAAATCAGGGATCAAACATGCAAAATGTATGCAGAAGGCTCAACCTTCAATATCCATCTTGAATTTTCTCTCTCTCTCTCTCTCTTTATTTCCAACACACAAGGCACACAAGAAATATGCAATCTCCTCATCCTCACTATCTCCCTCTTCCTCCATAGATAAAACCAAGAAGCATAAAGAGACAAGAAAGAGTTGTGCCAAAAGAGAGGAAGAAAGCTATGTACGAGAGAGGAGATAAAGAGAGAGCAAACGGTTGTAACTCCCTCATCCAACCCTTCACATGACTCTCCCATTTTAATAATCTTTATTTCAAAAATATTGATTGCATTTGACTATTTAACCTTGAAAGTTTAAAGCTCTGTTCTCATGGCAAGCTATATGCATATCTCTTGGCTTTTATACATTGTTACATTGTATATTATAATTGATTTGGCACTAAATCCACATAGGGAAGATACATCTTGAGAAGTTTTTGAGGTAGAATCTACTTTCGTGCCTTATATTTTGCACATAGTTAGGCTCCATCATACTCCCACACTAAGAAGTGAAGCATCCCCATGAACCATTGGAGAAGAATCACGATCAAGGAATGTTGACAACAAGGAAAAAAAGTTGATGATGAGGAGGTCAACTCGGTGTAAACCTTGTAGGGAAGGGGCCCTTGCCTCCGTCGAACTCCCACACTAAAAACATTGCATGGTCTTTAAATGAATTGTCTTCAACAATGATCCATAAGAAACACCCACCATCTCAATGTGAAAGCAAGATAATATGCCCCTTTAAGAACTTTGATCCATGATATTAATGAAATTTATCCTCTTGAAATATAATATATTCAACACACTCTCCCTTTGCATAGATGGATTGAAGGCTTCACTTGAATGAAAACTTTGAATATGAAAGCCAAAGCACATGAACAAAAGCCTTTTCTTTCTCAATTTAGGGCTTTTTTGGTTTTAATAGGTTTCTTTTTAAATTTTACGCCTTTTTTCCAGCCAAAAGAGAAAAGAAAGAAGAACTTTTGTGTGATAGAGAAGGCAAAGAGGAGATTGTTGAATTTTGCGCAGGAGACAACAACATGAAGGAAAGTAATCAATTTGAGGTGACGAAGAGGGCGACCTTGATGGCTGCTTAATGAGCCTTGAAATCAATGCTTATGGGGCCATGGGATGAGATGAGACAGGACGCAAAAGGTGGGAAACATTCCAACATGAGATGTTGTCAAACTCTACCTCTTCATCAACATATACATTGTTAACAACCATCATGTCCTTGGCATTCTCTTCATTTGCTTGTCTATTAGTGCTCATAGCCTTCACTTTAACTTCTCTCCCTTGCAATGCTTCTCTTCTTGGCCTAAGATTGGTTATTCCTCGGCTGCGCACCACTTGATAGCCCCTCCCACACAAGCACCAAAGGGATCCAAAAACCAGGGATCAAACCTGCAAAATCTATGCAGAAGGCTCAACTGTCAATCTCCAGCCTGAATTTTTTTTCTCTCTATCTTTCTTTCCAACACACAAGGCACACAAGAAATATGCACTCTCCTCATCCTCACTATCTCCCTCTTCCAAGCGAGAGTTGTGCCCAAAGAGAGGAAGAAAGCTGCGTGCATGAGAGGAGATAAAGAGAGAGAAAACGGTTGCAACTCCCTCCTCCGGGGGTAAAAAAATGTGCAGTGCTACCAGGATCAAAACAGAGGGTGGGGTTGATATGCGAATGAAAGACGACCTCATGGACGTGGAGACACGCGTCCAAACCCGAAAACATGGATGGCACGTGCGAAAGAGGGAAAAAAAAATACGAGGCATGCAAAACATACAAAAATTAATACAAAAAAATTTGTCTGTTTTGGAATGAAGTGAAGGAAAAAGGAAAAGTGGGCATGGCAACGTGTCAGTCTAGCTTTACACTTCAAAACACGGTTTCAACTGGGATAGGACCCATCCTCGTAGAAAAACCCACAAAAATACACTCAAAACAAGACATATGATTGAATACGGAGGGATATGTTGTCGTGTCGTAATGCGTACACTGTGTAAAAAAATCTAGAGTGTGGATATCTTATTGATTTAGAGAGCCAATGCCATTTTAGACATTAGTGTTGGTGTTCTGGTTCAAAAATATTAGGTTTTTGGATAAGTTTTAGTTAATTTTTGATACTTTAGATATTATCTCTTGTAAAAATCCATAAAACGGTAGACAACTTCTAGATTAGGATGGCATGTAAAAGAAAGCATGTAGCTTTCAACCAATTTGAGAGGATTTTATGTAAAAAGAGAGATTGGTGAAATTGTGCGATGCACGATAGCTATTTTCAGGCTGAACAACACTCCAAAGTGGGAGATGAAGAAGGAGTGATCTGGCTGAATTCTAGCCAAGTGTCCTAGTATTTTGCCCCCCTTTTGAAGCCAATGGAGGCATTAGATTGGCGATCTGAGTAGCATAGAGGAAGGTATTATTTTATACACGTTTTTGTCTATTAGAGTTTTATCTTCTCATAATGCAATAATAAACTGACAAGCTTCATCTCTGTTAGTATTCTTCTACATTTACTAATTCTTTTTGGGAGTATTCTTCTACGTCTTCAATTTATTCAGAACTATTACCGAGCTGACCAATGGTGATGAGGAGGTGTGTAAATTGCTATCTAAGGCTAAACGCATCTTTCGTCTACTCCTCTCCCTGAATCTACCTTCACCCTGTTGTCTCTTACCCCCGTGGTGGACTCTCGACACCAAACGCACCGACATCGTGTTAGGGAAAGTTTATGCTATCATCAGATGTGAATTATGGAAGATATTTGGGCTGATTTGGGATTGGTATCTTCATCCATATTCAAAGAATTAGCTACAACATTGTTCTTTTAATTCATTTCTTACTCTACAGAAGACATCTTGTCAAAATATGCAAGTATTATGTGTCCTATGGCAGGGAAATGCTTGTAGATCATTCATAGATGCTTTGACTTGAATTAAGAGGAGCTTTTTCTCTTATTTCTTGGCTGTGGTAACTTATCCTTATCAGGAACTCAATTTGAAGCTCTCTTGAAGCAAGTCTCTTTGCCCTACAAGCCTTGTAATTGACTCATAATCTTTTGTCCCTAACAGTCTACATTGAATATAATCATGCAAAGTTGATTCATGCTATGGAATCATGTATGAATGATGGGATGCAGAGTTGTTTATGATACATGACAATATATTGTACTTGATTTTATAATTTGTGATTGCTCTTACACTCAAGAAAAAAAGCTTGATTTGAGTTAGAACTTATGAGATAATACTCTTGTGATCTTTGCTAAGAACATGGAGTTGGAAGCTCTATCAACATCTTCAAGAACTTGGCTTGAAACCTTAAACCCTTGTCTTATCTCTACCATCTTTGGAGTCTAAGCTCTTGAAACCCCATACATTATTCTCTCTCAAACCCCTATGATTGATAGTGATCTCTTGAACCTTTAAACGTTCACTATAATCTACTTATAACTTGAAGACACATCTCTATCTATCTTGTTCAATTTTCTTGCCAAGCCCCTGTGGTGACCTTCAACCCTACGTGCTGCGACATTGGTGAACCTGACATGAAGGTCAGTTTAAGAGAACTCCAAATGGGGGATTCTTTAGGAGATACTCTACAATAGTTGGTGCGCATACTACAACAGACTCGGCAATAACAAATCCAAATGTTACAACAACAACAACAAAGGCAAGACAAAGAGAAATTGATTCCACAGCTATCAAGGTCCTAGAGGAAGTTGGGCGGGAATTAAAACAATTTAAAGGTCAAAATATATTTGTTTTCATTCACTTGTACGTTGAGAAAATGCTCTTCTTTGGTGTATCACAACATGCATGAAGTCTCTATTTTGCCAAACTAGCCAAGCAGGGTCTTCAAGAAAGAATCCATGGTCTTTTTTAGGGAGATACAGATTGGGCTGCATTCAAAAAAGCCCTGTGCAAAGAATTCTTCTTAGAAGACTCTAGCCTAATGACAAAGAAAAGTTTCATTGATTGGGTTGAGAAGCCCAACAAAGGTTTAGCTACAATAGCTTTATACCATGAGTTTGAAAGTAAATTTGGACAACTTGATATTGAAGACCAACAAAGAATGGAAGGTCAAAAGATTGAATTACTCCTTAAGGTTGCAGATCCCATTCTGCAAGATAAGCTTGTTGATCGCCTAGAAGATGCTACCTCCGAATCAGAAGTCAAGACTGCATGGATAGATGTTATTGATGCAGTTAACATGATTGCTCAAGGAGAGCAGATGTGACTAAGATTGGGCTCTATTTCAACTTCAACAACTCCATTGATGGAGCTTGTTCCACCTTCAAAATCCCCTATTCCTTTGACTAATCAACCAACTCTTTCTTCTTCTATTCCTTCTAAAAATAATATCATGGATGAACTCATTAAAAGCATGCGTGAACTTCATCTGAGTCTTACAGAAATTAGTTCCAAGTTGGAGAAGTTGGATGTCAAAGTTGAAGAAAGAGGACAATCATCAACTCAAAGACCCCATAAGAGAAGGCTATAAGAGGCACAATATTTGGTATGACAGCCAACAATGTGACAAGAGGGAGTGTTCTGCCTTCCGTGAGGCTGAAGCACAGAAGCTCGTCTTTTGGAAAGACGAAAAAATTCATGTAGTTGAAATTGGTCTTCCATTGTAGTCAAATTTTGGCAATTGTGAAATGAAGAAAAGATTAGAAGATTTAGCTGTAAAGAATGCCTATGCAGCAATTGATGCAACTACCTATGAGTTGCAAATTGAACCAACCAAATCAAATTTGAAAGCATGTATAGCTAGTGTGCAATCTAAAGTATGGATGCAGACACTAGATCAAATGGAACGTGGTAAAGCAGCCAAAGAAGATTTGGCTAATGCTAGTCAGTGCATTCGAGGAATAACTGGTTGGAAAGAACCGGTAGATTATTTTTTTGCCCTTGAACATTTGGCTGATGTCAATCATAAAGAAGTCTTGATTGAAGAAAAGAGAAGAAGAGAAGATGAACCAGGGCCTTCCTCTTCTAGCTCTTTGAAACGGGTAACTAGAAGAACGCCTGAACAACCAAAGCTTGCTAAAAATATAACCCCAAATCAAGAGATGGAAGATGCGCCACAAGCAAAGAAGATCGAAGGAAAGAAGAAATGCAAGCAGCCAGGCTACAAATTGCAGTCTGACATAGAATCTACAACCAATCTCAAATGAGTCCTAGTAGAACGAAATCTTGGGAAGCAAAATTGAATTCACCTTAGGAAAAATCCTTGGAATTTCAAAACATGAATTCCATGATGTAATTATTAATGTAATCAAAAGGAAAAGACAATATGTTGGTGATGAAGCTGAAGAAAATGTAATATTTCCATTGAAAAATATTACTAGCCCATGTGAGACTCATGCAATGACAAATCCGGCATTGAAGTTACCGACGGTACACGACGTATCGTGATTCTCCACTGGCCAAACGAGACAAAGGACTAAAAAAACCACATATCTACATGTGAACCTCCTCTTGGGAGGAGGTCGAGAGGATAATTGATAGATTTATGGCAAAAAAATTTGATTACCTTCCCCTAGCCTAAGTGTGGCTAAGGGGAGGGGATGGGCTAAATTGGGAAGCTATGGAGGTGGAAGGGGGAATAGCCATGCAAGGCAACACGTGGGAGGGAGCCCTCACCCCCCCTCTTCCTATAAATACCCCCCCCCCCCTCTAAGGGGTGAAGAAGGAGAGTTGTGAGGCTGACAGAAAGGAGAGAGGTGAGAAGTACTGCGCACTGCTGTTTTCGTGAGAGGAGGGAGCTGAGAAGGCACCGTGTGCCATGCTGTCGTTCCCTGTAGCCTGAGCCGCCGCCAGCGCTGTTTGGATTCACCGCCATCCAGTCACCAAGAGCCGTCATCCTCTTCCCTCGACGCCACGTTCACAGCCCAAAGCTTCCAAGAAGCTTCTTGGAAGCTTCTAAGGGGGATCTCTAAGCCCCCTTTTTCATTGCTCCCTATTAAGCGAGTTTTACAACCTCGGGAATTAAGGCCCTTTTCCCCCTTGCATTCCACAAAGCCATTTTACCCTTCCCGTGGATTCACACTAGCCGATTTTAAGCTCCTTTTCCATTGCATTCTTACACAATGGGTTTTTACCCCGAGAATTAAGCCCTTCCCCTTGCCTCCCCCAGGAATTAAGCCTTTTCCCTTGCATCCCTCTCATTTTCCATTCTCCTTGAACCAAGTGCAGCGTAAATCCGCTTTGGCCCTGGCGTTTCTACATAAAGTAGTTCGCTCGGGGTTCGATGCTAGTTACGTTTAGGAAATGACCATTAGGAAAAACCCTGATTCAGATCGGTCCTAAGTGGGAACGGCCAGAATACTTCTGCTACGTGGCAGACGTGGAAAGTCCTGGATCGCAAACCTCATGACATTCCATGGGAGTGCCAGGCAGAGCTTTCTAGATCTCCTTTCCGATGGACTGCTAAGACGTGTCCTGAGGGGAATAGGTGGAACGTTACAGTTGGTATCAGAGTGAACCAATGAAGGATTTGTTTTTAAGAAATCTTAATAAGAAGAAGTAAAGAAGATTTTGCTAGTCAAAACATTTCCTTACTTTCGATGATGTCTTGCAGAATTATGAAGCATGGAACAGGTTCTTAGTGTTCCGAGTCATGTTTATGACCGCGATGCATTCCCCAGATTATCGACAAAGGGTTGATATGATGAGCATCCTAGACCGTATTTATAATCTATCGCCTTTGTACATGGAACGAAGATGGATGGGTGACTCAAGAATCTACTACATAGCTACCCACTAGTTTGCATACCTTCAAACCAACCTAAAGAGGATCAAGTGGTTGGAAGACCTGAAGATCGTGAAGATGTTCATTTTTTTGGAGGCTCATGTAAACTCAACTTTACATATTCGAGGTTGGAGGGTTGAGCTGAACTCATATGTATATGAGGAAGTGACTCGTGTACACCATAACGATTAGCAAGTTATAACGTTAAGAATCCTTTATTCACGCACAACCCCAGGTACAGATTTCCAATTCGCCTTCTACATCAAGTACAGTCGTGATCTAGGAGAAGAAGTTTCTTCTCAAGAAGACCAAGCCGCCAGAATTTGATGGGGAAGGTAGGACTATCCAAGCGGATACTGAGATTTGGATAGAATCTATGCTCGCCAAGCTGAAGCTCACCAGCAAAGCCGAGCTTTGGTGGAAGCAATGGTGTAGAGATCAAGGGATCGCAGAAGGATCCGTTATCTGGGAAAATTTGAAGAAAGCTGTGCAAGGAAAATACTTACCACCTGCGTATCGCACGCAAAAAATGAATGAGTTCTACGAGCTAAAACAGATGGGACTCACTCTTGACTCATACTACTCTAAATTCGTTTCACTTCTTAAGTATGCGCTACAGATGGACATGACACAACAAGTGTCAAAATTTTGTGCAGGTTTAAACCCACCAGTGAATACCCGTCTCGAATCTATGCGCCCATCAGATCTTCAGGACGCACTCATTTGAGCTACACCTATAATTCAGGAGGTGCAGGCTAGGCCAAGAAATAACAAAACTTGGTCTTCTAATGACCGAACAGAGGAGCATATAGGCCTCAAATGAAGAGAGTTCAAGGTCAAAATCGGGGACAAAGAAAGAAAGCAAGGACTAATAATGCCAACAGCTTTGTCCCTACCCAAAGCAATAGCCGAAATCTCCGTTGTTTTCACTACAACAAGCCTGGTCATTTCAAGAGGTAATGTCCCAAGCTTGGACAAGGACATTGCCAAGCACCTTTCCAAGGAACTGGTCATGGCCAGGGAGCCACCACCTGAGGCAGAGGAAGAACCTCTTGCATTGCCAACAGGGAAATGTGCGAAGAAGAAGATCCGACCATGGAAGCAGAGTTGAAAGGGCGACAGTCCATGCCACTCTTCACAAGAAAGGGCCGAATCGCTAGTTTTCGGTGATTCAGACGCCATCGGATTGTCAAGGTAAAGGTTTCAAAACCTTATTTGATTGTGGCAGTACACATTCCTTTATCTCACTAGCTTGTGCAAGAAGATTAGGAATAGCCATAGTAGAAGCACTTACCTTGCTTGTGGAATTAGCAAATGGTCGTGAGGTCACTTGTACTAGGAAAACTGCTAAGGTGGAATTCTTTCTAGGAGGAAAGACGACTTCGATCAAATTCAAAGTCATTAACCTAGGTATCCATGAGTGTCTACTCGAAATGGATTGGATTAAACCTAATGACGCCCACATTCATTGTGGAAAGGGCCAAATTTCCTTTCAAAACTCTGAAGGGGAATTGGTTGTCACAACTTAAGGTGAGGCTAGAAAGCCAAAAATTCAATTGGCCAAAGCATCTCGGATTATAATGGGAATCAGAAAGGGACTACTTGTCTACTTGATTAAGCTCAATAAGTTAGATCAGAAGCAGGAGTCTAGTGAGGGACCTTCATGGCTAAAGGAATACACGGACGTATTTCCTGAAGAGTTGACAGAACTCCCGCCTCAAAGAGAAGTGGATCATGAGATCAAGCTAGTGCCAGGAGCTGCGCCAATTGCAAAAAGACCTTATAGGATGTCCATCCCAGAAGTGATTGAGCTGAAGGAACAACTTAAGCAACTGCTAGATCAGGGCTACATCCGTCCTAGCAGTTCACCATGGGGAGCTCCAGTACTGTTCCAGAAAAAGAAAGATGGAACGCTTCGACTGTGTATTGATTACAGAGGGTTGAATCAATCAACTGTCAAGAACAAGTACCCTATTCCTAGAATAGATGAGCTTCTTGATCGTCTTCAGGGTGCGAAGATCTTTTCCAAGATTGATCTCACGTTTGGTTACTATCAGATAAGGATCAAGGAAGAAGATATCCCAAAGATGGCCTTCAACACAAGATATAGAGACTTTGAGTTTGTAGTTATGTCATTCGGGCTTACGAATGCCCCTGCCACCTTCAACATGTTAATGCAGGATATCTTTAGGCCATATCTTGATGACTTCGTGCTCGTCTTCTTCAATGACACTTTAGTATATTCCAAACAAGAAGAAGATCATGAACCCCAACTTTGGATTGTCCTTGAGACAATGAGGTCACACAAGCTCTATGCTAAGATGAAGAAGTGTGCGTTCTTCTAGCGTCAGATTGAATATCTGGGATTCATCGTATCAGCAGAAGGAATCTCAGTAGATCTGACCAAAGTCAGAGATGTTCTAGAATGGCCAATACCAACAACTGTCAAAGAAATACACAGTTTTCTTGGATTGACAGGATGGTATAGGGTCTTCATAAAAAACTATGCTTTGATAGCAGCACCTCTGACGGACTTACTGAAGAAGCAAACATCCATTACATGGTCAACTGCCAAACAAACCAGCTTTGATAGATTGAAGCAAAGTTTGGTATCAGCACCTATCCTAAAACTTTCAGACCTCAGTAAGGAGTTCGAGGTAGTAACTGATGCTAGCATGCTTGCCTTAGGATGTGTGCTCATACAGGAAGGTCATCCTGTAGCATACTCTTCAAGGAAACTGAAGAGCCATGAGAAGAATTATGTTACCCATAATCTAGAACTGTTAGCTGTCATCCATGCTCTAAAGCTTTGGAGACACTACTTGTTGGGTAACAAGTTTACTCTAGTGATTGATCATAAAAGTCTCAAGTGGATCTTTACCCAGAACGAGCTCAACATGAGGCAACGTCGGTGGATTGAAGTGCTGGCCCAAATGAAATGGGAATTCATCAGTATGGACTTTGTTGTTGGCCTACCCCAAGTTCAGGGAGGATACAACTCCATCATGGTTGTGGTTGACATGCTTACTAAGGTTGCGCACCTTATTCCAGTAAAGACAAACTATAAAGCCTCAGACATTGCAATGTTTTTTATCAAGGAGATATTCAAGCTACATGGGTTAACCAGAAGAATCATTAGTGATCGTGATTCTCTCTTCACATCACACTTCTGGAGAGCTATCTTTGAAGCCATTGCGACCCAACTCTGTTTTAGTACAACTTACCATCCTCAAACTGATGGCCAAACGGAGCGAGTCAATCAAGTCATCGAGGATATGCTAAGGTCACATTGTTGTCGTGAACCAAAAAGGTGGATTCAATACTTGCCTTTGGTTGAATTTGCCTACAATGCTTCTTACCAACAAAGCATTCAAATGACCCATTTTCAAGCATTGTATGGTCATGACTGTCAAAGTCCCCTAAACTTCTCAGATCCAACCTTGAGGGTTGAAGCTTCAAGGCAGATGTTGGAAGACATGGATGACCAAGTAAATTCAATAAGATAGGGCATCCAAGCGGCCAAGGATAGACAGAAGGCATACACGAATTCGAAGCATCAAGATAAAACCTTCGAGGAAGGAGACATGGTCTTCATTCGCGTATGGCCAAAGAAGAGTTCCCTATCCTTAGGAGATTGCAAGAAGCTAAGTCCAAGGTATTGTGGACCATACAAGATCCTCAAGTGCCTAGGACCTAATGCTTATAGACTGCAACTCCTTGAGAACGGTTCATAATGTATTCCATATCAGCCTATTGAAGAAGTATGTACCTAATCCCAGCCATGTACTTGATGACCAACAAATTGTAATGCCTAGCCAAGGAGTCCTTGAGCTACGGCCTGACAGGATCTTGGATGTTAGGGAGAGACAACTGAGATCCAAAACCTTGAGAGAATGCCTTGTCCAGTGGAAAGATTATCCTAAGGAGGATGCCACTTGGATGGATGAAAGCACTCTCAACCATCAATATCCGTAGTTTATCTCAAGATGAGGACATCTCAATTCCTCCAAGGGGGAGAGAATGTAATATTTTCGTTGAAAAATATTACTAGCCCACGTGAGACTCATGCAATGACAAATCCGGCATTGAAGTTACCGACGGTACACGATGTATCATGACTCTCCACTGGCCAAACGAGACAAAGGACTAAAAAAACCTCATATCTACATGTGAACCTCCTCTTGGGAGGAGGTCAAGAGGATAATTGATAGATTTATGGAAAAAAAATTTAATTACCTTCCCCCAGCCGAAGCGTGGCTGAGGGAAGGGGATGGGCTGAATTGGGAAGCTATGGAGGTGGAAGGGGGTATAGCCATGCAAGGCAACATGTGGGAGGGAGCCCTCACCCCCCCTTCCTATAAATACCCCCCACTCTAAGGGGTGAAGAAGGAGAATCGTGAGGCTGACAGAAAGGAGAGAGGTGAGAAGTACTGCACGGTGCCGTTGTCGTGAGAGGAGGGAACTGAGAAGGCACCGTGTGTTGCCGCCACCTATAGCCTGAGCTACCGCCACCGCCACTGCCACCGCCGTCTGGATTCGCCACCATCCTGGAGTACGCCGCCATCCACTCGCCAAGATCCGTCATCCTCTTCCCTCCACGCCACGTTCTAAGGGGGCTCTCTAAGCCCCATTTTTCATTGCTCCCTATTAAACGGGTTTTACAACCTCGAGAATTAAGGCCCTTTCCCCCCTTGCATTCCATAAAGCCATTTTGCCCTTCCCGTGGATTCACACCCGGTTTTAAGCCCCTTTTCCATTGCATTCTTACACAAGGGGTTTTTACCCCGGGAAATAAGCCCTTCCCATTGCCTCCCCCAATTAAGCATTTTCCCTTACATCCCTCTCGTTTCCCATTCTCCTTGAACCAAGTGCAGCATGAATCCGCTTCAGCCCTGGCATTTTTGCGTAAAGTAGTTTGCTCGGGGTTCGACGCTAGTTGCCGTTTAGGAAATGACCATTAGGGGAAGCCCTGATTCAGGTCGGTCCTAAGTGGGAACAACCAGAATACTTCCGCTACATGGCAGACGCGGAAAGTCATGGATCACAGACCCCGTGACATTCCATGGGAGTGCCGGGCAAAGCTTTCTAGATCTCCTTTCCAATAGACTGCTAAGACGTGTCCTGAGGGAAACATGTGGACACGTTACAGAAACAGTGCATGCTTTTTTGCAAGTTCTTCGAGTTTTTGTGCAAGATGAAGAGAAGCTGACTTCACAAGGAATTCATCTTAAAGCAGTTAAAGAATCAATTGCAGCAATTGGAGCTGAAGATAAAGAAAGCATGAATGCAAAAATTAAAGAAGTGAAAGTTGAAAATGTAATGGTTGGTTGATCTAAACTATTTGGGTAGCCCACCTCTTAAAAAGAAGGCCGTCTACAGCACATGCATGAGGAGGAAGAGTCTCGGTTCATTCCAAGCAGTCACTACTCTCATACAAATTGGGCAAGAGCAACAATGGAGACAGTCATCAAAATTGGAGAAAAAGAAACACCATCATGTATCGCTCGGAGATAAACGTCATGGCAAGGAGTCTCTATGAAAGTGGCCCATAGATGTTGATCCAGGTTGGCAAATGAGAGTTGCAAACAACTCTTTTGGAGAATTATATACTGCATGTCGTAATGTGCATGTAACTATTGGAGACATAAAAGAGAATTTTCATTTTTTTGTTCAAGACTCTTGTAGTTACCCTATCATTATTGGGCAACCTTACATTTGTGAAGCCCGCTTGGAAACAAAATCTCTTGATGATGGTTCTTCCTATGCTCGAATTTGAAGCAAGGATAATGAACGAGCTATCCAATTTCTTATTGTGTGTGTTAACCATCATCGAAGCAAAGATCGACTGCGTGATTATCCTATGCCTCCTAATCCCTGAGAATTCAAGGGTTTTTGGACTACACAACTATAAAAGGAGGCTATGGCAGTGTGTCATCTAAAAAGATTGAACCTCCTTATGTTATAGAAACTGTGTCTCTAGCAAATTTGTATGTATGTACAACCAACAGTATGGGTTGTTATAAGTATCTTCCAGCCATGACTAAAGCCGAAAGAAAATATTTATGTCATGTAAAAAGAGAGCTGAAAACTTATGACATGATGGCTAAAAATAAAGATATTTCGGAAATTTTTTTTGGACTGATTACTACTGACACATTGGCTGAAATATATGCAGCTGCTCATACAAAAAACAGGTTGAAAATCAGTCCATAGAAGTATGTACATTGGATTTTTATCAAACAATTCAAGAATTTGTTGAGTAAGAAGACATTGGTTCACTCAACAAGGCTGAAGCGCAAGTGGAGACAAAATACAAGATGGTGGATAAGAAAGTCAAGCTTATGGCAGTCCCACTGCCTCTTGAAAGTGAAGGGCTGGCTGATAGGGCAACAAATCAGCCAAGTCTTCATGATCCTTTCAACATCGGCCACAAGTTCACACTTGAAAGTATAAAAGAGCTCAAAATAGGTGAAAATTCTTTCCTTTCATCGGGATGAAAAACACTCTTTTATGCAAATGCTAATGAAACACGAAAAAGATTTTGCATTTCAACCAAGTGAAATAGGTTGTTTGGATCCAAATATTGTGGCTCCTATGGTCATTTTTACAGTCCCACATGTGCCTTGGAACCTCAAGCCTATTCCTATTCCAAGGGCGCATTTGCCCAAATTATTGGAACTTCTAAATGAGAAGATCAGAATGAAGATTTTAGAACCTTCTTCAACACCTTACTCAAATTGATGGTTTACCGTGCCCAAGAAAAATGGATCCTTACGATTCATTTGAGATCTACAACCTGCTAATTGTGTCACAATCCAAAATGTTGGTTCAGGTCCAATTGTTGATGAGTTTGCTGAAGCTTTTGCAGATAGAGAAATTTAATCTATGGGCAACCTATATTCTGGATATGCCAATTTCAACTTTCATTAGAAAGATGAGACATTACTATAATAAAGACACCTCTTGGATTGGCTTGCATCATGTGCACTCTACCACAAGGTGCAACCAACTCTGTAGCCCATATGATGAATGCCATTCACAAAGTCTTAAGGGACTTTATTCCACAACTTACTCTTCTATTTCTTGATGATGTACCTATCAAGGGATGTGAAGTCAATGAAAAGAATGAGGAGCTTGACAAAGATGGATGCATGACATTTGTAGTTAACCATATTCATGATTATGACAAGGTTTTGATAAGGCTAGAAGAGGTACATCTTACCCTTTCTGGAGCTAAGTCGATTTTTGGAGTAGAAGAAGTCCTAGCAGTTGGACATTTGTGTGGCTCCTACGGACGTAAACCTTCGCCAATAAAGATGATGCCATCAATAAAATGCAAGAAGAATGCACAAATATTTTAGAGGTGAGAAGATTACTTGGCACATGTGTATTCTCTCATATGGATACCACATGTTGCTCATGTAGCCAAAAAACTCTATCAATTATTAAGAAAAGGCCAAAGATTCTCTTGGGGGAAAGAGCATACTCTCACTGTACATAGACTAAAAAAGTTGTCAATTTCAGCCTCCACTCTCAAAATGGCTGATTATTCAATTGGTCAACCTATCATTTTTACTATGGATACAAGTCCCATTGGGATAGGATGGGCTGTTGGCCAAGAAGACCTTGAAGGTAACAGGTATGCAATTCGTTTTGGAGCAAAGGTTCTTAATGAATGTCAAAGAAGGTATGCACAAGTAAAAAGGGAATTGCAGGGAGTTGTAACAGCATTAAAGTGTGATTGTGAATACTTTATAGGTGCTTTTCTAGTGGTAGAAACTGATTGTCTTCCACTCTTGGGCATGATTGCCAACTGCTCTACACCCAACATTGCTATGCTAAGATGGATTGCATATATTAAAGCAGCAAAGAAGAAGAAAGGAGTGCCTACCCGAGTTTTAGGTAATAAAAGGTTGCAACTACAAGTAATGAAGGAATTTCATGAAAGCCTATGGGCTGGCCATAAAGGCATATGTGGAACCTTTAGTAAAGTCAAAGAAAAATATTGGTGGCAAAACATGTATCAGGACGTAGCACATTTTGTTGAAACCTGTTATGTGTGTCAGATGTATTCTATGGTCAAGCATCGAGATGGGTTACAACCAACTTATCTTTTTTCTATACTTTATAAATGGGTTATAACTATGCCTACATGAATATGGAATATGCAATATTTAGTGCTTGCAAGAGAGGATCTAACCAATCAAGTTGAAGGCAAAGCCTTAACAACCAAGACCACTCAAGCTATTTGTCGTTTGTTTGCTTGAAGAAGTGTTTTGTAGATATGGTTGTGTGGGCAAAGTAACTGCAGATAGAGGAGAGTTGGATGCTAATGAGGCACACAATTTCTTTGCTTAATTGGATATTAAGTTGGCTTTAACATTAGCCTACAACCCTTAAGGCAATGGGAAAAGTGAGAGATGCCACCAGTCTA
Organism: Lygodium microphyllum; assembly: GCF_053477565.2. Classification (NCBI taxonomy): domain Eukaryota; kingdom Viridiplantae; phylum Streptophyta; class Polypodiopsida; order Schizaeales; family Lygodiaceae; genus Lygodium; species Lygodium microphyllum. Next base: position 61,070,496 of record NC_141151.1, on the reverse strand, counting down.
TTCTCAAAGCTCTAGCAAAGTCTTGTAGAGGAAAGATCAAAGAATGGCCTAAAATGCTACCTTTTGTAGTATGGGTTGATCGGACTACTCATAGTATAGTGACTGGCTATACGCCAACAATTGAACTTATACATAGACAACTAATTATGCCAATTGAAGAATTTATTCTCACATGGAGTGTTCTACCTTGGGAGGAAGGCATCAGTAGAGAAGAGCTACTGACTTTGCGCATAGGACAGCTAGAAAGAAGGCCTAAAGATGTTTAAGCAACTATTGAGAAGCTAAAAAGAGCAAGACTAAAGAACAAAAGAATATTTGATAAGCAACTTCAACTTCGGTCAAGATCAATTCAAGAAAATGATAGGATGCTTGTCTATGACAACTGGTGCACAGATCAGTTGCTGTATGCATGCGTAGTGAGCACCAGAAGGTCCCCAAGAAAAAAATAACTCTATTTTTGCACAAAGAACAAGGAAGAAAGCTTGCATGACATGAAGCAAGAGTCTAATTGGGTACAATCTCCTCCCATACCTTGTGTGTGCACTCCACAAAGCATGTATTTGATATATTATTCATCTCCAAGCTCAAAAAATAGCCCAATTTACAATTAGCAACCTTTAGCTTTTGTATTTGCTTTTGTCCCGCTAAAGAAGTAAAGCTATTGGGTGCCTAAGGAGTCAGGCGGTATCCAAATACAATATCCAATATAAATATTTAAATCATGCGTCCATGCGTATACAAAAATAATAAATAAATGTCAAGCACTTCAATAAATAAGCACATCAAAATAAATATTGGCGCCACGCCTAAGATGCACACCCATAAAAAATGGTAATAATTTGAATATGTCAAGAATCGCGTGGTGGGGGGACTTACTCAAGATGTTGCGCCGAACACACACAGAATGCATAAGGAGAAGCTCACTCAAGAGACAAGAAAAGAGATGGAGGCCAAAATGTTTTCTTGCTGGTTTCTTCTTCTTCTTCCACACACTTTACAATGTACACAAAGTATAGATAAGATACAACATAAAGGAAAGTGGCCTACTAAGTCAAACAATGCATAACCGACTACAATAGTCGACTGGTGCCATAACTATGCCAGCTGTAAATAGATGTAACAACCTAAATATAATAGGTAATGAGTTAGTGAACATGTGAGAGACATAATGACCACCCACATGCTAAGTGTAGATATGTAGACCCATCTAACCAGGCAGTCCATCATCAATGTCCACATGTGTTGAGCTTGTCATCTCAACACTCTCCCTCAAGCTCAACTGCATCCCTGCTGACCCTGCTAGATCTACATACCACCGGATCACTGAATGGAGCCTTTACATTATTATGAGCTCTCTGTACACCTGGTGTCCTCACTGAAGGAATGCCAAGCTCATCATCCAAGCTCTCTGAGCCACTAGAGTCTCCATCAAGAACTGCATCAATGCCTTCTGACACTTTATTCTTTCCTTTGTCTTTAACTGTAGTGCTACTAGATGCACCTGAAGATGTAGAGCTACTCCTTAGTCTCCCAGACCAAGGACTACCAGATGATGTCTCTGGTCTACTAAGAGTCCGCGATTCTTGCTTTTTAGCCTGCACATGAGTGTCATGATTATCATCATCATCTAATGCATCACCACTTGATGCATACCAACTGCTCATCTCATCAAAGATGACATCCGTGCTCACTCTGAACTTATATGTGGCAGGGTTATAACAACGATACCCTTTCTGCTCTAAAGAGTATCCAATAAAGATACATTTTTCTACCTTTGGATCAAGCTTCTTCCGTAGCTCATCTGGCACATGAACGTATGCAACACATCCAAATACCTTAAAGTGCGATACATCAGGCTTCTTGCCAGTAAAACATTCTTTAGGAGTCATCCCATGAATTGCAGCTGTGGGAGTTCTATTCATAATATAAACAGCAGTATGAACAACCTCAGACCAAAAATGCTTAGGCATATTCTTTTCAGCCATCAAGGCGCGTGTAATTTTTGCAATATGCATGTTTTTCCTTTCTGCAACACCATTTTGCTGTGGGGTATACCTACATGTGACTTGTCTCTTTATCCCATGAGACCTCAGAAAATCACTGAACTCATTCGAGAGGTACTCTCCCCCTCCATCTGACCTCAAGCACTTTACTTTCAAGCCTGTTTCTCTTTCAACTACAGCCTTGAAAGTTCTAAAGTGCTCAAACGCTTCACTCTTTTCCTTCATAAAATATACCCACAGCTTTCTAGAACAATAATCAATAAATGTGACAAAGTATGAACTGCCTCCAAGAGATACATTTTGTGTAGGCCCCCAAATGTCTGTATGCACAACATCAAGGATATTTCTGCTTACATCTCTGTCATGTGAAAAGGGTTGTCTTGCCTGCTTACCAAACCGACATGCTTCGCATACCTTATGAAATTCTGCAACTCTAAATGTAGGCAAACCTGTAACCAACCCTTTGGACTGCATTAATTTCAGCCTTTATACATTTGCATGTCCAATGCGTTTGTGCCAAATTTCAATATCTGCAACAACACCTTTTCCTTTAGCATACATAGTAGCATTCATAGTAGGAATTTCAGCATCCAGAGTAAACATACGTCCAACTCTACTTCCCTTTGCAACTAATCTGCACTTGTCATTGAAGTCTTCTACAAAGCAACCCTTTGCATTAAATATGACTTGCAACCCTTGCTCTACCATCTGATCGACTGACACCAAGTTCTTTGTAATAGATGGCACATGTAATACATCTGAAAGACTCTTTGTCTTACCATCATGCAAGGACAAGGGAACTTTTCCAATGTGTGAAATTGGGTGGTATGAATCATCACCCGTCTACACATAACCTGCATTTTGCAAATCCTGCATCTCTCCAAACCATTCTACATGGCTGGTCATATGATTGGATGCACCTGAATCAACATACCAAACATCATCATGTGTTCCCTTTCCTGTAACAGCATTCAGCATATGCTACATAACAAATAGACGTTCATTTTTATCTTCATTCTATCGTGAAGACGATGCATAGTTTCCTTGTTGCAACTTACCACTGCGGATATCATCTTTCTTAGCATAACATTGGGCTGCGATATGACCTATTTTTCCAAGTAGTGGCACACAATACCAGAGTTGTTAGAACCTCTGTTCTGCCATCCACCTCTTCCTCTAAAGCTTCCCCTGCCTCTAAAGTTACCATGACCTCCTGAAACCTGCATATCTCCAAATTGCTGATTCAATCTGTTTTGCTGGTTATCATTACCACATCCTGCATCATGGCCTCTTGAAGAGAACCTGCCACGTCCCCTTCCTAAATTGGAGTAGAAAGCTTGGACCTGTTCACTACTTTTTTCAAATGTCTCACTCTACATGTTGATCTCTTCAGTGATCATAAGGGAGACCAACTCATCAAAATCTGGAAATGGCTTTCTAACATATACAGAAGTTACAAAAGACTTCCAAGCCTTTTCATTGTTAAGTCCACCCAAGGTAGACGACACCAAATCATCATCATCAGGCATTGCATCAATCTGCCAACAAGGCATCTGCAATGCTCCTTACCTTCAGTGCATACTCATTGATAGACATCTTCCCTTTCTTCAATGTATTCAACTCTTGCTTGAGTTGAATCTTTCGTGCCTTTGTATTTACAGAAAATATACTTTCAAGTATGGTCCAAGCTGCATATGAATTCTATACATTTCTAATGTGTCCCAGCATATTATTGTCAATTACTGCAGACAACCAATACATGACCTTCTTGTCTTTTGCATTCCATTCCTTCTATGCCTTTGTCTCTTCTGCAGTTGGAGGATCACTCACCTCCGGCTCCTTTTCTTCACCTGAAACAAACTCCTAGAGGCCTTTTTCAATAAGGAAGTTCGTGACACGGAACTTCCATGTAGGATAGTTGTTCTTGTTGAGCTTCTCAATGATGGGGCTTCCACTATTCTCTGCCATTATCACAAAATTAATACCAACAGCAAGCAAATCTTCTGCAACCCTTGACCTGTAGTGCACAGCAATACAGCAGACAACCTTTTTCACTGTCTGCTCAATAATACATGCAGTTTGCAACCAGTTTGCAGATAAACCTTGTGTTTACTCGCTGGTAAACACCTTTGAACTTACAGATCTGAAATCTGTAACCTGTGCACCCACTTTCGGTCAATACAGTCGAAGTCACAATGTAACTTGAAACTGTTGTCCGCAACCTTGCGGCTCTAAAACAGGGCCTGAAACGGCCTCAGATGCCCAAAATAACTGTGGGCAAGCCCCAAAGGACTTGTCTGCAAAATAGACAGTGCTCTTCGCGCACACCAAATCTCACTGCAATCTGATATTTTTGCTCGACCCTGCTTCCGATGCCTCCACAAGCACTATCCAAGATAGAGAGTGGAAGAATGGGAGAGCTTCTTACCCATGGCTTGCTTGCTTGAACCTTGCTTCTTCTCCTTCGCTTCAGCCTTTGAAATCAGCCTCTCTCAGTGACACGGCTCTGATACCATGTCAAGAATCATGTGGTGGGGGGACTTGCTCAAGATGCTACGCCGAACACACATAGAATGCACAAGGAGAAGCTCACTCAAGAGACAAGAAGAGAGATGGAGGCCAAAACGTTTTCTTGCTGGTTTCTTCTTCTTCTTTCACGCACTTTACAATGTACACAAAGTATAGATAAAATACAACATAAAGGAAAGTGACCTACTAAGTCAAACAATGCATAACCGACTACACTAGTCGACTGGTGCCATAACTATGCCAGCTGTAAATAGGTGTAACAACCTGAATATAATAGGTAATGAGTCAGTGGCCATGTGAGAGTCATAATGACCACCGACGTGCTAAGTGTAGACGTGTAGACCCATCTAACCAGGCGGTCCATCATCAATGTCCACATGTGTTGAGCTTGTCATCTCAACAGAATACACGCTATCGTCCAATGCTTCCACCGTTGCCTGCTCTACACATCAACTGAAGCATTCACAATTGTTAGAAAATAATAAAATTAAACTGACAAAATTCTTTAGTTAAAAAATAAATAAATTGGTTAGAACTCAATCCTAACCTTAATTTATTACGAGTACGCACTCTAAACTCATAAACGTCTATTAATTTAAATATGTATTTTGTGGAATCACCCGCTATGGAATCACCCACTTGCACATTAAATTAACAAAACACCCAAAAAGGACAGGCGTCCCCATCGACTTTTCGCACAAGGAATCCACCTTGTGTATGAGCCCTGGCAATAAATAAAATTTTATAGAATCCGCCGCAAAACCTCACGAAATCCACCGTGGAATATGCCTCCTGGCATCAACAACTGCCTAGACAATCAATACAGTGCTTCTAGGAAGATGGTAAAGCGTTGGTTTGGCCCATATGTGGTAAAGGTCATTCATGACAATGCCACATATTCATTGCCCAAATTGGATAGAACAAGCATGAAGATACCCATAGCTGGAAAGAGAATCAAGATCTTCAAACAAAGAGAAAGTTCAACATATCAGTTAGAAGACTTGGATATAATTCAAGAGCATGAAGACATGGAGGAAGAAGAAGAGACAAAAGATGAAGACATTGACATGGTAGAAGATACTTCTTCTGACATTGCAGATCTGTAAGACTTTGATACATGCAAGAGGATGTGCAGGTTAGGAGGGGGTGGATGTTGTGCCGCAATGCGTACACCATGTAAACAAATCTAGAGTGTGGCTTTCTTATTGATTTAGAGAGCCAATGCCATTTTAGACATTAGTGTTAGTGTCCATGGTTCAAAAATATTAGATTTTTGGACAAATTTTAGTCAATTTTTGATATTTTAGATATTATCTCTTGTAAAAATCCATAAAACTATAGACAACTTCTAGATTAGGATGACAGGTAAAAGAAAGCATGTAGCTTTCAGCCAATTTGAGAGGATTTTATGTAAAAAGAGAGATTGGCAAAATCGTGCAATGCGCGATCGCTGTTTTCAGGCAGTGATTAGCACTCCAAAGTGGGCGATGAAGAAGGAGTGATCTAGCTGAATTCTGGTTAGGTGTCCTAATATTTTACTCCCCTTTCGGAGCCAATGGAGGCATCATATTGGCGATTTGAGCACCATAGAGGAAGGTATTATTTTATATATGTTTTTGTCTATTAGAGTTTTATCTTCTCATAATACACGAATAAACTGACAGGCTTCATCTCTATTAGTATTCTTCTACATTTACTAATTCTTTTTGGGAGTATTCTTCTACGTCTTCAATTTATTCGAACCCCTTCTCTTCCATCTACTTCTCTCCTTGAATCTACCTTCACCCTGCTCGACACCAAACGCGTCGACATCGTGTTAGGGGAAGTTTATGCTATCATCAGAGATGCTGATTTGGGGCTAACGTCTTCAACCATATTTAGAGAGTTAGCTACAACATTGTTCTTTTAATTCATTTCTTACTCTACAAAAGATATCTTGTCAAAATATGCAAGTATTATGTGTCCCTATGGCTAGGCAATGTTTATAGATCATTCATAGATGCTTTGAGTTGAATTAAGAGGAGCTTTTTCTCTTATTTATTGGCTGTGGTAACTTATCCTTATTAGGAACTCAATTTAAAGCTCTCTTAAAGTAAGTCTCTTTGCCTACAAGCCTTGTAATTGACTCGTAAGCTTTTGTCCCTAACAGTCTACATTGAATGTAATCATGCAAAGTTGATTCATGCTATGGCATCATGTATGAATGATGGGAGATGCAAAGTTGTTTATGATACATGACAACATATTGTACTTGATTTTATAATTTGTGATTGCTCTTACAGTTAAGAAAAAAAGCTTGATTTGAGTTAGAACTTATGAGACAATGCTCTTGTGATCTTTGCTAAGAACATGCAGTTGGAAGCTCTATCAACATCTTCAAGAACTTGGCTTGAAACCTTTTCACCCTTCTCTTATCTCTACCATCTCTGGAGTCTAAGCTCTTGAAACCCCATACATTATTCTCTCTCAAACCCCTACGATTGACCGTGAAGTATCTCTTGAACTTTTAAAAATTCACTGTAATCTACTTATCTCTTGAAGACACATCTCTATCTATCTTGTTCAATTTTCTTGCCAAACCCCTATGGTGACCTTCAACCCTACACGCTGCAACAACGTAAGTTGAAACCTAGCAAGATGAAAAGCAAAAAGGTCCATAGTGAGGTGTCGGACGTGATGAATATGGGAAAATGCAATTCCGGAGAGGAGAAAAAGTACATTCACATGGGAAAAACAATAAAAACACATCTGCTACTGGACGCAAAAATCAATTGTGGAAGATCCGTACTTCGAAATAGAAGACAATAAAAATAAAAAATGTCAGGACGAGTGTGAATGACAAGGGAATTAGGTTAGAACGCATTTTCGGTGTCATGAAAAGGAGTTTACATGGAAAAATGATAAAATGGGGCTCGAAAACACAGATACAAATTAATAACAAAAAATTTGGAATTCAAAACGAGGCAAAGTAAAAAGAAGAATGGGCAAGAAGGTGAGTCAGGCAAAGCTATTAAATTAGAAGAAAGTTCTGAGGAGAAATGCAACATCATGTAGATCTCCCACGGATTTGATAAAATCAACCATATTCTTCATAATCTTCATAATCTCCATCAAAAGAACAAAGAGCACAAAGGAATACGCCATCTTTGAATGGAAATCAATCACATAGCATTAATCTTCAATGTCTTCATAGTTCTCTCTCTCAATCTCTCATATACAATTACAATGTTTTGGTAGAATTGACTATCTCTGACTCTCTCTCTCTATCTCCATCAATAGTACATCATATCCTCACTACAATGCTCAATAATCACTCTCAATAATACTTCTTAGGTCATGGATACACCTTCCAAAAGGTATGTCTGATATGAAGGGTCACCAGAGACTTCATAGTATCTTGTGAGATCTGTCTTCTGTCACTGTCTTCTGTAACCTTCTGTGAATCTTCAGTAGTTACTTCTTCACTTCAATTAGCTTGGATAGAGCTTCCATTCATCCTTTCCTAAGACAAAAACACTTCCCAAAATATCCACACATCCATCATAACACTCAACAAAAACAACAGAACAAAACCACAGAGCAACAGAAGAGCTACTACCAAAACAGAAACAAAACATAAGAAAATAGAAGAAAATCAGACCTTACAGAACCAAACATCCTCATCAAATATTATAAAAAATCCTTCAAACTTATCCAAACCTTTCAAACACTTCAAAATAAACAAACATTTATCATCAAAAACAACAAAAAATCATCCCAAAAACCAATATATTTCACACTCAACACATTCAAAGGGACAAATAGGGCTATAAGGTTGGATATGGGTTCTGGTGAAAGTAGGTTATATTCACATAGAAAATCGTTAAATCAAGGGATAAAGAGAAATGGGAAAGGAACGTTTGTAGGAATGGGGTGAGAAAGGACAAGTGGGCAGGGAAGGGACCCAGCATGGTAAAATTGGGTCATGGCACAACAACATGATCAAAATTGGAATGTGCATGAGTATATGCCTCGTAGATATACATAAGGACGCATCCTCACACTTAAGACTTTAATGGGAAGGGTGAACCGAGCCATAGAGATCTAGGACCCGTTGACATCTCCACACTTAAAACATGTCCGTCATGAATAAACAAGAAGTGTAGGGTTAAGCACGTTGTCGTGACGCTATGTAGACAATGCAAAAAAAGCATGGAATGCATCATCATCCGACTTCTTATTAATCAAGAGAGTCAATGTGATCTAAGTCATTAGTATTAGTGTGATTGTATGGATTATCCAAAAATACTAGATTTTTGGATAATTTTAGTCTATTTTTATATTATTTATAGTAAAAAATCTAAAAAAATTAAAAATCTTCTAGATTAGGATGGCATGCAAAAAGCAAGTTGCTTTTTCAGTCAGTTATGGGATTTTCATAAAGAAGACAGATTGATGAAATCGTGCGTGTCGCGACGATCGATTGCTATAAACAGGCTGAAAACTGCACTTTGAACTGAAAGAAGAAGAAGGAGTGATCTGGGAGATTCGTGAGCAAGTGTTCTACGGTTTTACCCCCCTTTCAGAGCCAATGGAGCATCAGATTTGGGTTCCGAGCAGCAGAGAAGGAGTTGTAATTTTGATGCACGTTTTGTTCTATGAAGAAGATCCAGGAGATCTAATGCCTGGAGATTGCTTTTGAGCAGTGCAAAGATTCCAAGTTCTTTCGATACATATTGATTCAATTCATTGTGCTTTGTCTTTGTCGTGTTTATCTCTTGTCTATTCTCTTTCTTCTCTTCCATCTCCTATCTCTACTTCCTTCTACCTTTGTCCCCAGTGGATTTGACCTTTCGACAAAAACCCCTCTGACAACATCTTGTGTCATTGTTGGCTATAGGATGTACCAAAGTGTTGTCACAACACACATCCAACATGGAAAGGACCACACAGAAAGACCTAGGGAGGTAGCTCTATTGGGAGATTCCGTTGGTGATGATGAATGATTTAACATTCAGCTCACTGTCACTCATGGAGGAGGATGAAAGAACAGTCGCTCGCCTGAACTCCCACATTGCTCAATGAATAATCATGGAAACCCATAACTCACACCCAATTTAGAATGGAAAAAGGGAAAAATGATTTAGAGGGAGTATGCCAATGTGCATAGTTGATGGTGCAAGAGTACGTTCCAACCCGTCTAGCATAGGTGCAAGAAGGCAGGCTAGGGAGCCTGATAGTGCAGTGCACAGAACAGAGTGACATGTCCTATGGTGATGGCAGAAACCCATCTTATGCGTGTATAGGAAAACGGAAACATATGTCCCTCAATTCTCACCTCTCGATAATTGATTGAGGAAACACTAGTCACACTCAGCCCCCCTTTGTCTCATGCTCTGTTGATAGCTACAGGAGGGCAGCCCGTTTGTGAAACCATTGATGTAATCCTCATGGTCAATGTGTATAGAGGGTGTATGTCTTGTATGCAATTGATGGTGCAACTGTGTATCCTTCCATGTGCCAGCATACAGTGCAAGAAGGCAGGCCAGGGAGCCTTATAGTGCCATGCACAAGAACAATTTTTGTACTTTGTGAATTGATAGGCCTATCTCCTGTGTGTGCGATGCTGCATTCAAACATCGCACCTCTTTTTTGAATATCAAGGGCAAGGACTGGTCACTCACCCCCCTCTGTCTCACACTCTATTGATAAATATAGAGGGCAACCCATACTCACATCCCCATCCGGTTAGGATGAAAGGTCATGACGCTTTAAATTTGTTGATGGAGATTAGCTTTGTTTGGTTGATGGTATCAACGTGGATTAGTTGATGAAGAAGCCTGCCCAAGGAGGTAGCCAACAAGTTTGATGTTGGTATTACATGTTAAAAATGGTGTCTGTTGGAGGAATCAAAAGCACTGAAGAGGTTAAAGGATTTAGTACGCCAAGGGAGGTGGCTTGAAAAATTTGTCTGTAAGAGGTCAACTAGAGATTCAACGATCCTAGACTACAGGGTGTTACCATCTTTTTCACAGCTAGCTTCATGTCCAAGGGTGCATACCATCGTGTCTTGGAACGAGACCGCTTATGATAGGGAATTGCTTCCTTTTCTCCCTTAATAGTTTGATTTTATTTTATTTTTTATTTTTATTTCTTTTCCACTTTTCATTTTTTAAAAAAGTTTCCTACTCCCATGGGTGTTTCCACCTTTTCTCGAAGATTAGGTCGGCATCACAGGGACCGAAGTCCTTTTCTCCCATGATTGATATATTTTTATTTTTTAATTTTTTTCCTATTTCTTATTATCTTTGAAGCATCAAATGGCAGAGATGCCATATATCAGAACCATCCTCGCCACCTCTGTTACATCAGTCGGAAAGGAAGCCAAAGGGAGGGGGAAGGTGGCTTGCGAGAGGCTATCAGGACGAAACCATATCATTAGAATTAGAAAGAGGGTTATTAGGAGCATTAGGTAAAGCCATCTTGACCATTGTGCAAAGAATGAGAAAGCTATTGATGGTGATTTTCAGGATCCTCAGGGGGGATAATACTTCTTGAGACGATAGCCATTAATAAGAAAGGGATCATCCGAATCATCGACTATCTGGACTTGGACTGAGCCATTCAGATTGACGGAAAGTACCTTATAAGGACCCATCCAGCATTGTTGAAGCTTGCCTGGAAACTTGCCAAAGCGAGAATCATAAGTGAGGACTAAGTTGCCTTCCTTGAACTTTTTCTGCTTGATGAAGTTGTCATGATAGACCTTTTTGTGAGCTTTGTGTGGCTTCCATGCATTGTAGGACCATCCTGTGGATCTCATCAAGACACTCCAAGTGCAAGAGACGATGTTGTAGGGACTCAGCATTTCCTAAGCGTTCATTGATGGCCACGCGTAGAGGGTAGCTCGAGTTCAATAGGAAAGATAGCTTTTGTTCTATATACTAACTGGAAAGGAGTTTGTCCTGTAGTTGCCTTATGGGAGGTTTTGTATGCCCAGAGGGCCTCTATAAGAGCCTCTATAAGTTGATCATCCCAATCACGATGATGTGTGGCTATCGTTCTTGTCAGAATCAAGCAGAGGATACGATTGATAACTTCGACTTGGCCATTGAATTATGACGATGGATCTTGTATAGTTGTGTCAACTCTTCCATGATCTTATTAAGGAAGTGGGTACCTTGGTCACTTACGAGCTCTAGGGAATTGCCAAAATGGGTGATGATGTTCTCGTACAGGAACAAGGCCATGCTATTACCATCATCCCGCTTCAAGGCCTTAGCTTCAAGCCATAGTTATACATACCAAGATGTCTCTATTCTGTTTCCTTCAGGTTGGCGGATCAATGGGGACCAGGAAATCAAATTTTCACTTCTCAAAGGGCTTCAGGGGAAGAATGGGTTGCAAGGGCATGGCACTAGATTTGGTAGGATTTTCCATTCACTGACATGCATCACACCGTTTGTAGTAGTCATAGGTATCCTTGTGGAGGGTTGGCCACCAATATCCTACAAGTAAGGCCTTTTTGCCTGTCGCTTCTTCTACGAAGTGTCCACCACAAGGCTTGTCATGGCATGCTTTCAATACTATGCCAACTTTTTCTCTTGCAACACATATTTGCAAGACTTCATCCTTGCCTTTCTTGTACAGAGCACCTTTTAACAAGTTATAGGAGGCTGATGCCGGCCTTGAAAGCCCCAATCAACCTTAAGCAATTGAGGGGATTCCTTGGCCATGTGAGCTATTATAGAAGATTCATTGCACACTTTGCAACAAAGGCAGCCCCTTTGCATAAAATCTTGAGGAAAGATGTCAAGTTTACATGGACCAATGATTGTGATGAGGCATTCAATACATTGAAGCAATGTTTGATTGAAGCACCTATCTTGCAACCTCCTGATTGGACAAGGAATTCCATGTGCATATTGATGTGTCAGTTGAAGGCCTAGGTGCAATATTATGCCAAAAGGGTCCCTCTAAGTTAGATCAACCAATCTATTTTATACCTTACCACTTGAATATACCATGTGTGAGTCTCTTGATGATGTGTGACATGTTTTACCAAAGCTCACATCCATACATGTGTCAACGATTGCATGCTGTTTTGAGGAGAGTAAGAGACTATGGAGACATGTCCAAAGTGTGTAGCTCACAGGTATCGACAGGACTTCCAAGGGAAACCATCCCCCTCAAAAAATTCTTAGACACTTTTCACTTATTCCCTGCATACATCACATGTTTTCTATGTCGGGCTTAGCGAGCTTGACAATGTGGCATGCACAGAATAAATCCATAGATGGAGTCTAATGAATATCCATGAATCCATACACATGGAGCCACATTGACTCTACCTTTTCTAGCTTTGCACGAGAGCCAAGGAATCTTCGACTTCGTCTTGCTATGGATGGCGTGAACCCATTCCATCTCCCCTCAACTTCTTACAGTGTGTGGTCTATAGTTCTTGTTAACCATAACATAGTACCATGGCTTTCTATGAAGAAAGGACACATGATCCTTAGCTTCTCATTACTAGCCACTACAAAGTCAAGAATATGGATGTCAATCTCTATCCATTAGTCGATAAGCTTAAGATTTTGTGGGAGGAGGAGCTCACTGTGGAAGATATGAGTAAGGGCGATGGTCGACAGTCCGCCAATATACGAACCATTTTCATGTTGATCATGCATGCCTTTTCGAGATTCGAGGAATACTCAGGTTAGTAGGCTTCTGTTCTCATTGGTCATATCTATCATAGCTGGTTGAAGTTTGTATTCACAAGATAGAGGTGTTGGGACAAGTTTGGTTACCTCAGGCTATCATGCATATCCATTGTGTGGGCCATAGTTAGACTCCCAAAGGTCATGAACCATGAAGAAGATGGTATATCAAGGACATGCCACTTTCTTGTCGGAGGGTCATGAACTGAGGGAAGGTTTTTTTGGATGACCTCCAGCACGAATGAACACCCAGAGCTGGTATGAGTTGAAAATGGTCTACTTCGGCACGCTATGATGCTTCGATTTCTAGTAGACAAGGTCAACGCTCCAGACTTAGGCCAGATGGAGGGAGTGGTTCTAGGGGATGTTGTAGACACGTGGATATGCTAGAGCCTGCGGTCGGCTTGAGATACAGGTGCTACTCCTTGCTCTCGTGTAGGTTCTAGAGAGGGTGGCTCACGTGGTTGTTGTGAAGGTACCAAAGCAGTGTCTCCATCTCATCGTTCTAGTGGAGTTGCATCGCATGTAGGATTTGTCACACCTGTGGGGATGTCTACTCCAGTGACTCCAACTTTTTCTCAGTCGTATGCAAGTGACACCCATATGGGTGCTATTTCAAGAGATACTACCCTCGTGGGTACACTAAATGTAAGGTCACCAGGATATGCTTAGGAGAGCCCTCGTAGGTGGGAGAGGACACATCTTTGACTTACCCCACAGGGGTATGGATACCTTGTAGATGATAGGACAAGAGCCATAATCATGAATGATGAGGGGAGGAGGGTGATGGCTCGTATGAGAGAATTGTAGCAACAAGCTTTTCGACACAACATCTTGGATCATTTAAAGAACATATCCAAGGGAAGCAAGGGCTACATAGTAGCATCCTTGCATGAGAAGATTTCAGTACCCACCGTGGCGGATAGGTTTTCCACAAGCTAGATGATGGAGTATATGCATGCATATATATCACACAGATGATCGAACACACGCAAGGCACTTAAGAGTGGGGTCTGAAAGCCGAAGTGGCTAGACGTAGATGACTGTCACTAACTCAAGGAGGAGGCTATAGATTCTTCGGCACGTTGGAGACCGCAATGTGAGGTAGTGAGGGCATGACTAGAGGTAGGAGTAATCCATCATCTTGGGAGTGGTGGCCACATGACTTATTTGGAGGACTTTGTAAGTTTTTCTTCTATTCTTCTTGCTTATTATTTTGCAATATCGCTTGTACTGATAATTATGTTTCTAACAATTGTATTTTGTTTTCTTTTATAGTACTCCATTACAAATTGTGATTCCATCGGCCTAGACACTCGATATGCGAAGAGACACGATCACACTGCATTGATCGATAGACTGTATGCACGCGATAGCCTAGTAAGTCACTCATCTTTCTTGTTCGTACTTGCTATTTTTAATTAAAATGTATGGTAGACTCATGTGCAGTTAATTTTTTTCTTGCAAAGTCCATTCAATGCTCCTTTTTGTCGAGACAAGCTTTCGGATGGCGAGGATCTATAGCTCATGCTTGGATTCGTGGACCGCACATCCTCTTCTTTTTTGGTCCTATGATTTATGTAGCTATTTTCTATGTACTATGTTATTATCATCCTTTATATATTGCCATGATTCCATGAGTGCTTTCATTAAGCGATCTCGTATTTATTTTATGTATCAGTATTGTGGGTTCAAGTACATTTTGCCTTCATTTTAACGACCATTGTACACTTTACATGTAATTCATTTGTAGAATATAAATACCGCACATAGTACTACATGTGGTAGGACAGCTTAATTCCCTATTGCAAATATTTTTTTTCTCTGTAACCGTCGCTATTAGCGTCACAAATTGAGTGCACGGGACGGTTCTATGGAGACGCTAAACTGACATGTTTAGCTATGATGAGGGCAATTTTTTTGGTGAACATTTATGTTGCTTTGAATGTCATTATGAGGCCTGTATCTTGTAGTTGCCTTTTGAACTGATGTATGGTCAAAAACCTATCATGCCAATAGAAGAAATGAAAATCACATGGAGTGTGTTACCTTGGGAAGAGGATTTGAATCTAGAGGAGTTATTGGCCTTATGTATTACGTAATTAGAAAGAAATTCAGAAGACATAGAGGCAACAATTGCAAAGTTAAGGGCAACAAGGATACAGAACAAGAAAAACGGTTTGACAAAAGACATAAATTGAGGCAAAGAACCATCCTAGATGGGGATTGGATACTAGTTTATTGCAACGTGTCTACCTTCCTGTTTAGGACACGTCTTAGCAGTCCATCGGAAAAGAGGTCTAGAAAGCTCCACTCAGCACTCCCATGGAATGTCATGGGTTTTGCGATCTAGGACTTTCCGCGTCTGCCACGTAGCAGAAGTATTCTGGTCATTCCCACTTAGGACCGACTTGAATCAGGGTTACCCCTAATGGTCATTTCCTAAACGTCAACTAGCGTCGAACCCCAAGTGAACTACTTTACGCAGAAACTCCAGGGACGAAGCGGATTCACGCTGCACTTGGTTCAAGGTAAATGGGAAATGAGAGGGATGCAAGGCTCGACCTCCCTGCCATAAGGCATAGTCCCATTCCGTTCCCCTAAAACAGCGTAAACCGGGATTATTATAACCTAGACTCTAGGTCAGCACCCTTGCTATTCATTTCCTTTGACACGATCTTCTTTCTGTCCATTATGATTGAGAAAATTTCTGAACCAACTGGGACCACCCATCCGTAGGACAGACCCATGGCCACATCCATTGCACTTTCCTCAGGTTGTTTTAGTTGTCTAATTACCTACCACATTTAGTTAGACATGCATCAAGCAGCTTCCTTAATTAGCCCGTTAGGCACTGGTTCTTTCACATAATCTTAGCACTTGACATAGAAAAGCAGTGTTAAACAAGTTCCTTTTCAACAGGTTATCATATTTATCTTTGGAATACATTCATAAAGTCTAGCTTGTAGGCTTATCCATAATCCGCCCGAAGGCTATCCAACAATCCATAGGGATTACTAATCCAAGATTCTGCCCGTAGACGAGTATGCGGGCCTCGAGATCCAATCCCGAGTCACATTGGCCTCTTGTGTAGGGGCCGAAAGGCAAGGAATTTATAGCCAGAGCCCCCCTGGCACCCAAGCGTCCTCCTCCTCCAAGTAGCACTCAATGGAGAGACCTCATGCGGTGGGTTTGGTCCACCTTTCTAGTGCGGCTAACAACCCCCTTGGTTAGGGTCAGGCAGAAAGTTGGGGGTAACTGAAGCTACCTCTCCCTTCAGGACTTCAACCTGAAGCATTAGATATCTTTTCATCCTTTAGTTCATTGAGCAAACAAAGCAAATAGTGCTCTTTAAACTATTACAAGCACAATCATTTCCAGTGGTTGGTATTTTGCCAACTGCTAAGGAGTGAATTATTCTCTCCGAATGCATCCAGCATTGGATCCGGGATCAATTGCAACTCAGCAAGATCCCCAAGGGTTCGTTTGTTAACCCTTATGTCCTTGGATTAGGGCCGTACCCTATTAACCCAACTTAACCAATACCTTAAGTTCTAATAATAGTAAATATGTTGCTCCAAATTATTGATTGGTCCTTTGCTTCCAAGCAAATATCTAATTCCCTTATCTTGGTCACTTTCTCCAAGAAAGGTGCTATAACAGGATGACTACTCATCCTCTTGCAAGATAAACTTGCACAAGAATCTTCCAATCTCATTCCGAGGAATTGGCCATTCCCTTGTGATCAAACCACAAGTTCATGCGACTCTGCAACTTGTTGCAGAAGTGTCGCATCTAATCCATGGGACTATTTTACCCATCGAACGACGTCTTCTAATCACGGAATCATGATTAGATAGGAAACAAGTTTTAGGGTGTCTTCATGTCCAATCCATTCCCGATTGCACTAGGCCGATATCGTTGGTCCTAGGGTTCCAACTCAATCCAAGTTTCATCTTTTTAACGAGTGATCCTTAGGATAGAAACCCTAAATCGTTTCCTGCAAGTACGTCCTATTGTCCCTACATTCTGTGAATGTGGGTAGGACTTAGGGTTATGAGAGTTTCGACTTGGCAATTTAGTGCGTCTAGGCCAAGTCCTTAATGTGCTAAACCCTAGAGCACTTAGAGTATATTGCATCGATTTAACCATCTTAAGCAAATCCTTTGCAGTTTAGCTGTTTAGGGTAAACCAATTTACTTGTCTATTCCTAAAGATATTGTCTTGATCAAAGAGGGAAAAAAACCTAGTTGTATTACGATACAATTCTCATAAGCACACAAGTCACTGCTGTACATATGATTTGATTTACAAACCCTAGCTTTTCTGGTTAAGCTCAAAGCGCATGTTAAGTTACGACACAATTTCCATTGATCCTACTAGGACATGCATTCACGATTTACGCCACTAAGCTTTTAGGGTTTTATGTTAAAACGAACCACGCAGCCTTTCCTAACTACTATGCAGTTGAACAAGATTTATGCCAATTGACTAGAGTTAATCCTACTTTATGCAGCCCTAGAATCATTTCCATGCCTTGCAAATTCCTACGATTGTTAGCAACCTTCTTTAATGAATCAGCACAAAGAAAGAGATGTCTAATAATGTGACATGCGATTTAATCTTTCCATGCATAATTGAAGTGTACTACAATAATTTCGACTTTGTAATGATGGTCATTAGTTGATCTAGATTCGTTACTTTGCAATGCATAAAAATAACTTGCTAAGAATGCATAGACATCTTATGTTCTTTTTTTCGTTTGTTTCATTGAAAAATACAAATGACCGATCTTCAATCGTGAGTTACTTCCTTTAAAATGGCCAATGTATTTCACTCGCAAAAGTGCATCTTACTTCCGTGAATTAACCATGCATAATTGCAATATTTTGACGTAAATCAAAAATAGGAAGAAAACCTGGACTTGTGGGTTCAGTGAAATGTCCATATGAATGTTAGGAGATGATCCTCCTGTGGTTGCGCCTTATGCCTTTTTAGGGGCCATCGTGAATTCGAACTTCTTGCCTTGGCCGCAGTCTTATGATCTTGGCACGTCTCCCTCGTACGCGCAATTCCCTTTGAGGTACGGCTTCTTGACCAAAGCACCGACTTGCAGAATTGGGCTTTGGAAGGCCTTAGGGTTCAGAGCTTGGGCCTTCTTTCTTTCAGAAAAAAGGGATTCGGGAGAGGGTTCTTGCAAAAACCTTGCGAAAACAGAGTCTTGAGAGATTCTTCTCCTTGAAATTCCGGCTAGGAATGGGTTTATGGGGGAATTCGAGTGGAAAGGGGCTTAGAGAAACCCCTCTTCTTCAAAGCCGTGATGGCTTATTTGAGGATCTAATGGGGAAGCCTTATAGGCTTCCTCCTCAAAGCTCGGAGGGAAGAAAAGTTATCTTTAGGAGGGTTCAATGGGAAAGCCCTTAAACCCGGCAAGGATATTGGGCTTGTTACCGTGTTTTCGACCACGTTATCGCAGCATAGAGGAGCAGAAACTGGGAAGAAGGAAAAAGATCAAAAAAGGCGAAAGAGCAAAAAAGGTGCAAGAGCAAAAAAAGCTCCTTGACTGGCAACCAATCCCTAAAAAATTCAAATATTCGGACACGACCCTCAAAAGGCTTCGGTGTGGGGCCACGGCCATGTAAAAGAGGAAAAGGTGCACCATCAAAATAGGGGAGCGCCCCCAAATCTGTGTAAAAGAGTGCCAGGCTCGCTCATGTGCAAAATGTATGCATTAGTAGGAATAGGGTAAATTAGAATGGTGGGAAATGGGAAAGAGGGCCTAGGCTATGGCTGGCCATGTAAAAGAGGAAAAGGGGATGACCGCTCGGAAAGGATTTAGGGTTTTGTATATAAAGTTGAAAAATGAATGAGAAGCTCATTCTTTGGTGTGTGGCAAAAGGAGTCCTCTTCTTCTTCTCTTATTCTCTCCTTCTTGCTTGTGTGTGCTCTTGAGAGAGGGAGTGTGAGAGTGTGAAGGAGTGAGTGTGTGTGTGAGGGTGAGGGATCAAGAGGGTGAAGCTCTTCACCATCTCGTATCCTCTTCTTCTCTTCTCTTCCCTTCTCTTCTCTTGCGCGTGCAGCTATGGAGGATGGAGCTTGGAGATGGAGGAGGCTTAAGGATACTTGCGCTAGCATCTAGGATCATGGAGCTACCGGAGTGCAAGAGAGAGGAGGGTACTCGATCGAGCATCAAGGTAAGCTCACTACACTCGTAGGATCAACGTCACGTCGGCTAGGTGAGAGATAGCCATTAGAGCTCGCTTGAAACGCTTGAAAGAATAAGCGGTCCGAGGGTCTTGGCGGTTGAGCGAAAGCTCCCACAGGGCTTGTGACGGATGCAATGGAAAGGGAACTTAAATCCCGGGTTACAAAGGTCTTATGGAGATTCAATAGGAAGGGACTTAAAGAAAAACCCGGGCCTTATAGGGCTTTATGGAAATACATAGGAAGGGCTTTACAACCAGGGTAAAATGGCTTTTGGGGGATGCAAGGGGAAAGGGCTTTAAATCCCAGTTACAATGGACTTAATAGGGTCTCCACGGGTAGGGGCTTTAAAAGAAAACCAGGATAAGAAGGCTTGTGGGAGTTGCAATGGAAAAGGGGGTTTCAAAGAAACCCGGGGGGGAGGGGGGGTGTGGGTAATATGAACTTGTGTGGGGAATCCATGGGAAGGGGGCTTAGGGAAGCCCCCTTAGAAGCTTCCAAGGAGCTTCTTGGAAGCTTATGGGCATGTGCAATCTACGTGGAAGAAGAAGGGAATCAAAGACTTGATGGTGGGCAGGAGGCGGAATGGCGGCAGCAGTTCATTGGTAGCCGGTGGCGACTAAGCGAGCCCAGGTGGCGGCTATCTGACTGGTGACTTCTCCCTCCTCACGACGCAACTCAGAGCAGCAACGTAGCTCTCCTCCCTCACGCACAGAATCCTCCTTTCTTTCCTTCTCCACCCCTTAAAGGGGGTTTATATAGGACAAGGGGGGGAGAGGGCTCCCTCCCACGTGGTATTTCGCATGGCTATCTTCCCTCACGACCCCAAGCAACATTGCTGGCCCATCCCCGCCACACTCCCTCTCCTCCAGCATGACATTCGGCTAGGGAAAAAAGGAATATAAAATAAAAATTTGAATTTTTATCCCCACATTATCCTCTTAACCTCCTCCCAAGAGGATGTTCACCCGCAGTTATGCGGGTTTTTATCCTCAGCCCGGATTTGCCAATGGAGAGTCATGATACCTCGTGCACAGTTTGAAGATTGCACCGTCGGTAACTTCAATGCCGGAATTGTCATTTGCATGAGACTCACACGGGCTAGTAATGTTTTTCCAATAGAAATATTACATTCTCTCCCCCTTGGAGGAATCGAGATGTCCTCCTCTAGAGATAAACTGGGGATATTGATGGTTGAGAGTGCTTTCATCCATCCAAGTGGCATCCTCCTCGGGATAATCTTTCCACTGGACGAGGCATTCTCTCAAGGTTCTGGATCTCATTGTCTCTCCCTAACATCTAAGATCTTGTCATGCCGTAGCTCAAGAACTCCTTGGCTAGGCATTACAACTTGTTGGTCATCAAGTACATGGTTAGGATTAGGTACATACTTTTTCAATAGGCTGATATGGAATACATTATGAACCTTTAGGTTCTCACAAAGTTGCAGTGTATAAGCATTAGGTTCTAGGGACTTGAGGATCTTGTATGGTCCACAATACCTTGGACTTAGCTTCTTGCAATCTCCTAAGGATAGAGAACTCTTCTTTGGCCGTATGCGAATGAAGACCATGTCTCCTTCCTCAAAGATTCTATCTTGACGCTTCAAATCCACATATGCGTTCTATCTATCCTTGGCGGCTTGGATGTCCTGTCTTATTGACTGTACTTGGTCATCCATCTCTTCCAGCATCTGCCTTGAAGCTTCAACCCTCAAGGTTGGATTTGAGAAGTTTAGGGGACTTCGACAGTCATGACCATACAATGCTTGAAAAGGGGTCATCTGAATGCTTTGTTGGTAAGAAGCATTGTAGGAAAATTCAACCAAAGGCAAGTATTCAATCCACCTTTTTGGTTCACGATAGCAGTGTTGAGATATCGAGCTCCACTCGTGATATGCCAGGGTGACCGTTGTGCATTTATGTCACCGACTTGTCAGTTGTAGATGCGGTTGGTACACTGCCCATGAATAATAGCTAGATGACAGCTATCCTTATCTACTCTAGTTCGTGGCTCAGTTAGTATGCCACCTTAGTTAGTTGAGTTTGGTTTGAGACCCATTTTTAGGGTTCTTCTATCTCTTTGTACTTGAGTTCTTTTGGCTTACACAACTAAGAAGAGGAAAACTGTTTTCAGCCTCCACCCTTGTGTGTATTCCCCCATTGTGCAAGCAAGAAAGCTACAAGTGAGACTCCTTCCTTCTCTCCCACAATCTTGACATGGTATCAGAGCCTTGTTCGTGGTAAGGAGCTCAAGAAAGCAAGCCAAGCTCGCGATGGTCTGGTAAGAGGAGCAGTGTTGCTTTCATTTTCTGTTTTGGGAGCAGATCTCTGCAGGTAGCACAGCCGGAAATTGCAGGAGTGCATTGTCTCAGGTTGAGGGAAAGGGCTTTAGCCCTTGGCGACCCTGTTTTTTTTATTTGAGGCCATTTCGGGGCCTGTTTTGGAGGCGGAAGTTTTCTGCACACACTCAGGAAAAAGGCCCAGTTTTATGCTGTGCAGCCATTGTTCTACAGGTCGGTGAAAAGTTTATGTAGAAATTGCATCGTATGCTTGTGCGCAGAGACATTGGGAGTTACAGAATCATCCCTGTTGCCTGTTGATGCAAAATCGTCACTAGGAAGTGACTGTGTGGTCAAATACCACTTTCGCCAGTTTTGCAGATTTGCCCTTGTGAGGGTGAAGCTGTGTTTTTTGCAGTGTTCTGTAATGGCGTCTGATTCTCTTTCACAGATTGTAACTGAAAAGCTTGACAAGAACAACTTCCAAGCATGGAAGTTTAGAATGACGAATTTCCTTATGGGAAAAGGATATTGGGAATTTGTTGCAGGAAATGAAGAAGAACCAGTTCTTCCTGATGTTCCCAATCAACAGCAAATGCAGGCATTCAAAGCATGGCATGAGAGAGCCAGGAAAGTTATGTACTGGCTGTCTATCAGTATTTCAGACTCTATGATTGTGCATATTCAGGATGCAAGTACGCCAAAGGAGGCATGGGATACTCTGTCAAAAATGTATAGCACAAATACGCAAGCCAGGAAAATGCAGCTCAAGCAAAAGTTGCATAACGTGCAAAGAGAAAGTATGAGCATCAATGACTACCACATGAAGGTGAAGAAGATTGCAGATGCACTTGCTTCCATTGGGTCGCCAATGGAAGATGATGATTTAGTTTCTGTGACCTTGAATGGTCTAGGAAAGGATTATGCGCAGTTTCGGACATCCATTTCCATCCGTGAAAGATTTCCTGATTTTGAGGAGTTGATTGCTCTTCTAATTTCTGAGGAGCAGAGAAATGGTGGTGCATCTTCTTCAGGAGGAACTTCAAAAGAAGCTGTCTTCTACTCAAATGCTGGAAGAGGTAGAGGCAGAGGTAGAGGAGGCCGATTTGGAGGCCGTGGTAGAAATCAGAATATGCAGCAAACTCAAGAAAACCAGTCCTACGGAGGAGGACGTGGTAACTCTAGAGGCAGGGGGAGCCAAAGAGGTCGTGGTGGATGGCAAAGAGGTCAAAATGCAAACAGTAATGTTGAATGCTACTATTGTGGTAAAATGGGTCATATGGCTAAAGACTGCTATAAAAAGCAGAATGACATGGAAAACTGCAACAAGGAAATTATGCATCTTCTAGTAGACAAGGTGATGACAGAAATGAGAATTTATTTATGGTGCAGCACATGAACAATTCTGTGACAAATGCAGAAGAAAGCAACGATGTGTGGTATGTTGACTCAGGTGCATCAAACCACATGACATGTCATGCAGAATGGATGGAGGATGCAAGGAAAATGGAAAAACCAGGATTTGTGGAGACTGATGATGATACTGCACATCCGATTGTGCAGATTGGAAAAATTCCTTTGTCTATGCAGGATGGGAAAAAGAAATACCTGTCTGATGTATTTCATGTACATGGTTTCTGTTGGTCAAATGGTTGAACAGGGCTTGCAGGTCAGATTTAATCCTCATGGATGCTTTGTTGAGGATATGAAAAATAAAGGTCGCTTGATAGCAAAAGGAAAGAAGAAGGGCAAAATGTTTACATTGGATGCAGACATGTCTGAATTGAGTGCAGCAATGTTTGCACATGGGACCGGTGTAGTTGCAGATATTGATATCTGGCATAAACGCATTGGTCATGTTAATGTACAACGACTTAAATCAATGCAGGCCCAAAATATTGTTGCAAGATTGCCTAGATTCAAGGTTGCAGAAATGCATAAGGTATGTGAAGCCTGTCAGTTTGGAAAACAGGCAAAGAAACCATTTCCTAGACATGTTCAAGAGAGTAAGATGCCATTGGAATTGATCCACTCTGATGTGTGGACTACTAAAGCTGCATCTCTAGGAGGCTGTCATTATTTTGTTACTTTTATTGATGACTATAGCAGAAAAGTTTGGGTGTATTTTATGAAAAAGAAAAGTGAAGTTTTTGGGCATTTCAAAACTCTTAAAGCTATGGTTGAAAAAGAAACAGGTCTGCAAATAAAATGCCTAAGGTCAGATGGAGGGGGAGAGTACCTCTCAAATGAGTTTGCAAGGTTCTTGCAGGAGCATGGCATAAAGCAGCAATATTCATGCAGTCATACCCCACAGCAAAATGGAATTGCAGAAAGAAAAAACAGACATATTGGAGAGGTGTCTCGTGCCATGCTCAATGAAAAAGACCTGCCAGATTTTTATTGGGCTGAAGCAGTTGCTACAGCAGTCTACATAATGAACATGACTCCCACCGCAGCAATACATGGAATGACTCCAGAGGAGAGGTATACTGGTAGGAAACCAGATATTTCTCATTTGAAAATCTTTGGTTGCATTGCCTATGTTCATGTGCCAGATGAGTTGATATCTAAGTTGGATCCAAAAGCTGAGAAGTGCATCTTTATTGGTTACTCTCTGCAGCAGAAAGGGTATAGATGCTATAACCCTTCTACTCGTAAGTTTACAGTGAGCAGAGATGTTGTTTTTGATGAGATGAGTCGCTGGTATAAACCAGTAAATGTGATTGATGATGTAGATGCACAAAATGGTAATGCTGCACAGAATTCACAGCAGCAGTCACAAAATATTAGTGGACCTGGAGTGTCCTCTAGCAGTGGTTCACATTCTTCGCCATGGACAGGCAGATTGAGATCAGGAGAATCTTCTCAAAGCAATGCAGATAGTGGTATGCACGTTTCACGAAAAGAAAAAGAGAAGGTAGATCAGCCCATGTTTGATGTGAATGCAGGTCACTCTTATGTGGATGGTGAATCCAGTGGCTCAGAACAGAGCATTGATGATGAGTTGGGTATTCCTTCTATTGTTACACCTAGAGTAAGGAAGACCAGGGATGTTTTGAGAGCACCTGGGAGTGAACCCACTTTGCGTAGGTCTACCAGAGTTAGGTATCCTGTGGATAGGCTGAAATATGATGGATTTACAGCCATTCACTATGCATATATGGTTAAAGTGATACAGGAACCAGAACCCACTTCTTTTAAGGAAGCCATGGGAAAAGAAAAATGGGAGAAAGCCATGGATGAAGAAATGGATGCCTTGGAAGCAAATGCTACATGGGAATTGGTACCTTTGCCTAAAGGTAAGAATTCAATTGGCTGTAAGTGGGTTTATAAGGTGAAGCACAATGTAGATGGTTCTGTGAACAGATACAAGGCAAGATCAGTAGTCAAGGGGTATGCACAAACATATGGCATTGACTATGAAGAAACATTCAGTCCGGTTGCAAGGATGGCAACCGTAAGAGTAGTCATTGCTATGGCTGCATCAAAGGGATGGTCTTTACATCAGATGGATATAAAGAATGCCTTCTTGCATGGTGATTTGCAAGAAGAGGTCTATATGGAGCAGCCACCAGGTTATGTGCATGATGTTCATCCTCAGTTTGTTTGCAGGTTGAAGAAAGCCTTGTATGGCTTGAAGCAAGCACCTAGAGCATGGTCTGACAAGATAGGACAGTATCTTGTCACTATTGGCTTTCAGATTTCCAAGGCAGATTTCTCACTTTATGTGAGAAAAACAGAGAAAGGTATTATGCTACTTGTCATTTATGTTGATGATTTGATTATGACAGGTGACAGTGATGAAGATATCCTTCATGTGAAAATGCTATTGAAGTAGAAGTTTGAGATGAAGGATTTGGGAGAGCTGCGTTATTTCTTGGGCATTGAGGTGATTAGATCACCAAGTGGGATACAGCTCTTGCAGAGGCAGTATGGATTGGACATGCTGTCCAAATATGGGATGACAGGCTGTAAGCCTATTTCAGTTCCTTTGGAGCAGAATGTGAAACTAAGCGCAGATGCAGGTGAGCTTCTGGAAGACCCTACTATGTACAGACGCATAGTAGGAAGTTTGATTTATATGACTATTACCAGGCCAGATTTGAGCTATGCTGTTGGATTGGTAAGTCAGTTTATGCAGGCTCCAAGAAAATTGCATTTGGATGCGGCTAGACGCATACTCAGGTATGTGAAGTCCACATTGCAGTATGGACTATTTTATGAGACTGGGGTTCAGATACAGTTGCATGGATACACTGATGCTGATTGGGCTGGTAGTATTTCTGATAGATGATCTACCAGTGGGTATGTGTTCTCTTTTGGGAGTGCTGCAGTCACTTGGAGCAGCAAGAAACAACCTACAGTTGCCTTGTCGAGCACAGAGGCTGAGTACAGGGGCGCAACAATGGCTGCATGTGAGGTAGCTTGGTTGCATAAGCTACTTTATGATATGCATCAGCCTACAGATGGGCCAGTTGTCATTTATTGTGATAACATGAGTAGTATACACTTGGCAAATAACCTAGTCTATCATGCTAGAACAAAGCACATTGAGGTGCATTATCACTATGTGCGGGAGAGGGTTTTACTAGGTCTTATTGATCTAGTTTATGTCAGCACAGAGGATCAGGTAGCTGACATATTCACGAAGGCATTGGGCACAGAGAAGCTGCGCAAGTTCAAAGACCTTCTTGGTGTGCAGGAATTGGGATTGAGCTCGAGGGGAAGTGTTGAGAGATCGAGCTCCACTCGTGATATGCCAGGGTGACCATTGTGCATTTATGTCACCAACATGTCAGTTGTTTGCAGATGCGGTTGGTACACCGCCCATGAATAATAGCTAGATGACAGCTATCCTTATCTACTCTAGTTCGTGGCTCAGTTAGTATGCCACCTTAGTTATTTGAGTTTTGTTTGAGACCCATATATAGGGTTCTTCTATTTCTTTGTATAAGAGTTCTTTTTGGCTTACACAACTAAGAAGAGGAAAACTGTTTTTAGCCTCCACCTCTGCGTGTATTCCCCCATTGTGCAAGCAAGAAAGCTACAAGTGAGAATCCTTCCTTCTCTCCCACAATCTTGACACCTTGTACATACGCTTTGTTGATTTTTTTTCGGCACTATTATTAAAAATATTTGTGCTTTTTCGAGGTGTTTTATGATTTTTTTAAGGTTATTAAAATATCATATATTACCACCTACAAATACCATGCCGGAGTCTCGTAATGATGCACGACATGTTTTACAAAAGCTTGGCATGGACTATAACAACATCCATGCATGTATCAACGATTGCATACTGTTTCAAGGAGAATACGAGACTATGGAGGCATGTCCAAAGTGTGATGCTCACAGGTATCGACAGGACTTGCAAGGGCAAACCATCCCTCAAAAAGTTCTAAGACACTTTTTGCTTATCCCCCGCATAAACCACATGTTTCGTATGTCTGGCATGGCGAGCTTGACAACATGGCATGCGCAGAATAGGTCCAGGGATGGAGTTCAATGAATATCACTGGATTCATGTACATGGAGCCACATTGACTCTACTTTCCCAAGCTTTGCTCGAGAGCCAAGGAATCTTCGGCTCGGTCTTGCAATGGATGGTGTGAACCCATTCGGTTTGCACTCAACTTCTTACAATGTGTGGCCTATAGTCCTTGTCAACTACAATATCCCTCCATAGCTTTCTATGAAGAAAGGGCATCTCATCCTTAGCTTACTCGTCCCCGGCCACTACAAAGTCAAAAATATGGACGTGTATCTTTGTCCATTAGTCGATGAGCTTAAGGTTTTATGGCAGAAGGGGGTCACTGTGCAAGATATGAGCAAGCACGATGGTTGACGGTCTGCCAATATTCGAGCCATTCTCATGTGGACGATGCATGAATTTTCGGGATTCGGAGAGAGTGCTCACGTAAATAGGCTTCCGTTCTCATTGGTAATATCTATATTTTATCTCGTTTAAGCTTATATTCATTGGGTCTTGGTGTTGGAACAGGTCTGGTTACCTCAGGTTATCATGCATGTCCATTGTGTGGGTCATAGTTAGACTCCTGAAGGTCACAAACCATGAAGAAGATAGTATATCAAGGACACTCCGCTTTCTTGCTAGAGGGTCATGAACTCAGGGAAGGTTTTCTTGGACGACCTCCAACACATATGAATGTCGCAAAAGCCGGTACGAGCTGAAAATGGTCCACGCGGAGTCACATCCAAACGGAATGTGAGAGTTCTCAGTTTTCTACGAGTTGTCATATTGGACCCACTTACAGGTCAACCACTTGTTGGATCCCATGCATATTTTCAAGAATGTGGGCAGCTTGCTATGGGACCACATCACAAGAAAGACACTATAGGAGCTCGAATAGATTTGAAGGAGGTAGGTAAGATGGAGGCGCTTTGGTCCCAATCGAGTGGTGATGGTCGCATGCAACTACCTCGCACTCCTTGGGTTTTGTCCACTAAAGAAGAGCGCATTGTGAAGCAAGTAGTCAAGTCTATTCGCACTCCGACGGGTAAGATGTGTTGTCTCATGTCTACATTTTCTAAAGACGACCAATTATCAGGGCTAAAATCCCATGACTGGCATAAGATATGTCAGGTTTGTACTAAGAATGGATTGTAATTGACGTACGCATTTTGCTATTTGGAGTGTAGCCATTGTTCATAATGCTTTCTCATTTGTGGCAGTTTGTACTACCAATCGCGATCGCAGGATATCTTACTCCAGAAATATGTGGGGCCATTTATAGGTTGTCGACTTTGGTGCAATGGATCTCACAAAAGGAGATTAAGATGTCCTCTATTGAATCTGAAGGCAGGGAGCAGTGGAGACGGTCTGTCTCTTTGAGAAATACCTGCCTACTAGCATGCTCACGATACAAATCCACCTTCTTGTGCATCTTATAGATGAAGTGGAGATTGTTGGACCTCTCTATACGCGATGGATATTCTTCTTGGAGTGCTTTATGAACACCCTAAAATGCTTTGTGCGACAATGAGCTCGGCTAGAAGGTAGCATGGTTGAAGGTTGATTGGTGTCTGAGGCACTAGTGCATATTTTACAATGGCTACCAATGGTGGATCTAGACAACAAAATGCTATGGTTACTGAAGGATGAGACTGGAGATGTGGTGATTGAAAATGGGGTAGAAAAAAAATGGATGCTATAATGGAGGAGAAGGTGAATTGCTTTTGTATGTTGCACCATTCCTTTATGGAGACGTGGCTCGCAAAGTACGAGATCGCTAGGTAAGATCGAGAGGAAACACGATCTAAATTCCGACATAGTACTCATCATTGATCGATTCGATATCCCGAAGGCATTGAGGAGATACCGCGGTTCATGTCAATACGATGGCTGCATGGAGCTTTGACCACAGTGTCTCGTGAAGGGGTAGAGGTCTCAATGGAGGAGTGATAATTCTAGAGGGGATGTAGTCCAAAGGTGATGAGGTGTTTAGGATTTGTCCTATCTATATTTTATATGCGATATCTAATTTGAGTGTTTCAATGTACAGTACAAAATATATAGTGCAGCATGGTCACATAGACGGCATTTTTGTGTGGAGCGTATTGACAAAATGCGCTCCATAATGGACTGTGGTATCATGGCAAGATTTGAGCAGGAGAGTCGACGACGAGCAATGGATCCAAACACGGTTATAGATGAGATGGAGTATTTTGGAAACTTGCAAAGTATTGTTATGGTGGATTATCGTAGCTTCTCCATGATACTATTCGATATATGCAGTGGTTCAAAGTGGTACTTGAAGGAGCTAGAGCAATAGTTCGACAAGGTCCATCTGGATTTCTCGAAATAGATTCCAAAAAAAAAAGGACGAATTTGCGTGACACCTTTCTGTTGATGGCCCATTGTGAACATGTGCATGGACTCATTTGTTTGTTAATTGTAGTATGACGTGGTACATGTCACAATAGTTTAAACTCTCTTGTACATGTTTGTGAACATGTAATCTTCTATCCAAACCCCCAACAACCTGGTGGTATGTTATACCTTCAGCTCTCTGAAGTGCGAGAGTATATGCTCAAAGCAATGTTCAGAGCATAGATGAAGACAATATGAAAATAGAGGGGTCGATATTGTAAGGGGTGGAGGCCATCGAAAGCTTGGAGCCAGTATTGGCTAACAATGATGGAAATACAGGAGTCCAAGAATTATTTGAGAACGAGGTGGACTCATCCTTTTGTGGTGATATGTCTATCGACCTGCTAGTGTATGCAGAGTTGTGTCAGGAGATTGATATGGGACCATAGGATACTTCATACTTGGAGCATCCACTTACTCAATTCGTTGACCGATCGCTTATAAGGGTACATAAGATATGCATTTTAAGTGAGATCTTTTTTTTAGAATTTATATTACCATGCTTTGTATGATTTAAATTGATTATGCTAACATCATTTTTTATCTGTGCAGGTGACATTTTCAGGATGAGTCGAGGGATGAGCGATAAGGAGTTAAAGGATATCTTCACGCACATATCTCTAGACCAGATCATGAGATTCAGAGACATGGCAAACCAGAAGCTTTCTCAGACATCATCAGGCCACTCTGCTAGATCTACTTCACTGTGATCAGATGCTTTAGCTTCGAACAGATGAGGTTGACGGTCCAAAATTGGGCCAGAGGAAGGGAGTGCTTCAGGGTCATGGAGATGCTGTAGAGATACAGAGGCAGTGAGCTCGCGGTCGACACATGATACAGGTTCGACTCCTCACTCTCATGACGGTTTCAGGGAGCGTGGCTTAGGCTCAAGTGGATGCTCTGGAGGCACGGACGTGGTGTCCCCAATGGGTGCCACTCCGATAGATATTACCCCGGTCGGTACACCGGATGCATAGGGGTCTCCTGGATATACCTAGGAGCGTGGACGCAGGTGGGAGATGACCCATCTTAGCCATACCCAAGGGAGATATGCCTATCTAGTCGATGATAGGTCAGGAGCCATCATCATGAATGATGAGGGGAGGAGGGTGATGGCTCGCATGAGAGAGTTGTGCTAACAAGTTTTTCGGCACAACGTCTTAGATCATTGGAAGAACATATCGGAGGGGAGCAAGGACTACATAGTAGCATCTTTGCATGAGGAGTTCCAGTTCCAGCCTTAGTAGATAGATTTTCTACGGACTGGATGATGGACTGCATGCATGTATATACATCACACAGATGATCGGACGTACGCAAGGCACTCAAGAGTGGGACTGCAAAGCCCGAGTGGCTAGACGCGAACAACTGGCGCCGACTAAGGGAGGAGGCTACCAATTCTCCACGACATTGGAGTCAGCAGCGCAAGGCAGCGAGGGCACGACTAGAGACCATAGTGGTCCATCATCTTGGGAGTGACAACCATATGACATATTTGGAGGACTTTGTAAGTTTTTCTTGTGTTTTGCTTGTTTATTTTTTTGCAATATCCTTTGTTCTGAAAATCATGTTTCTGGAAGACCCTACTATGTACAGACGCATAGTAGGAAGCTTGATTTATATGACTATTACCAGGCCAGATTTGAGCTATGCTGTTGGATTGGTAAGTCAGTTTATGCAGGCTCCAAGGCAATCACATTTGGATGCGGCTAGACGCATACTCAGGTATGTGAAGTCCACATTGCAGTATGGACTATTTTATGAGATTGGGGTTCAGATACAGTTGCATGGATACACTGATGCTGATTGGGCTGGTAGCATTTCTGATAGACGATCTACCAGTGGATATGTGTTCTCTTTTGGGAGTGCTGCAGTCACTTGGAGCAGCAAGAAACAGCCTACAGTTGCCTTATCGAGCACAGAGGCTGAGTACAGGGGTGGAGCAATGGCTGCATGTGAGGTAGCTTGGTTGCATAAGCTACTTTATGATATGCATCAGCCTACAGATGGGCCAGTTGTCATTTATTGTGACAACATGAGTAGTATACACTTGGCAAATAACCCAGTCTATCATGCTAGAACAAAGCACATTGAGGTGCATTATCACTATGTGCGGGAGAGGGTTTTACTAGGTCTTATTGATCTAGTTTATGTCAGCACAGAGGATCAGGTAGCTGACATATTCACGAAGGCATTGGGCGCAGAGAGACTGCGCAAGTTCAGAGACCTGCTTGGTGTGCAGGAATTGGGATTGAGCTTGAGGGGGAGTGTTGAGATATCGAGCTCCACTCGTGATACGCCAGGGTGACCGTTGTGCATTTATGTCACCGACTTGTCAGTTGTAGATGCGGTTGGTACACCGCCCATGAATAATAGCTAGATGACAGCTATCCTTATCTACTCTAGTTCGTGGCTCAATTAGTATGCCACCTTAGTTAGTTGAGTTTGGTTTGAGACCCATTTTTAGGGTTCTTCTATCTCTTTGTACTTGAGTTCTTTTGGCTTACACAACTAAGAAGAGGAAAACTGTTTTCAGCCTCCACCCTTGTGTGTATTCCCCCATTGTGTAAGCAAGAAAGCTACAAGTGAGACTCCTTCCTTCTCTCCTACAATCTTGACAAGCAGTGTGCCCTTAGCATATCCTCGATTACTTGATTGACTCACTCCGTTTGTCCATCGGTTTGGGGATAATAAGCTGTACTAAAACAAAGTTGAGTCCCAATGGCTTCAAAGATAGCTCTCCAGAAGTGAGATGTGAAGAGAGAATCACGATCACTAATGATGCTTCTAGGTAGCCCATGTAGCTTGAATATCTCCTTGATAAACAACCTTGCAATGTCTAAGGCTTTATAGTTTGTCTTTATTGGAATAAGGTGTGAGACCTTAGTAAGCATGTCGACCACAACTATGATGGAGTTGTATCCTCCCTGGACTTGGGGTAGGCCAACAACAAAGTCCATACTGATGAATTCCCATTTCATTTTGAGAATATCAAGTGGTTGCAACTTTCCAGGCATTTTGACATGTTTGGCTTTGATACACTGACAAGATAAACACTCAGTGACATATTTGAGAACGTCACCTTTAAGCCTCTCCCAATAGTAGCTCTTCCTAACTGCATTGAGAGTCTTAGCATAGCCAGGATGTCCTGAGAAAGGGGAATCATGAGTTTCCCATAGTATCTTCTGCTTAAGTGACTAGCTTGCTAGTATACATAATCTCGTTCTATAGTAGACAAGTCCACTATTGATAGAGAATTCATGATACTTAGCCTATAGCTTTTGGTCATGGTCCTTGATAGGGATCTCCCTTAGCATCTTTTCATAGGCTGGATCATGGTATGCTTCTTCTCTAGCTAGCTCAAGTATTGTGTTGTTTGGCATGGATACCTTTGTGGCTAGAGATCTAGCTGTTGATGGGTTTTGCAAGATTAGAGAATTAAGGAATGCCTTGCGACTGAGTGCATCGGCAACTACATTTTCCTTTCCAGGTCGGTATTTGATTTCAAAATCATACTCCTTCGGCACTTCAATCCACCCACTTTGCCTCATGTTGAGCTCGTTTTGGGTAAAGATCCACTTGAGACTTTTATGATCAGTCACTAGAGTAAACTTGTTACCCAACAGGTAGTGTCTCCAAAGCTATCCCGTGTATCATGGCCACTATTTTATTCCAATTCTGGTAACTCACAGGTAGAAGATTCCCACCTCTTGGATAATTTGATTGTATCAGAAGTTTTATTGGCTATCCTATCTAGCTCATTTAATGCATAAGTATTGAGATGACAAGCTCAACACATGCGTATATTAATGATAGACCACCTAGTTAGATGGGTCCACACATCTACACTTAGCACGTCGATGGTCATTATGACTCTCACATGACCACTGACTCATTACTTATTATATTCAGGTTGTTACACCTATTTACAGCTGGCATAGTTATAGCGCCAGTTGACTAGTGTAGTCGGTTATGCATTGTTTGACTTAGTAGGCCACTTTCCTTTATGTTATATCTTATCTATACTTTGTGTACATTGTAAAGAGTATAGACGAAGAAGAAGAAACCAGCAAGAAAACGTTTTGGCCTCCATCTCTCTTCTTGTCTCTTGAGTGAGCTTCTCCTTGTACATTCTATGTGTGTTCGGCGCAGCATCTTGAGCAAGTCCCCTCACCACGCAATTCTTGACATGGTATCAAAGCCACCCCACTGAGAGAGGCTAATTTTTAAGGCTGAAATGAAGGAGAAGAAGCAAGGTTTGAGCAAGCAAGCCAAGGGTAAGAAGCTCTCCCATTCTTCCACTCTTTCTCTTGGACAGTGCCTGTGGAGGCACCGGAAGCAGGGCAGAACAAAAATCTCAGATTGCAGTGAGATTTGGTGTGCATGAAGAGCACTGTGTATTTTTGGCATCTGAGGCCGTTTCAGGCCCCGTTTTAGAGCCGCAGGGTTGTGGATAGTAGTTTGAGATACCTTGCAATTTCAGCTGTGTCTGTCGTATACAAGTGCACAGGTTACAGATTTTAGATCTGTAAGTTCAAAGGTGTTTACCAACGAATAAACACAAGTCTTATCTGCAAATTGGTTGCAGATTGCATGTATTATTAAGCTGACAGTAAAAAAGGTTGTTTGATATATTGATATGCACTACAGGTCGAGGTTTGCAAAAGATTTGCTTGTTGTTTGGTATTAGTTTTGTGATAATGGCAGAGAACAATGGAAACCCCATCATTGAGAAGCTTGACAAGAACAACTACCCTTCATGGAAATTTTGTGTCACAAGCTTCCTTATTGGAAAAGGCCTCTACGAGTTTGTTTCAGGTGAAGAAAAGGAGCCAGAGGTGCGTGATCCTCCAATTGCAAAAGAGTCAAAGGTACGAAAGGAATGCAAAAGACAAAAAGGTCATGTATTGGTTGTCCGCAGTAATTGACAATAATATGCTGGGACATATTAGAAATGTAGAGAATTCATATACAGCTTGGACTATACTTGACATTATGTTTTTCGTAAATACAAAGGCACGAAAGATTCAACTCAAGTAAGAGTTGAATACATTGAAGAAAGGAAAGATGTCTATCAATGAGTATGCACTGAAGGTAAGGAGCATTGCAGATGCCTTGGCAGCGATTGATACAATGTCCGATGATGATGATTTGGTGTCGTCTACCTTGGATGGACTTAACAATGAAAAGGCTTGGAAGTCTTTTGTAACTTCCGTATATGTTAGAAAGCCATTTCCAGATTTCGATGAGTTGGTCTCCCTTATGATCACTGAAGAGATCAACATGCAGAGTGAGACATCTGAAAGAAGTGGTGAACAGGTCCAAGCTTTCTACTCCAGTTCAGGAAGGGGATGTGGCAGGTTCTCTTCAAGAGGCCGTGATATAGGACGTGGTAGTGACAACCAGCAAAACAGATTGAATTAGCAATTTGGCGATATGCAGGTTTTAGGAGGTCATGGTAACTTTAGAGGCAGGGGGAGCTTTAGAGGAAGAGGTGGATGGTAGAACAAAGGTTCTAACAACTTTGGTATTGTGTGCCACTACTGTGGCAAAACAGATCATATTGCAGTCCAATGTTATGCTAAGAAAGATTATATTCATAGTGGTAAGTTGCAGCAAGGAAACTATGCATCGTCTTCACGGCAGAATGAAGACAAAAATGAACGTCTGTTTGTTATGCAACATATGCTAAATGCTGTTACAGGAAAGGGAACACATGATGATGTTTGATATGTTGATTCAGGTGCATCCAATCATATGACCAGCCATGCAGAATGGTTTGGAGAGATGCAAGATTCACAAAATGCAGGTTATGTGGAGACGGGTGATGATTCATGCCACCCAATTTCACACATTGGAAAAGTTTCCTTATCCTTGCATGATGGTAAGACAAAGAGTCTTTCAGATGTATTACATGTGCCATCTATTACAAAGAACTTGGTGTCAGTCGGTCAGATGGTAGAGCAAGGGCTGCAAGTCAGATTTAATGCAAAGGGCTGCTTTATAGAAGACTTCAATGACAAGTGCAGGTTGGTTGCAAAGGGAAGTAGAGTTGGACGTATGTTTAATCTAGATGCTGGAATTCCTACTATGAATACTGCTATGTATGCTAAAGGAAAAGGTGTTGTTCCATATATTGAAATTTGGCACAAACGCATTGGACATGCAAATGTACAAATGCTGAAATTAAGGCAGTCCAAAGGGTTGGTTACAGGTTTGCCTACATTTAGAGTTGTAGAATTTCATAAGGTATGCGAAGCATGTCAGTTTGGTAAGCAGGCAAGACAACCCTTTTCACATGACAGAGATATAAGCAGATTGTGATGTGTGTGCATGACATAGTGAATTTCATTGTATGGCAGTCTGATTAGGAATCCAATAGAGTTTTTTCCTATCCTTTTGTCACTATTCTAGCAATATGTGGGGGTAGCTGAATAACAAGGTTCTCTCCATGTAATTTTGACTAGGAGTAGCATGGATGAGAGATGTTGAGTTGATAAGTATATTTTCTTATCATTTTTGCAACCACAATGACTAGTATTATGTGTAGATTAGATTTCTCAAGTGAAGTTGTTGAGCTAAAATGTTTGACTCTTCAATTAAGCGATGCATTCTTAGCCTTCT
Source organism: Lygodium microphyllum (assembly GCF_053477565.2). Taxonomy (NCBI): domain Eukaryota; kingdom Viridiplantae; phylum Streptophyta; class Polypodiopsida; order Schizaeales; family Lygodiaceae; genus Lygodium; species Lygodium microphyllum. The sequence goes on along the minus strand of NC_141151.1, from coordinate 61,034,268 downwards.
AGTTAATCCTTTTTATAAAAAAACCACTTAAATTCCAATCCAAGTAATAAAAATTTGAAAGAGTCTATATATTTATTCTTCAGAAGGCAAGAAAAGAAAAGACAAGAAAGAAGAAAAAAAATGCCGTGAGACTACAGAGTTAAAGGGGGGGGGGGGGTAACCCACCAAAAGAAGATAACCATCGCCTCTAAGGTTCTGGTAGGCTATAGGGATTTCCTTGATGGGTGCCCTGTGTCCAATCTCTTGTATCTCTTTCAGGTGTGGGACCTTTTGGGAAGGAGAATCAATGTATATACTCTTTTGGCATTGACGAAAGCCACTACTATTATTATTTTTAAACAAACACTCTGGACAGTAGGAACCATTGACTGGTTGTTCTAGTAGAACATGGAGGGTTAGCAACTAAACCATAGGAGTCCTATTTGGTGTCGTAATATTAGTTTGCTTTGTTTGGGTTCTTTGTTAGGCATGGACCTTATCCGTGAGGCTATTTTGGAAACAATATTCCTAGTAGGCTAGTAGTGTGGCATTTTCTTGCCTAGAGGGATTATTGTTGTTTAGTGGCTCTAGAAAGTTTCCTAGTTGGTATATTCTATGCACTAGATGAAGCCATGTTATGCACTTAAGTAGGGAGAGTGAGTAAGGGAATGTTAGTATGCACAAGTTTTTATACAACTTAATTGAATATTTTCTTTGTTGGATTTATAATATGACACCAGTAAATATTTTCCTCTCTTTTCAGTGTCTACTAGTTTTCTATGTGTGGTTTTGTAGTTCTTGTAGCTGTGCTCACGAGAATGCTTCACAATTAAGTGAGGGAGAGTATATTTTTCTTTTAAGGTTGCATCCCAGTGCTAAAGGTAGCTATGTTTGTCATGCTGGATGTTCGTGATGTAGCTGTGCTCTTGAGGTCACTTCTTCGCAATTAGGTATGACAACACCTAGAAACAATGCCTAACAATGTTTAAAAAAAAATAGCAAAATTGTACACAATTGGCACATTGCTACCAACTTTTCACATCAATTTAATGCAGATGCGATCGAGATTTCATCTTTGGAGGACATGTCTCTGCATTCTGACTAGTGAAAAATCCTGGTTTGAAGGAGTTTTGTGCTAGAGGGTGGACTTAGGAAAATACTAGGTAGAATTCGATAGTTTTATCTAATCAGAAGGGATTAGAATTTTAGCTTGGATGATCATTTGACCTTTCTTCCCATAAAGAATATATTGAAAAATCCAAATGAGTTGTTTTTGAAAGGTTAGAGATGGTTGAGTGTATAGTCAAGTACAACTTGGCAAAAGCAAAAGACATGAATTCGATAGCATAGATTGGACAAGTGGTCCGGGCCGTTGATTATGATCGTAGATAGGAGTAGTAGAACTAGCAAATTTTTCACCGCATCATACATAGGATAGACATTGGGATATGGTAGGGAGAGAGTTGTATTTCCAAGATGATCACATTAAAGATTAAAGGAGGCAAGGGACAAGTCAAACAACAAAGGCAATGCTAGTGTGGACAAGGAGAGTTACTACTCTACAATGCCAAGTATATGAGACATCTTCGAGTAAGTGGAGTTAATGACATGGATATAACAATTAGTGGGACCATGAGTATTTGAGTTAATGTGACAAGATACTAACATGGTTACTTATCCATGAAGATTTAAATCCAAATCAATATTGAGTTGTAGTGATCATCCATGCACTTGCTACCAACTTGATATGCAACTTAGAGATTGGAATATGGAGAAAAAGAGTCACTTGCATTATTGTTTATAAATGTAGCTATAACAAAAACATGCAATAAAAAGGTCAATTTTCGATGGAAGAGGATTAGGAAGGGGAGAGGAAGTCCAAAGGGGGCCAATTGGAGAAGAGGAAGGGGGAGGAGTTTGTGGGAAATCGGAGAGCCGTGATGAAGAAAGGGGACGCCATCCTATGAGTGAGAAAGAGAGAGAATTAAGAGGCTTTTCAAAGCCATCCAAGCTAGAGGATTTGAAGAAAAATTGTAGTTGGAGAGGGCAAGAGGAGAGAATTGAAGCCAATTCCTCTCCCATAGCCATCGCCATGTCTTCTCCTCCTACTTCAAGTTTTGGAGCTTCAATATACGTGCCTAATCTAAAGTAATAGAGTAGGAGAATTCTCTATTGCCTTCCAATTGCTCTACTTCGCTCTTGATTCTGTGGACAGATGATGGAGATATTGCATTACTCTCCTCCCCTCTCTTAGCCGTCAACATAAAACCATGGAGGTTAAGCTCTTAAGCTTGAAACTAATCAAGATTAAGTCTTAAAAGAGTTACAAGTGGCTATTCATATGGCAACAATGCAATTGGCCAATGGATCTCTCGAGAGAGGGAAAATGATGAGCTCACCGTTGGGAATGATTGGATAGACTCCCCTTGGCTGGACTGCAAAGGACACCGCTCCCAAAGACGTAATTACAATTCTCGTACTTTACGTAAGTGTCTTAACTCGTTTAACAAAAAAAAGTAATTTCACATAAATATTTCTTTGGTTTATAATTTTCATAAAATGTATTTTATCCTCAATTTCAAGTTTGGATAGTTGTTGGAATTTATGTAGGTTTGATTTTATATTTTTAAAATAAAAAACAATTAAAAATGCTTTAAATGGTTTAAAAGTAGTATAGATAAAGTTTAATAAAATATTTGGTTAAAAATTAATGAGATATAATTTTTTTAATGAACTATATACTATTAAAAGTACTCTAAATTTTTTTCAAAGTTTTTATAAGATGTTTAATATTTCTTGAAAATCAAAAATAGTTATTTTAGATGAACATTACAATATTTTTTGAAATCATGTTTTAAATTAAGCAAAAATTAGAATCTTCTATAGAAAACTTGAGAATATAGTTTTTGATATTTTATGAAATATTCTTGGGGTTAGAGAGAAAAAAAATTGATTTGATGTTATTGCTTTGAACATTATTAATATAAAATATGATGTGTCTAACTTTATGCAAATTAAAAGTGTTGATAAGGTATTAAGTTATACCAATATTGGACAAGCGAAATATTTTTAAAACAAAATTAGAGTTTATGGGTTTGAGAAATGTTAGTTGATTCGATAATAAAAGGAATTAGATAGAACTATTGGATTTATGCTCTGAAGTTAATTCCCAAAGGGATAAAAATCCTAGGTTTAGTATTTTAGTGTGCACTATAGAGATAGAGATGAAGTGCAAGATTAACAAAACTTACTGATTTTTCAATATTAGATTAGTTGGACTACTATTAACGAGTGTTATAAATATTGAGGAAGGCTAGGATAAATCATAGAAATTAGTTATCAATATCATCTATCTAGTGCAACAACTCCTAGGAGTTGGCTTGACAACTTTGTTAAAAGTGGCTTGGTCTTTGGCCAATCAATAGTCATGCTATCATCACGGCCATAGGAGCATGTAAACTCATAGTGGATATGATCTTCCTGCACCTCTCTTTGTCAAATTTACGCCCTCTACTTCATGGCTCCATCAAATCCCTTTAGCTAGCATTAGAACATTTCCCTATCACATCCTCCTTTCTTTCCAAAAGTCGTCATTTAATGATTGCTTTAGTTCTTCTCTAAGCAAAGCTTAAAGCACCATACTAGCCTTCTTTCTTTTTCATCACCACCATAAAGCACTTTTCTTTTTCTCAAAGCAAAGCATGCATGTGTGCACCACACAAAAATTCCTAGACATCTTCTTGCTCATTTGTTATGGCCTGAAAAGGACTATGGTGCTCAAGTGGTAGCATTAGATCTTAGTCTTCCAAAATTTCTTAGTCTCTCCAAGCCGAGCATATCCTACATGTAATGCATTTCAAGTTTTTGTATCTCTGATTGGAAGCTCTTTAAATATTTCTTGTGCTTTTGCAATCATCATCCATATCAACCAATGTAGTTTCAATATCTATATCTTCTTCCTACCTACAACCCCAAGATTTCTACAAGCTTTCAAGCTACAAGCCAAGGTATAAGCATCAGGAGAGATACCCTAGAACTACATATATTCAAAACGTTTTAGTGCTACTGCACTACATCCCTCTTACACTTCAAGTTTTATTCTGAACCTATCCCCTATACTCCAAGTCACATCATGCATGAAACGTCCAAATATTTCCCATAGAGAGCAACAATTTCTAGGACAATAGCACTAGTTTTCTCATCCATGAAGTACGCATATCCTCGTGGGACCTTCTTCCACATATGACTATACTCATTGGTATAGCCAGGAGACCTCTACATATCTAGCATACCTACAAGGAAATCATCTCTCATGTGATTTTCTATAAGTCATAATGAAATAGCAAAGGAAGAGCCACCAATATCTCTAACACAAAGCTCTTTGGGGTTTGGAAAATCCCAATCAACCATCAATAGGCCACATCTTTTCTCAACCCTTGAATCCATGTAGACCACTCCTCATCTTTTATTAGCCCTATTTTGCAATAGATAGCAACCCTTTGATTATACTACTATCAGTAATCATTCAAGCAAACATAGGCTCTTGGCATGTACTCTAGGCTTCTTTGAGAATCATGACATCCTCCTCACTTATAGGTGAATTACAATTGATGATTCCTTATGTTGCTATAGATGGTTCGAATGGTAGGCAAACACTTGTCAATATTAACCAGTACCAACTAGGACCCCTTCGATAATCATGTCCTTGTTGCCTTTCATTAGCACCTGCAGTTGATTGACATGCTTAGCTCTTTCTATTTTCTCACTAGCTACTATGCTCACAAACTACACTACTACTTGCTCAGAGTTTTTGCCTTTACTTGAGCCTTTTCTAGTATATAAGGCATGTTGCAAAAGAAGATGCCCTTGGTATCTTCTTAGAGGTGGCAATAAATTTGGGCTATAGGCTTCATGCTAGGCTTCCACGAACAATAATAGTGTATTGTAGTCAAAATGAGTCATTCAACTATCAAAACAAGGCTCCAACAAACAATCTCTTAACACCAAAGGGCTAGAGTTGACTTAAAACTATAGGTACTCCATCTCCCATGTGTGGTTAGTCCTCTTTTCCCATCCTCATCCCCTCAATCTTGATAATAATGGCCTTTTTTCTCTCATTTCTCAACCAAGTGCATGGATAACTCTTTTTACCATCTATTGAAAAAGGTCCTTACCATGCAAGGGCCATCATAGTATGCCACTTAGGTCCTCCTTCTTCTTATAGTCTCTTCCTTCTTTTGTCTTCTCCATATGTAGGGCCAAAAATAGCTTTCATGATCTTACACTTCATGTTACCTTATTAATTCCCTTTTGTATTGAGCTCCATAGTTCCTCAAATTATAATCATCCACCCTTAACTCCATGGCAAATATTAATTACCTGAGGTTATTGAATTAACAAATTCATATATGTACACACACACACATATATTTACACATGGATATGTGATTTGGTTATTGTATTGAGGGGAGGTTCCAAACTTATTTTGGTAGAGATGTCATTGACATTGAAAACACGTGTAACATTTTAAAAAGGGATTGAATGTGAATGACTATAGTTGCTATATTTGATACTAAAAACGTTGGTGCTATGTACATTACTATTTTCTCATCCAAGTGTGACCAATATGCTACAATGTTCTATCCTTGCTTTACTACCCTAACACCTATTCTCCTTTTGTACAGTTTTGGTGGGATCATACTTATGCAGATGATATTTCTCTTAACTCATATGCATTGAATATTAATGTGACCAGCTGCATCTCTTGGAGGCTGTCATTATTTTGTCACTTTTATTGATGACTATAGCAAAAAAGTTTGGGTGTATTTTATGAAAAAGAAAAGTGAAGTTTTTGGGCATTTCAAAACTCTTAAAGCTATGGTTGAAAAAGAAACAGGCCTGCAAATAAAATGCCTAAGGTCAGATGGAGGGGGAGAGTACCTCTCAAATGAGTTTGCAAGGTTCTCGCTGGAGCATAGCATAAAACAGAAATATTCATGCAGTCATACCCCACAGCAAAATGGAATTGCAGAAAGAAAAAACAGGCATATTGGAGAGGTATCTCGTGCCATGCTCAATGAAAAAGACCTGCCAGATTTTTATTGGGATGAAGTAGTTGCTACAGCAGTCTACATAATGAACATGACTCCCACCGCAGCAATACATGGAATGACTCCAGAGGAGAGGTATACTGGTAGGAAACCAGATATTTCTCATTTGAAAATCTTTGGTTGCATTGCCTATGTTCATGTGCCAGATGAGTTGATATCTAAGTTGGATCCAAAAGCTGAGAAGTGCATCTTTATTGGTTACTCTCTGCAGCAGAAAGGGTATAGATGCTATAACCCTTCTACTCGTAAGTTTACAGTGAGCAGAGATGTTGTTTTTGATGAGATGAGTAGCTGGTATAAACCAGTAAATGTGATTGATGATGTAGATGCACAAAATGGTAATGCTGCACAGAATTCACAGCAGCAGTCACAAAATATTAGTGGACCTGGAGTGTCCTCTAGCAGTGGTTTACATTCTTCGCCATGGACAGGCAGATTGAGATCAGGAGAATCTTCTCAAAGCAATGCAGATAGTGGTATGCACGTTTCACGAAAAGGAAAAGAGAAGGTAGATCAGCCCATGTTTTATGTGAATGCAGGTCACTCTTATGTGGATGGTGAATCCAGTGGCTCAGAACAGAGCATTGATGATGAGTTGGGTATCCCCTCTATTGTTACACCTGGAGTAAGGAAGACCAGGGATGTTTTGAGAGCACCTGGAAGTGAGCCTACTTTGCGTAGGTCTACCAGAGCTAGGTATCCTATGGATAGGTTGAAATATGATGGATTTACAGCCATCCACTATGCATATATGGTCAAAGTGATACAGGAACCAGAACCCACTTCTTTTGAGCAAGCCATGGGAAAAGAAAAATGGGAGAAAGCCATGGATGAAGAAATGGATGCCTTGGAAGCAAATGCTACATGGGAGTTGGTACCTTTGCCTAAAGGTAAGAATGCAATTGGCTGTAAGTGGGTTTATAAGGTGAAGCACAATAGAGATGGTTCTGTGAACAGATACAAGGCAAGATTAGTAGTCAAGGGGTATGCACAAACATATGGCATTGATTATAAAGAAACATTCAGTCCGGTTGCAAGGATGGCAATCGTAAGAGCAGTCATTGCTATGGCTGCATCAAAGGGTTGGTCTTTACATCAGATGGATGTAAAGAATGCCTTCTTGCATGGTGATTTGCTAGAAGAGGTCTATATGGAGCAGCCACCAGGTTATGTGCATGCTGTTCATCCTGAGTTTGTTTGCAGGTTGAAGAAAGCCTTGTATGGCTTGAAGCAAGCACCTAGAGCATGGTCTGACAAGATAGGGCAGTATCTTGTCACTATTGGCTTTCAGATTTCCAAGGCAGATTTCTCACTTTATGTGAGAAAAACAGAGAAAGGCATTATGCTGCTTGTCATTTATGTTAATGATTTGATTATGACAGGTGACAGTGATGAAGATATCCTTCATGTGAAAATGCTATTGAAGCAAAAGTTTGAGATGAAGGATTTGGGAGAGCTGCATTATTTCTTGGGCATTGAGGTGATTAGATCACCAAGTGGGATACAGCTCTTGCAGAGGCAGTATGGATTGGACATGTTGTCCAAATATGGGATGACAGGCTGTAAGCCTATTTCAGTTCCTTTGGAGTAGAATGTGAAGCTGAGCGTAGATGCAGGTGAGCTTTTGGAAGACCCTACTATGTACAGACACATAGTAGGAAGTTTGATTTATATGACTATTACCAGGCCAGATTTGAGTTATGCTGTTGGATTGGTAAGTCAGTTTATGCAGGCTCCAAGAAAATTGCATTTGGATGCGGCTAGACGCATACTCAGGTATGTGAAGTCCACATTGCAGTATGGACTATTTTATGAGACTGGGGTTCAGATACAGTTGCATGGATACACTGATGCTGATTGGGCTGGTAGTATTTCTGATAGATGATCTACTAGTGGGTATGTGTTCTCTTTTGGGAGTGCTGCAGTCACTTGGAGCAGCAAGAAACAACCTACAGTTGCCTTGTCAAGCACAGAGGCTGAGTACAGGGGCGCAACAATGGCTGCATGTGAGGTAGCTTGGTTGCATAAGCTACTTTATGATATGCATTAGCCTACAGATGGGCCAGTTGTCATTTATTGTGATAACATGAGTAGTATACACTTGGCAAATAACCTAGTCTATCATGCTAGAACAAAGCACATTGAGGTGCATTATCACTATGTGCGGGAGAGGGTTTTACTAGGTCTTATTGATCTAGTTTATGTCAGCACAGAGGATCAGGTAGCTGACATATTCACGAAGGCATTGGGCACAGAGAAGCTGCGCAAGTTCAAAGACCTTCTTGGTGTGCAGGAATTGGGATTGAGCTCGAGGGGAAGTGTTGAGAGATCGAGCTCCACTCGTGATATGCCAGGGTGACCATTGTGCATTTATGTCACCAATATGTCAGTTGTTTGCAGATGCGGTTGGTACACCGCCCATGAATAATAGCTAGATGACAGCTATCCTTATCTACTCTAGTTCGTGGCTCAGTTAGTATGCCACCTTAGTTATTTGAGTTTTGTTTGAGACCCATATATAGGGTTCTTCTATTTCTTTGTATAAGAGTTCTTTTTGGCTTACACAACTAAGAAGAGGAAAACTGTTTTTAGCCTCCACCTCTGCGTGTATTCCCCCATTGTGCAAGCAAGAAAGCTACAAGTGAGAATCCTTCCTTCTCTCCCACAATCTTGACACCTTGTACATACGCTTTGTTGATTTTTTTTCGACACTATTATTAAAAATATTTGTGCTTTTTCGAGGTGTTTTATGATTTTTTTTAGGTTATTAAAATATCATATATTACCACCTACAAATACCATGCCGGAGTCTCGTAATGATGCACGACATGTTTTACAAAAGCTTGGCATGGACTATAACAACATCCATGCATGTATCAACGATTGCATACTGTTTCAAGGAGAATACGAGACTATGGAGGCATGTCCAAAGTGTGATGCTCACAGGTATCGACAGGACTTGCAAGGGCAAACCATCCCTCAAAAAGTTCTAAGACACTTTTTGCTTATCCCCCGCATAAACCACATGTTTCGTATGTCTGGCATGGCGAGCTTGACAACATGGCATGCGCAGAATAGGTCCACGGATGGAGTTCAATGAATATCACTGGATTCATGTGCATGGAGCCACATTGACTCTACTTTCCCAAGCTTTGCTCGAGAGCCAAGGAATCTTCGGCTCGGTCTTGCAATGGATGGTGTGAACCCATTCGGTTTGCACTCAACTTCTTACAATGTGTGGCCTATAGTCCTTGTCAACTACAATATCCCTCCATAGCTTTCTATGAAGAAAGGGCATCTCATCCTTAGCTTACTCGTCCCCGGCCACTACAAAGTCAAAAATATGGACGTGTATCTTTGTCCATTAGTCGATGAGCTTAAGGTTTTATGGCAGAAGGGGGTCACTGTGCAAGATATGAGCAAGCACGATGGTTGACGGTCTGCCAATATTCGAGCCATTCTCATGTGGACGATGCATGAATTTTCGGGATTCGGAGAGAGTGCTCACGTAAATAGGCTTCCGTTCTCATTGGTAATATCTATATTTTATCTCGTTTAAGCTTATATTCATTGGGTCTTGGTGTTGGAACAGGTCTGGTTACCTCAGGTTATCATGCATGTCCATTGTGTGGGTCATAGTTAGACTCCTGAAGGTCACAAACCATGAAGAAGATAGTATATCAAGGACACTCCGCTTTCTTGCTAGAGGGTCATGAACTCAGGGAAGGTTTTCTTGGACGACCTCCAACACATATGAATGTCGCAAAAGCCGGTACGAGCTGAAAATGGTCCACGCGGAGTCACATCCAAACGGAATGTGACAGTTCTCAGTTTTCTACGAGTTGTCATATTGGACCCACTTACAGGTCAACCACTTGTTGGATCCCATGCATATTTTCAAGAATGTGGGCAGCTTGCTATGGGACCACATCACAAGAAAGACACTATAGGAGCTCGAATAGATTTGAAGGAGGTAGGTAAGATGGAGGCGCTTTGGTCCCAATCGAGTGGTGATGGTCGCATGCAACTACCTCGCACTCCTTGGGTTTTGTCCTTTAAAGAAGAGCGCATTGTGAAGCAAGTAGTCAAGTCTATTCGCACTCCGACGGGTAAGATGCGTTGTCTCATGTCTACATTTTCTAAAGACGACCAATTATCAGGGCTAAAATCCCATGACTGGCATAAGATATGTCAGGTTTGTACTAAGAATGGATTGTAATTGACGTACGCATTTTGCTATTTGGAGTGTAGCCATTGTTCATAATGCTTTCTCATTTGTGGCAGTTTGTACTACCAATCGCGATCGCAGGATATCTTACTCCAGAAATATGCGGGGCCATTTATAGGTTGTCGACTTTGGTGCAATGGATCTCACAAAAGGAGATTAAGATGTCCTCTATTGAATCTGAAGGCAGGGAGCAGTGGAGACGGTCTGTCTCTTTGAGAAATACCTGCCTACTAGCATGCTCACGATACAAATCCACCTTCTTGTGCATCTTATAGATGAAGTGGAGATTGTTGGACCTCTCTATACGCGATGGATATTCTTCTTGGAGTGCTTTATGAACACCCTAAAATTCTTTGTGCGACAATGAGCTCGGCTAGAAGGTAGCATGGTTGAAGGTTGATTGGTGTCTGAGGCACTAGTGCATATTTTACAATGGCTACCAATGGTGGATCTAGACAACAAAATGCTATGGTTACTGAAGGATGAGACTGGAGATGTGGTGATTGAAAATGGGGTAGAAAAAAAATGGATGCTATAATGGAGGAGAAGGTGAATTGCTTTTGTATGTTGCACCATTCCTTTATGGAGACGTGGCTCGCAAAGTACCAGATCGCTAGGTAAGATCGAGAGGAAACGCGATCTAAATTCCGACATAGTACTCATCATTGATCGATTCGATATCCCGAAGGCATTGAGGAGATACCGCGGTTCATGTCAATACGATGGCTGCATGGAGCTTTGACCACAGTGTCTCGTGAAGGGGTAGAGGTCTCAATGGAGGAGTGATAATTCTAGAGGGGATGTAGTCCAAAGGTGATGAGGTGTTTAGGATTTGTCCTATCTATATTTTATATGCGATATCTAATTTGAGTGTTTCAATGTACAGTACAAAATATATAGTGCAGCATGGTCACATAGACGGCATTTTTGTGTGGAGCGTATTGACAAAATGCGCTCCATAATGGACTGTGGTATCATGGCAAGATTTGAGCAGGAGAGCCGACGACGAGCAATGGATCCAAACACGGTTATAGATGAGATGGAGTATTTTGGAAACTTGCAAAGTATTGTTATGGTGGATTATCGTAGCTTCTCCATGATACTATTCGATATATGCAGTGGTTCAAAGTGGTACTTGAAGGAGCTAGAGCAATAGTTCGACAAGGTCCATCTAGATTTCTCGAAATAGATTCCAAAAAAAAAAGGACGAATTTGCGTGACACCTTTCTGTTGATGGCCCATTGTGAACAGGTGCATGGACTCATTTGTTTGTTAATTGTAGTATGACGTGGTACATGTCACAATAGTTTAAACTCTCTTGTACATGTTTGTGAACAGGTAATCTTCTATCCAAACCCCCAACAACCTGGTGGTATGTTATACCTTCAGCTCTCCGAAGTGCGAGAGTATATGCTCAAAGCGATGTTCAGAGCATAGATGAAGACAATATGAAAATAGAGGGGTCGATATTGTAAGGGGTGGAGGCCATCGAAAGCTTGGAGCCAGTATTGGCTAACAATGATGGAAATACAGGAGTCCAAGAATTATTTGAGAACGAGGTGGACTCATCCTTTTGTGGTGATATGTCTATCGACCTGCTAGTGTATGCAGAGTTGTGTCAGGAGATTGATATGGGACCATAGGATACTTCATACTTGGAGCATCCACTTACTCAATTCGTTGACCGATCGCTTATAAGGGTACATAAGATATGCATTTTAAGTGAGATCTTTTTTTTAGAATTTATATTACCATGCTTTGTATGATTTAAATTGATTATGCTAACATCATTTTTTATCTGTGCAGGTGACATTTTCAGGATGAGTCGAGGGATGAGCGATAAGGAGTTAAAGGATATCTTCACGCACATATCTCTAGACCAGATCGTGAGATTCAGAGACATGGCAAACCAGAAGCTTTCTCAGACATCATCAAGCCACTCTGCTAGATCTACTTCACTGTGATCAGATGCTTTAGCTTCGAACAGATGAGGTCGACGGTCCAAAATTGGGCCAGACGAAGGGAGTGCTTCAGGGTCATGGAGATGCTGTAGAGATACAGAGGCAGTGAGCTCGCGGTCGACACATGATACAGGTTCGACTCCTCACTCTCATGACGGTTTTAGGGAGCGTGGCTTAGGCTCAAGTGGATGCTCTGGAGGCACGGACGTGGTGTCCCCAATGGGTGCCACTCCGATAGATATTACCCCGGTCGGTACACCGGATGCATAGGGGTCTCCTGGATATACCTAGGAGCGTGGACGCAGGTGGGAGATGACCCATCTTAGCCATACCCAAGGGAGATATGCCTATCTAGTCGATGATAGGTCAGGAGCCATCATCATGAATGATGAGGGGAGGAGGGTGATGGCTCGCATGAGAGAGTTGTGCTAACAAGTTTTTCGGCACAACGTCTTAGATCATTGGAAGAACATATCGGAGGGGAGCAAGGACTACATAGTAGCATCTTTGCATGAGGAGTTCCAGTTCCAGCCTTAGTAGATAGATTTTCTACGGACTGGATGATGGACTGCATGCATGTATATACATCACACAGATGATCGGACGTACGCAAGGCACTCAAGAGTGGGACTGCAAAGCCCGAGTGGCTAGACGCGAACAACTGGCGCCGACTAAGGGAGGAGGCTACCAATTCTCCACGACATTGGAGTCAGCAGCGCAAGGCAGCGAGGGCACGACTAGAGACCATAGTGGTCCATCATCTTGGGAGTGACAACCATATGACATATTTGGAGGACTTTGTAAGTTTTTCTTGTGTTTTGCTTGTTTATTTTTTTGCAATATCCTTTGTTCTGAAAATCATGTTTCTAACAGTTAGTATTTTGTTTTCTTTGCAACACTCCATTACAAATCGCGATCTGACCGGCCTTGAGACTCGATATGCAAAGAGACACGGTCTCACTGCATTTATCAATCGATTGTATAGACGCAGCGGCCTTGTAAGTCACTCCTATTTCTTGTCCGTAGTTACCATGTTTAATTAGAATGCATTATTGTATGGTGGAATGATGTGTTGTTGTTTCTTTTTTTGCAGAGTCTGTTCAATGCTCCTTTGCGGTGGGACGAGCTTTCAGATGGCAAGAATATGTAGCTCGCCCTTGGATCCCTGGAGCTCACACACCTAATTTCTTTTTTGGTCGCCTCATCTGTGTAGACATTTTCTATGTAGTAGTGATATCTTGTCATGATTGTACCAGTCGCTTTCATTATGCAATCATGTATTTATTTCATGTATCAGTGTTATGATTTCAGTATACTTTGTTTTTGTTTACACGAGCATTGTACACAACCCCCTACAACCTCATTGGTGGTATGTTGTGCCATCAACATCTTACAGTGCTTAAGTTATGATGAAAGTAATATCCTCGGTATAGACCAAGAGAGTATGTAAGTAGAGGAGTCGATATTATGGGCTACAGGAAGAGATGCATGGATAATGTAGATGAAGAGACAGGAATACAATAAATTTTTGAGAATGAAGTGGACTCCTCTTTTTATGGAGACGTATGCATATACCTTTGGTGTACGTTGAGCTATTCCAAAAGCTTGAAATGAAGCTGTAGGACTAGTCATATTTGCAGCCACTTGTCAAATTTGTTGATGATTCCCTTTTACTTGTACTAATATATATGCTTTTTAACTAACATTATTTTTTGTAAAGTTATGTTTTCATGCTTCACCTAAACCATATATTGATTATGCTAACATTTTTTTTAAATTGTGTAGGTTGTTGTAGGTGATATCAAGAGAGCAAGATAAGACAACGGATGAGAGATGATGAGTTGCACAAGATCTTTGTATATATGCCTCCAAATTTCAAATGGCACACTTCAAAGATATAGCGGCCCAGTAGTTGTCGTCTTGGTTGTGCATTTTGTACGTTCTACCTGAGTATGTTCTAACGCTTTGATATCCAATAAGTAGAGTCGATATCAACACTTGTTGTGAAGGAAGGCTCAAGGACACCTTGCTCGACTTAGCCAAAGAGGATGGTTGTGGTGGTTTTAAGAGGATGTTGTAAAAATACACATGTTGTGACCCTACAGTTGGTTACTACTCCTTACTCTAATACCAGTTCTGGAGAGAATGTCTTAGGTACGTGTTATGGAGGCACCAATGCAGTATCCCCATCTCGTCAATCAATTGAAAATAGGTATGGTGCTCATGTGATGAGAGGAGGAAGATGGCATGCATGATAGAGTTGTGACAATAAGTATTTAGGCACATCGTTCTAGACCACTGGAGGGAGAAAGGACTATGTGATAGCATTCTGATATGAGGTGGTCCCAATACCTACAATGGCAGTGAGGTTTTCCACAAGATGGATAATGTATTGTATGCATATAAAGATGTCATATAGAGTATTAGAAGAACGCAAGGCAATCAAGAGTGGCACTCCAAATCCTATGTGGTTGGACAGAGAGGATTCAAACTCTCACTACACTCATCAATAGATTATTTGCTCATAATAGCCAAATAAGTCATGTTGCTTTTTTGTTTTCAGTCATTAGTTTTTTATAATGCATTATGTATTAATTAATCTCTAGTTGTTATTAATTTTTGTGCATTAAAGCTCTTTAAGGAAAAATAGTGTATCAAATGGTCCCAATACCTTAAGCGCATGTTGCCCAACATTTTTGTCCCATTATTTAGACCAAGGTCATGTCAACCATGTGAGCTCTCACACATATTGCCATGGAGAATAAGGGGCATGGTGATGTTAACCCCGAAACACTTTTGCAACAAGTAGTTAGGATTTGATATTTTTTGTTAGATTAATAAGAGTGTCTGTGTAATATTTCCAATTCCTAACTCGCGTTCTTCATAAGAACCTCCTCTTGGTAGGAGGCCAAAAGGATAATTGTTGGAATTATGGTAATTTTTGTTTCAAAATTATCCCCTCTCCCCAGACGGTCATGCTGGAGGAGAGGGAGAGTGGCGTGGATGATTAAGCTCCTCGCTGGAGCGTGCAAGGGGGATATGCCATGCACTATGGCCGTGTGGCGCCGGGAAGGTCCCCTCCCCTCACCTATAAAAGCCTTGTGGGGGGGGAGTGAAGAGGGAGAGCCACAATGCTGCCGTGCTGCCACACATGAATTAGGAAGTAGCATCGCCTCTCTGTGTGCATTGTGAGGCTGAAGAAGACCGAGGAGGGCATAAGACTGCCAGTCGAGTGGGAGGGAGAAGGCTTGAAGAGAAGGAAGAGTGGTGGACGCCATCGATCAGGCCGTCAGTACTGGGATACGCTGCCAGCTCCGCATGCCAATGCGCCTACAAGCCGTCGTAATCAGTCACCTCCTCTTTCTCCACGTGTGATCTCCACGACAAGACCAGAAGCTTTAGAAGCTTCTTGGGAAGCTTCTTCCAAAGCCTTTAGGAAGCCCCCCTTCTTGTGGGCTTCCTTAAAGCCCTTCCAAGTTGGGTTTTAAAACCCCCTCTCCGAGATTTAAACCCCTTCATGTGGGTTCCCCCCCCACAAAAATCTCTCCTTAAAGTCATTTAAAAGTGGGTTTTCATAACCCAACCCCGGGATTTTTACATCCATTCCCTTGAATTTTCCACCTAACCCTCTTTCTGTGAGGTTTCCACCCAAGTCCCCTTTCTCTTCGAAATTTCCACCTTAGCCCCTTCTTCTTGCAATTCCTAACCAAGTCCCCTTAAAGTTTGACTTATCCCAGTAATTAAATCCTTGTTCCCCCCTTTTAGCATTTCACAAAGCCCATCTAAAACTACGTTCCTTGGGCTTTACATAGGCCTTATCAAGCGGGTTTTATTACCCCCAAGGTTTTAAGCACCTTTTTTTTTCCTTGCCTTCCCTTTTAAATTCCATCATAGGCCGGGTTCTTTTCTTCTATAAAAAAAAACCCTTCCCACATAAGCCATTTAAAACCCTTTTCATGGAGGAAGCCTATACAGCCTTCTAAAGCCGATTCCAAGAAACCGTGCAAGCGGTCACAAAGGGGAGTTTCACGTTCGAAGGAGACGGGCCAAGATCATAAGTCCGCGACCAATGCGAGAAGGTCAAAGTCACGATGGTCCTAAGAAGGCACAAGGCGCAACCGCAGGAGGATCATCTCCTAACATCCATGTGGACATTTCACCACAAGTCCAGGTTTTTCTTCCTAATTTTGATTAACGTCATAATATTTCAATTGTGCATGGATCATTTATGGAATTAGGATGCACTTTTTTTTTGATTGAAATACCTTGACTAAATTAAAAGAAATAACTTCGATCAAGGAATTGGTCATTTGTATTAAACGAATGAAAAAGAAGAGCATAAGATCTTTATGCATTCCTGGCAAGTGGTTATTATGCATTGCAAAGTAACGAACTCAGATTAACTAATGCCCATCTTTCTAAAATTGAAATTACTGATGTACACTTTCGATTATGCATGGGAAAGAATAAATCATATGTCGCATTATTAGGCATCTTTCCTTCGAAATGATTCGTTAAAAGAAGGTCGCTAATAATCCGTAGGAATTTACAAGGCATGGAAATGGTTCTTAAAACTGCGTAAAGTAGATTAAAATCTAGTTAATTGGCTTAAATCTCAATCAACTACGTAAATAGTTACGAAAGGTTGTACAATGCTTATTCAGCATACAAAAATCTCATTTAGAAAAGAAGTTAGAAAAAGGTTGCATGGTTCACATAAAACCCTATCGCTTAGTAGCATGAATCTTAAATGCATCAATAGAAGTTATGTCGTAACTTAGCATATGCTTTGGTTTTAACCAGAAAAGTAGGGTTTGTAAATATACTCAAACGTAGGAAATGAATCATGTGGTTACGAGAAGGGTATCGTAAATACCTTCAAGAATAGATAAGTAAATTGGTTTACCCTAAAAACACCTAAACCGCAATCAACTCGTTCAAGAAGGGTTAAATCAATGCAACATATCCCAAAGAGCTAACTAGGGTTTAGCACATTGAGGACGTGACCTAATCGCTCTTATTGCCAAAGCTGAAACTCTTATACCCTAAAGACTTGCCCTCATTCACGGAATGTAGGGACAATAGGACACACTTGCGAGAAACGATCTAGGGTTTTTACCCTAAGGATCGCTCGCTAAAAGAATGAAACTCGATTTGGATTTGGACCTTTAGGACCGACAATATCGACCTAGTGCAATCAGGAACGGATTGTTATGAAGATACCCTAACCTTGTTTCCTATCTAATCATGATTTCGTGATTAGACAACGCCATTCGATGGGTAAAATAGTCCCATGATTTTGATGCGACACTCGTGCAATAGGTTGCAGAGTCGCATGATCTTGTGATTTGATCAAAAGGGAATGGCCGATTCCTCGGAATGAGAATGGCAGATTCTTACGCAAGTTTATCTGGCAAGAGGAGAAATAATCATCCTGATATAGTACCTTTCTTGGGTAAAGCAACCAAGATACGAGGATTAGATATTTGCTTGGAAGCAAAAGACCAATTAGTAAATTGGAATAACATATTTACTGCTAATAGAACTTAAGGTATTGGTTAAGTTGGGTTAGTAGGGTACGGCCCTAACCCAAGGATATAGGGTTAACAAACAAACCCTTAGGGATCTTGCCAAGTCGCAATTGATCCTGGATCGAGTGCTGGATGCATTCGGAGAGAAAGATTCACTCCTTAGCAATTGGCTAAATAAACGACCACTGGAATTGATTGTGCTTGTAACAGTTTAGAAAGCACTTTTTGCATTGTTTGCTCAAGGAACTAAAGGATGAAAAGATATCTAATGCTTCAGGTTGAAGGCCTGAAGGGAGAGGCAGCTTCAGTTACCCCCGACTGCGTGCCTGACCCTAACCAAGGGGGTTGTTGACTGCGCCGGGAACGTGGACCGAACCCGCCGCGAGAGGTCTCTCCGTTGAGTTCTACTTGGAGCAAGAGGACGCTTGGGTGCCAGGGGGGCTCTGGCCGTAAATCCCTCGCCTTCCGGGTCCTGCACAAGAGGTTAATGTGACTCGGGATTGGATCTCGAGGCCCGCATACTAGTTTACGGGCAAAAGCTTGGAATAGTGATCCCTGGGCATTACTGGATAGCCCTCGGGCGGATTATGGACAAGCCTACAGGTGGAACTCCTTGTATTTCAAAGATAAAATGATGAAATGTTAAAAAAAGAACTTGCTTGATATTGTTTTTCTATGTCACGTGATAAGATTACGTGAAGGAACCAGTGCTTAACAGGATTAATTAAAGAAGCTGATTGTTATATGTCAAATTAATGTGTTAGATAATTACATAACTAAAACAAAACCGAGGAAAGTACGGAGGATGGGCCATGGGTCCGTCCTACGGTTGGGTTGTCCCGGTTAGCTGGGAACTTTTCTCAAAAATCTCGAAGAACAGCGGGATGATCATCATCATCAAAACGAATAACGAGAGCGATGACTTAGAGTTACGTCTTACCCGATTTACGCTGTTTTAGGGGAACAGAATGAGACTATGCCTTATGGCAGAGAGGTTGAGCTTTGCATCCCCCTCGTTTCCCATTCTCCTTGAACCAAGTGCAGCGTAAATCCGCTTCAGATCTGGCGTTTCTGCGTAAAGTAGTACGCTTGGGTCCGACGCTAGTTGCTGTTAGATAATGACCAATCAGGATAACCCTAATTCCGATCGATCCTAAGTGGGAACGGCCAGGATACTTCCGCTACGTGGCAGACGCGGGAAGACCTAAATCGCAAATCCCGTAACATTCCATGGGAGTGCCGGGCGGAGCTTTCTAGACATCCTTTCCGATGGACTGCTAAGACGTGTCCTGGATGATTCTAGTGGACATGTTATAGTTGATATCAGAGCGAACCAACAAAGGACTTATTTTTAAGAAATTTTAATAAGAAGTAAAGCAAATGTTACTGTCCCAAACATTTCCTTACTTTCAATGCTGTCTTGCAGAATTATGAAGCATGGAACAGGTTCTTAGTGTTCCGAGTCATGTTTATGACCGCGATGCATTCCATGGATTATCGACAAAGGGTTGAGATGATGAACATCTTAGACCGCATTTACAATCCATCGCCTGTGTATGTGGAACGGAGATGGATGGGTGTTTCAGGGATCTATTACATAGCTGTCCATCGACCTGCGTACCTTCAAATTAACTTAAAGAGAATCAAGTGGATGGAGGATTTGAAGATCGTGAAGCTGTTCGTCTTTGTTGAGGCTCACGCAAACGCGACCCTACAGGTCAGGGGTCGAAGGGTTAACCAGAATAAGTATGTGTACGGGGAAGTGATTCAAAGAATCCCTGCCGACCGAATCAAGGTTTTGGGACGTCATGAGAAGAATGGATATCAAAGGAAAAGATACCCTAATCTTCCAATGAACTATCGATTCCTAAAAATCGATGACCCCAATCCGTACTACTACTTAGTTCCTGTAGCTGAATGCAACAACATCTTATTCTCCTCGAATTAATGTATCAACTTGTTTCATCGCCCCAAGAAATAATTGTACCTCGAAAGGGCTATGCTAATATGAATGGAATAAAACTTTTTTTTAAATCAACGATTGTCTTGACTGTGAATATTGATAAAGAAGTAAAGTGATTTGGTCACTTGGCTAAAGGAATACGCGGACGTAGTTCCTGAAGAGTTAACATAACTCCCGCTTCAAAGAGAAGTAGATCATGAGATCAAGTTAGTAATAGGAGCTGCGCCAATTGCGAAGAGACCCTATAGAATGTCTATACCGGAAGCAATTGAGCTGAAGGAACAACTCAAGCAACTGCTAGATCAGGGCTACATCCGTCCTAGCAGTTCACCATGGGAAGCACCAGTACTGTTCCAGAAAAAGAAAGATGGAACACTTCGACTATGTATTGATTACAGAGGGTTGAATCAATCAACAGTCAAGAACAAATATCATATTCCTAGAATAGATGAGCTTCTTGATAGTCTTCAGGGTGCCAAGATCTTCTCCAAGATTATCTTAGGTCTGGTTACTATCAGATAAGAATCAAGGAAGAAGATATCCCAAAGACGACCTTCAACACTAGATATGGACACTTTGAGTTCTAGTTATGTCATTAGGGCTTACGAATGCGCCTGCCACCTTCAATAGGTTAATGCAGGATATATTTAGACCATATCTTGATAACTTCGTGCTCGTCTTCTTTGATGACACTCTAGTCTTTTCCAAACAGGAAGGAGATCATGAACCCCAACTTCGGATTTTCCTTGAGACAAGGAGGTCACACAAGCTGTATGCTAAGATGACAAAATGTGCATTCCTCAAACATCAGATTGGTTATCTGGGATTCATCATATCAACAGAAGGAATCTCAGTGAAGCCGGCCTAAGTCAGAAATGTTCTAGGATGGCCAAATACCAACAACTATCAAAGAAATACACAGCTTTCTTGGATTGACCAGATGGTATAGGGTATTCATAAAAAACTATGCTTTGATTGCAGCACCTTTGACAGACTTACTGAAGAAGCAAACGTCCATTGCATGGTCAACTGCCGAACAAACTAGCTTTGATAGGTTGAAGCAAAGTTTGGTATCAGCACCGATCCTAAAACTTCTAGACCACAGTAAGGAGTTTGAGGTAGTAACTGATACTAACATGCTTGCCTTAGGATGTGTGCTCATGTAGGAAAGTCATCCTATAGCATAATCTTCAAGAAACTGAAGAGCCATGAGAAGAATTATGCTACCCATGATCTTGAACTTTTAGTTGTCAAGCTTTGGAGACACTACCTGCTGGGTAACAAGTTTACACTAGTGACTGATCATAAAAGTCTCAAGTGGAACTTTACCTAGAACAAGCTCAACATGAGGCAATGTCAGTGGATTGAAGTGCTGGAGGAGTATGACCTTGAGATCAAGTACCGACCTGGAAAGGAGAATGTAGTTGCTGATGCACTCAGTTGCAAGGCATTCCTTAATTCACTAATCTTGCAAAATCCATCAATAGCTAGATCTCTAGCTACAAAGGTGTCCATGCCAAACAACCCAATACTTGAGCTAGCTAGAGAAGAAGCATGCCATGATCCAGCCTATCAAAAGATGCTAAGGGAAATCTCTATCAAGGACCAGGAACAAAAGCTACAGGCTAAGTATCATGAATTCTCTGTCAATAGTGGACTTGTCTACTATAGAATGAGAGAATGTATACCGGCAAGCCAGTCACTTAAGCAGAAGATATTGTTCTAAGCTCATGATTCCCCTTTCTCAGGACATCCTGGCTATGCCAAGACTCTCAATGCAGTTAGGAAGAGCTACTATTGGGAGAGTCTTAAAGGTGGCATTCTCAAATATGTCACTGAGTGTTTGTCTTGTCAACGTATTAAAATCGAACATGTCAAGATGCCAAGGAAGTTGCAACCACTCGACATTCCCCAAATGAAATGAGAATTCATCAGTATGGACTTTGTTGTTGGCCTACCCCAAGTTCAGGGAGGATACCACTCCATCATGGTTGTGGTTGACATGCTGACTAAGATTGCATACCTTATTCTGGTAAAGCAAACTATAAAGCCTCAGACATTGCAAGGTTGTTTATCAAGGAGATATTCAAGCTACATGGGCTACCCAGAAGAATCATTAGTGGTCGTGACTCTCTCTTCACATCACACTTCTGGAGAGCTATCTTCGAAGCCGTTGGGACTCAACTCAGTTTTAGCACAGCTTACTATCCCCAAACTAATGGCCAAACAGAGCGAGTCAATCAAGTCATTGAGGATATGCTAAGGGCACACTGCTGTCGTGAGCCAAAAAGGTGGATTCAGTACTTGCCTTTGGTTGAATTTGCCTACAATTCTTTTTACCGACAAAGCATTCAAATCACCCCTTTTCAAGCATTGTACGGTCATGTCTGTCGAAGTCCCCTAAACTTCTTAGATCCAACCTTGAGGGTTGAAGCTTCAAGGCAGATATTGGAGGAGATGGATGACCAAGTAAAGTCAATAAGACAGGACATCGAAGCTGCAAAGGATAGACAGAAGGCATACGTGGATTTGAAGTGTCAAGATAGAATATTTGAGGAAGGAGACATGGTCTTCATTCACGTATGCCCAAAGAAGAGTTCTCTATCCTTAGGAGATTGCAAGAAGCTAAGTCCAAGGTATTGTGGACCATACAAGATCCTCAAGTACTTAGGACCTAATGCGTATAGATTGCAACTCCCTGAGAACCTAAGGGTTCATAATGTATTCCATATCAGTCTATTGAAGAAGTATATACCTAATCCTAACCATGTACTTGATGACCAACAAGTTGTAATGCCTAGTCAAGGATTCCTTGAACTACGGCATGACACGATCTTAGATGTTAGGGAGAGACAACTGAGATCCAGAACCTTGAGAGAATGCCTCGTCCAGTGGAGAGATTATCTCGAAGAGGATGCCACTTGGGTAGATGAAAGCACTCTCAACCATCAATATCCCCAGTTTATCTCGAGATGAGGACATCTCGATTCCTCCAAGGGGGAGAGAATGTAATATTTCCGATTCCTAACCTCTTCATAAGAACCTCCTCTTGGTAGGAGGCCAATGTTAGATATGATCAATGCCCCACCCTCATTAGGTGCTACCAATGATCCATGGTGCTCAAAGTTGTAAGGCCCCCATTATGAGGAGAAGCCAAATGTGAGCCCGGACATTGGTTGAGTCCTGACTTGTATATCAGATGAGGTCTATGTGACCGGATGGCAAAAAGGTGACTGTTGTGGGTCTAATCTTTGGGTTAGATGGAGTGGTTAAGCTGGTAGCAACTCGAGGCACATTGCATTGAGTTGCGTGGTAAGGGAGTTAAAAGGGGCCGGGGGCCGCGGAAGCCGCCCCTGGCTGGGGGGTCCTAGGGGGGCCAGCGGCCCCCCTGGCGGGGGTCCGGGGGCAGCGCCCCCGGCCCGATGGTAAAGGGAATATTCCCTGGCCGACTAGTGGAGGCTCATATGGTAGGTCGGTCAGCAGGCCGACCTAACGACCTTCGCGGGCTATAAAAGCTAAACCCCTTCGCAGCCATCATTCACTCATCTTTCACCCAGTCAGAGTTGTTGTTCCAGCTAGCCTTAAGCTCTTCACCTATCTTCTGTCTAGATCGCCATCTAAGCTTCATTTAGTGGAAGCGCACGGGTGGACAGAGCCATCTTTGTATCAGTTATTTGGAGTTAAAGAATTTTACTGATTCTCCTCTTATCTGTTGTGTACTCTCTATCTCTTTCTCAGATTCTGCTCGCTGCGCCGTGTCATATTTTACAGCCAAAAGGATAATTGTTGGAATTATGGTAATTTTTGTTTCAAAATTATCCCCTCTCCCCAGCCGACGGTCATGCTGGAGGAGAGGGAGAGTGGCGTGGATGATTAAGCTCCTCGCTGGAGCGTGCAAGGGGGATATGCCATGCACTATGGCCGCGTGGCGCCGGGAAGGTCCCCTCCCCTCACCTATAAAAGCCTTGTGGGGGGGGAGTGAAGAGGGAGAGCCACAATGCTGCCGTGCTGCCACACATGAATTAGGAAGTAGCATCGCCTCTCTGTGTGCACTGTGAGGCTGAAGAAGACCAAGGAGGGCATAAGACTACCAGTCGAGTGGGAGGGAGAAGGCTTGAAGAGAAGGAAGAGTGGTGGACGCCATCGATCAGGCCGTCAATACTGGGATACGCCGCCAGCTCCGCATGCCAATGCGCCTAAAAGCCGTCGTAATCAGTCACCTCCTCTTTCTCCACGTGGGATCTCCACAACGAGACCAGAAGCTTTAGAAGCTTCTTGGGAAGCTTCCAAAGCCTTTAGGAAGCCCCCCCTTCTTGTGGGCTTCCTTAAAGCCCTTCCAAGTTGGGTTTTAAAACCCCCTCTTCGAGATTTAAACCCCTTCCTGTGGGTTTCCCCCCCCACAAAAATCTCTCCTTAAAGTCATTTAAAAGTGGGTTTTTATAACCCAACCCCGAGATTTTTACATCCATTTCCTTGAATTTTCCACCTAACCCTCTTTCTGTAAGGTTTCCACCCAAGTCCCCTTTCTCTTCGAAATTTCCACCTTAGCCCCTTCTTCTTGCAATTCCTACCCAAGTCCCCTTAAAGTTTGACTTATCCCACTAATTAAATCCTTGTTCCCCCCTTTTAGCATTTCACAAAGCCCATCTAAAACTACGTTCCTTGGGCTTTACATAGGCCTTATCAAGCGGGTTTTATTACCCCCAAGGTTTTAAGCACCTTTTTTTTTCCTTGCCTTCCCTTTTAAATTCCATCATAGGCCGGGTTCTTTTCTTCTATAAAAAAAAACCCTTCCCACATAAGCCATTTAAAACCCTTTTCATGGAGGAAGCCTATACAGCCTTCTAAAGCCGATTCCGAGAAACCGTGCAAGCGGTCACAAAGGGGAGTTTTGCGTTTGAAGGAGACGGGCCAAGATCATAAGTCCGCGACCAATGCAAGAAGGTCAAAGTCACAATGGCTCCTAAGAAGGCACAAGGTGCAACCGCAGGAGGATCATCTCCTAACATCCATGTGGACATTTCACCACAAGTCCAGGTTTTTCTTCCTAATTTTGATTAACGTCATAATATTTCAATTGTGCATGGATCATTTATGGAATTAGGATGCACTTTTTTTTAATTGAAATACCTTGACTAAATTAAAAGAAATAACTTCGATCAAGGAATTGGTCATTTGTATTAAACGAATGAAAAAGAAGAGCATAAGATCTTTATGCATTCCTGGCAAGTGGTTATTATGCATTGCAAAGTAACGAACTCAAATTAACTAATGCCCATCTTTATAAAATTGAAATTACTGATGTACACTTTCGATTATGCATGGGAAAGAATAAATCATATGTCGCATTATTAGGCATCTTTCCTTCCAAATGATTCATTAAAAGAAGGTCGCTAATAATCCGTAGGAATTTACAAGGCATGGAAATGGTTCTTAAAACTGCGTAAAGTAGATTAAAATCTAGTCAATTGGCTTAAATCTCAATCAACTACGTAAATAGTTACGAAAGGTTGTACAATGCTTATTCAGCATACAAAAATCTCATTTAGAAAAGAAGTTAGAAAAAGGTTGCATGGTTCACATAAAACCCTATCGCTTAGTAGCATGAATCTTAAATGCATCAATAGAAGTTATGTCGTAACTTAGCATATGCTTTGGTTTTAACCAGAAAAGTAGGGGTTGTAAATATACTCAAACATAGGAAATGAATCATGTGGTTACGAGAAGGGTATCGTAAATACCTTCAAGAATAGATAAGTAAATTGGTTTACCCTAAAAACACCTAAACCGCAAGCAACTCGTTCAAGAAGGGTTAAATCAATGCAACATATCCCAAAGAGCTAACTAGGGTTTAGCACATTGAGGACGTGACCTAATCGCTCTTATTGCCAAAGCTAAAACTCTTATATCCTAAAGACTTGCCCTCATTCACGGAATGTAGGGACAATAGGACACACTTGCGAGAAATGATCTAGGGTTTTTACCTTAAGGATCGCTCGCTAAAAGAATGAAACTCGATTTGGATTTGGACCTTTAGGACCGACAATATCGACCTAGTGCAGTCAGGAACGGATTGTTATGAAGATACCCTAACCCTGTTTCCTATCTAATCATGATTTCGTGATTAGACAATGCCATTCGATGGGTAAAATAGTCCCATGATTTTGATGCGACACTCGCGCAATAGGTTGCAGAGTCGCATGATCTTGTGATTTGATCAAAAGGGAATGGCCAATTCCTCGGAATGAGAATGGCAGATTCTTACGCAAGTTTATCTGGCAAGAGGAGAAATAATCGTCGTGATATAGTACCTTTCTTGGGTAAAGTAACCAAGATACGAGGATTAGATATTTGCTTGGAAGCAAAAGACCAATTAGTAAATTGGAATAACATATTTACTACTAATAGAACTTAAGGTATTGGTTAAGTTGGGTTAGTAGGGTATGGCCCTAACCCAAGGATATAGGGTTAACAAACAAACCCTTAGGGATCTTGCCAAGTCGCAATTGATCCTGGATCAAGTGCTGGATGTATTCGGAGAGAAAGATTCACTCCTTAGCAATTGGCTAAATAAACGACCACTGGAATTGATTGTGCTTGTAACAGTTTAGAAAGCACTGTTTGTATTGTTTGCTCAAGGAACTAAAGGATGAAAAGATATCTAATGCTTCAGGTTGAAGGCCTGAAGGGAGAGGCAGCTTCAGTTACCCCCGACTACCTGCCTGACCCTAACCAAGGGGGTTGTTGACCGCGCCGGGAGCGTGGACCGAACCCGCCGCGAGAGGTCTCTCCGTTGAGTTCTACTTGGAGCAGGAGGACGCTTGGGTGCCAGGGGGGGCTCTGGCCGTAAATCCCTCGCCTTCCCGGTCCTGCACAAGAGGTTAACGTGACTCGGGATTGGATCTCGAGGCCCGCATACTAGTTTATGGGCGGAAGCTTGGAATAGTGATCCCTGGGGATTACTGGATAGCCCTCGGGCAGATTATGGACAAGCCTACGGGCGGAACTCCTTGTATTTCAAAGATAAAATGATGAAATGTTAAAAAAAGAACTTGCTTGATATTGTTTTTCTATGTCACGTGATAAGATTACGTGAAGGAACTAGTGCTTAACAGGATTAATTAAAGAAGCTGATTGTTATATGTCAAATTAATGTGTTAGATAATTACATAACTAAAACAAAACCGAGGAAAGTGCGGAGGATGGGCCATGGGTCCGTCCTACGATTGGGTGGTCGTAGTTAGCCGGGAACTTTTCTCAAAAATCTCGAAGAATAGCGAGATGATCATCATCATCAAAACGAATAACGAGAGCGATGACCTAGAGCTACGTCTTACCCGATTTACGCTGTTTTAGGGGAACGGAATGGGACTATGCCTTATGGAAGAGAGGTTGAGCTTTGCATCCCCCTCGTTTCCCATTCTCCTTGAACCAAGTGCAGCGTAAATCCGCTTCGGATCTGGCATTTCTGCGTAAAGTAGTACACTTGGGTCCGACGCTACTTGATGTTAGATAATGACCAATTAGGATAACCCTAATTCCGATCGATCCTAAGTGGGAACAGCCAGGATACTTCCGCTACGTGGCAGACGCGGGAAGACCTAGATCGCAAATCCTGTAACATTCCATGGGAGTGCCGGGTGGAGCTTTCTAGACATCCTTTCCGATGGACTGCTAAGACATGTCCTGGATGATTCTAGTGGACACGTTACAGTCTGATTCATGATAGCATTGAAAAGAAATCATTTTACACATTCTTATTAGGATAGGATTGTGCTTTTTACTATTTTTATTTATTAAAAAATAATTTGGTATTATCAATCTTAGTTGGATGGTCCTACCTTGAAAATTGTAAATTTATGGCTTTTTTTTAAATTTTGAATCTTACTAATACACAAGGAGCTTTTGAATAGCTTCTATTTAGAAAAACTTGTGGAATTGACGAAATTCTCTTATATTTTCTAGGTTTGGATAAATGCATTCCCTACATATAACTAGGAAATTACATTCCCCACATCTTATAGTAGGGATTAATCTTAGGTATGCCTTTATGAATCCCCTACATATAACTAGGGATTTCTATTCCCCACACCTTATATTGGGAAATTATAGGACATACATCTAGGGAATCGCATTCTCCATATATCATAGTAGAAAATAACATGCTACACAACTAGGGGTTTCCATTCCCTATATTTTATACTAGGGAATTATAGATGGCCATATCAAGTTATATTAATTTGATCAATTTTGTTTCTAGAACTATGGAAAATAGTCACCATATAAATTAGGCTTTAAACCAAGTAGTCACTTTGATGCACTTGCATTGCCAAAGAGATCAAAATGACCCTCTTTTTCACATGGATGAAGCTAATGCAATTGCACTTAATGCTGAAAATGAAGATCTTGAGGAAGAAGTTGGGAAAGAGTACTTCTATGATCCACTCGACTCTTTTCCTTTTGATCCAAGTGGAAGTGTTCCATTTGATCGAGGTGGGACTTGTTATGAGCCGCTTGCTACCACTAATTGTTCTATTTCTATGGATGCTTGGATAGGATCTAGGAGCCCTAATATACTCCATATGAAGGGAAGCATATGTGGAAAGCCAGTGTTCATTCTGATAGACAGTGGCAATACTCATAGTTGTGTGAATAAGTCCATCATGGACAACCTGAATTGTATTTCCACAGATTTACAGCAGTCCATTAGAGTTCAAGTGGCCAATGGTGAAGAGGAAATCAGCACACAGATATGCTCACAGGTTTCTTTACAATTGGCTAAAAATTTTGAAGCAAAGGTAAACTTGATCACTTTGGAAATGGGACCTATAGACATTGCACTCGGTTGTGATTGGTTGATGACATTAGGCAAGATCACTATGGATTTCTCACAGTTGTATATGGAGTTTATCTTCAATGGACAGCTTATCCATTTACAAGGAATTCCTAGTAGATCAGATTTTCAGCTTATTACCATTCAACAACTCAAAAGGGAGTACAAGAGGTGCTCACAAATATTTGTTTTGCATTTGAATAAAGAAATGCAGGATCAGCTGAATAATTCAGCAAACCATCCAGCCTTGACAGCTCTTCTTGAGGAGTATAGAGATTTGTTTGAGGTACCTACTTCATTGCCTCCTAAGAGAGCAGTAGATCATCCCATTGATTTGGAGCCCAACTCAAAGACAATCAATAAGCCACCTTACAAATTATCCAAGTGTGAACGAGAGGAAGTAGCAAAGCAAATCAAGGAACTTCTTGAGATGGGATTCATTGAACCAAGTTCTTCACCTTATGCATCTCCAGTCCTGTTAGTCAAAAAGAAAGATGGATCTTTCAGAATGTGCATTGACTACAGGGATCTTAATAAGATCATAGTGAAGAACAGGTATCCGATACCTAGAATTGATGATTTGCTTGATGAGATTAAAGGGGCTCGATTTTTTACGAAGATTGACTTGAGATCAAGGTATCATCAGATTCGCATGTGAGAGGGTGATGAAGCCAAGACTGCTTTCAGGACTGATCGTGGGCTCTATCATTTCTTAGTGATGCCATTTGGGCTTACAAAAGCTCCAACTACCTTCCAAAGCCTGATGAATAAGATTTTACAACCTTTCCTCTTTCAGTTTGTCTTGGTGTTCTTTGATGATATTCTGATCTACAGCAATACTTTACAAGATCACTTGGCACATGTGAGGAGGGTTTTTGATGTATTGAGACATCATAGGCTTTTTGCTAAGGAGAAAAAGTGTTATTTCATGCAGACTGAAGTGGAATACTTGGGACATATTTTCAGTGAAAAAGGAATACAGGCTGATCCTAAGAAGGTGCAATGTATAAAAGATTGGCCAACACCTACTACTACAGCCTCTCTTAGAGGACTTCTTGGTTTATCTTCATTCTATCACTGATTCATTAAGCATTATGCAGCCATTGCAGCTCCTTTGACTGATAGGTTGAAGAAGGAGGTTTTCTTTTGGGATGCTCTTGCAGATAGCAGCTTCAACCAGTTAAAGGAACTTCTTACGTCTGATCCTATTTTAGTATGCCCGGACTTTTCCAAAGAATTTACTATACATTGTGATGCTAGTGGCCGTGGCATCGGGGCTGTTTTGCTACAGGAGCATGGAGTAATTACATTTGAGAGCCATAAGCTTACAGATAAAGAAATGGCCATGAATTTTTATAACCAGGAGATGTTGACTATCTTGCATGCAATTAAGAAGTGGCACCATTACTTATATGGCAGCCGATTCAGAGTACACAGTGATCACAGGTGTAATATTTCTGCTGAAAATATTACGAGGCCGTGTGAAGTCTCGGGCAAATGACAATGCCGGCATTGTGGTCACGGACGGTGCGGTCTTTAAATGGTACACTCTCCACTAGCCAATCGAGACTTAGGACTAAGAAACCCGCATATCTTCATAAGAACCTCCTCTTGGGAGAAGGTCAAGAGGATAATGTTATAATTAGTGCAAATTTTTTTATTTCCTTCCCCCAGCCGAAGCGTGGCTGAGGGAAGGGGATGACTGAAATGGAAAGGAGCGAGGTGGCAGGGAGGGGATAGCCACGCAAGGCAATTACGTGGTAGGAAGCCCTTACCCCCCCTCTTCCTATAAAAACCCTCGCTATGGAAATGGAGGAAAAGGGGTGGGAAGGCTGACAAGAAAGAGATAGTTGTGAAGAAGAGAGGCGAGGGAGTCATCATGCTGAGGGAGAGAAGAAAGAGATAGAAGGTGCAGGGCTGCTGTCTGTGTACCTCTCGCTAGCAAGGGCACGGTCTGGGAATTCTTTATCGTGTTGAATCCAAGCCATGTGCATCACAGCACAATGCGGTGATCCTATCCAGCCAGGGGTGTGGTGGCGAGACGACTGGCAATGGAGGCAGTATGACATCCAGACCTCGTGTATCATCCTCGATGCCTTGGTCTTAGGGACGCCTTGGTGGACGTCGGCGTGCTCAGCTCTCCAGCTTACCCTTACGGTGGTCGCTACTGTGTGGACCTGCGCACGATGAAACAAGTTAATGTCTCCTCTTTCAACCAGCAAGAAATCAAGATTGTGCAGTCTAGGGGGGGCACCCAGCACGAAATCGGCGGCAGCTCAAATTTGAGGCTCTCTGATCAAAATGATGAGAGCTCTGGATCGAGGAAATGTGGGGTAGTTGTCCATTATCGTAACTCCAACAATGAGCTGAGTCAGTATGGTCCGGCCATGGCGCGCTTCATTCTCGGACTCTGCGGTGAGCTTACGACGCGGAGGGAGTAGCCGGCTGAGGCTGCAGCAGCTCATTCTGATCATCCTTGCATGACCATCGACCTGCGGCATATGCTCCAGTATGACCATATCTTGGGTACGAAGAGAAACATCATCATAGAGATTCCTGGGGACATGCAAAGCTTCTCGCCAATAGTCAACAAGCATACTCTCCAAAGCTCTCAAAAGCAAGAGGTACTTTGGTGCGGATCGGATGGATATAGTTATATGAAAAAAAAAAAAAAGGATTTGTCCACAAACATCCACCAAATGGATATAAAGATAGATGTATGGATGAAGAAGTAGATCAAAGGAGAAAGGTGGTTATGCACTCAGAAGTAGATCAAATGGATCTATGGATGAACATATTTTGAAATGTGGCGGTCCACTAACAAAAAAATGGATCAAATGGACGTAAAAAGGGAAAGGGATGTAATTCAACCATTGGGAGGCACAACATCAAGCACAAGGCCATTGTTGAGCGTCGCAAGGCGTGCCTGCAGGAGGATCATCTCCTAGTACTCATGTGGACATTTCACCACAAGTCCAGGTTTTTCTTCCTACATTTTGTTTAACGTCATAATATTTCGATTGTGCATAGATCATTTATGGAATTAGGATGCACCCTTTTTAAAAAAAAATTGAAATACCTTGGCTAAATTAAAGGAAATAACTTCTATCAAAGAATCAGTCAGTTGTATTAAATGAATGAAAATGAAGAGCATAACATCTCTATGCATTCCTAGCAAGTGGTTGTTATGCATTGCAAAGTAACGAACTCAGATTAACTAATGCCCATCTTTATAAAATCAGAATTTTTGATGTACACTTCGATTATGCATGAGAAAGAATAAATCACATGTCGCATTATTAGGCATCTTTCCTTCGAATTGATTCATTAAAAGAAGGTCACTAATAATCCGTAGGTATTTACAAAGCATGGAAATGGTTCTTGAGCTGCATGAAGTAGATTAAACTCTAGGCAATTCGCATAAATTTCAATCAATTACGTAGGTAGTTACGAAAGGTTCTGTAATGCTCATTCAACGTACGAATTATCTCATTGAGAAAAGAAGTTAGAAAAAGATGCATGGTTCACATAAAACCCTAAAGTTTAGTAGCATGAATCTTAAAAGCATGTTACAAAAGGATCAATTGGAATTATGCCATAACTTAGCTTATGCTTTGATCTTAACCAAAAAAAGTTCGGGTTTGTAAGACTCATACATAAGCAAGGAATCATGTGGTTACAAAAATGGTATCGTAAATAGCTTCAAGAATGGACAAGTAAATTGGTTTAACCTAAATGCTTAAACCCCGAGGGACTCGTTAGGAATGGTTAATTCAATGCAACATATCCCAAAGAGCTAACTAGGGTTTAGCACATTGAGGACAGGACCTAATGGCTCTTATTACAAAAAAACTGAAACTCTTATACATTAAAGACTTGCCCACATTCATGGAATGTAGGGACAAATAGTATATAATTGTGAGAACCGACCTAGGGTTTCTACCCTAAGGATCGCTAGCTAACAAGATGAAACTTGGGTTGAATTTGGAACCTTAGGACCGACAATATCGACCTAGTGCAATCAGGAACGGATTGCTATGAAGACACCCTAACCCTGTTTCCTATCTAATCATGATTTTGTGATTAGCCAACGCAATTCGATGGGTAAAATAATCCCATGATTTTGATGCGACACTCGCGCAATAGGTTGCAGAGTCGCATGATCTTGTGATTTGATCAAAAGAGAATGGCTAATTCCTCGGAATGAGATTGGCAGATTCTTACGCAAGTTTATCTTGAAAGAGGAGAAATAATCGTTGTGATATAGTACCTTTCTTGGGTAAAGTAACCAAGATATGAGGATTAGATATTTGCTTGGAAGCAAAAGACCAATTAGTAAATTGGAATAACATATTTACTGCTAATAGAACTTAAGGTATTGGTTAAGTTGGGTTAGTAGGGTACGGCCCTAACCCAAGGATATAGGGTTAACAAACAAACCCTTGGGAATCTTGCCAAGTCGCAATTGATCCTGGATCGAGTGCTGGATGCATTCGGAGAGAAAGATTCACTCCTTAGCAATCGGCCAAATAAACGACCACTGAAATTGATTGTGCTTGTAACAGTTTAGAAAGCACTGTTTGCATTGTTTGCTCAAGGAACTAAAGGATGAAAAGATATCTAATGCTTCAGGTTGAAGGCCTGAAGGGAGAGGCAGCTTCAGTTACCCCCGACTGCCTGCCTGACCCTAACCAAGGGGGTTGTCGACCGCGCCGGGAACGTGGACCGAACCCGCTGTGAGAGGTCTCTTCGTTGAGTTCTACTTGGAGCAGGAGGATGCTTGGGTGCCAGGGGGGGCTCTGGCCGTAAATCCCTCACCTTCCGGGTCCTACACAAGAGGCTAACATGACTCGGGATTGGATCTCGAGGCCCGCATACTAGTCTACGGGCAAAAGCTTGGAATAGTGATCACTATGGATTACTGGATAGCCTTCGGGCAGATTATGGACAAGGCTACGGGCGGAACTCCTTGTATTTCAAAGATAAAATGATGAAATGTTAAAAAAAGAACTTGCTTGATATTGTTTTTCTATGTCACGTGATAAGATTACGTGAAGGAACCAGTGCTTAACATGATTAATTAAAGAAGCTGATTGTTATATGTCAAATTAATGTGTTAGATAATTACATAACTAAAACAAAACCAAGGAAAGTGCGGAGGATGGGCCATGGGTCCGTCCTACGGTTGGGTGGTCCCGGTTAGCCAGGAACTTTTCTCAAAAATCTCGAAGAACAATGGGATGATCATCATCATCAAAACGAATAACGAGAGCGATGACCTAGAGTTACGGCTTACCCGATTTACACTGTTTTAGGGGGAACGGAATGGGACTATGCCTTATGGCAGAGAGGTTGAGCCTTGCATCCCTCTCGTTTCCCATTCTCCTTGACCAAGTGCAACGTGAATCCGCTTCGGACCTGGCGTTTCTGCGTAAAGTAGTTCACTCGGGTCTGACGCTAGTTGCTGTTAGCTAATGACCAATCATGAAAACCCTAATTCCGGTCGATCCTAAGTGGGAATGGCCAGGATACTTCTGCTATGTGGCAGACGCGGGTAGACCTAGATCGCAAAACCCGTAACATTCCATGGGAGCGCCGGGCGGAGTTTTCTAGACATCCTTTCCGATGGACTGCTAAGACGTGTCCTAGATGATACTAGTGGACACGTTACAACAGGGTACTTAAGTATTTCCTTACTCAGTCTAATCTTACTCCAAAGCAACGTCATTGGATAGCTACATTACAGAATTATGATTTTGACATCACTCATACAAGGGGCAAAGATAACATACTGGCTGATTCTCTTTCTCGTATGTGGGCTTGCAAAGTTTTAGCTATGACAGAATTGCATAATGATCGGATTGAAGAATTACAGGAGGCTTATCTTCTGGATGAAGAATTCAACCATATTTTTCAGAAATTACAGTAAGGTCTTATGGAAGAAAACTCACATTCCCGGCTTAAAAATGGCCTCATTTGGTCCATAATAGAGACATAAAGTTTATGAGTAACTTTTGGCAGGCGGTATCTACATCTATGGGTACTAAATTGGCTCCATCTATGGCTTATTATCCTCAAACTGATGGACAGACAGAAAGAGTCAATGAATGGTTGGAGACTTATCTTCGCCATTTTTGCTATGATGTCCAAACGTCATGGGATTCTTAGTTACACTTGGTTGAGTTTGCTTATGACAATTCTACTCATGCTAGTATAGGAGTTTCACCCTTTTAGGCTTTGTATGGCTACAAGGTGCCCTTATCCACAGTCATCTTTAATGAAAGGATCAATCCTCATGGGAAGGAAGAGTTAGAAAGAATGCAAATCCTTCTTCAGCAATGTAAGGTGAATCTAAGGAAGGATCAAGATCAAATAAAGATGGATGCTAATGAGGAGAAGAGGAGGCCTTTAGAGTCCCAAGAAGGAGAGTTGGTTTTACTAAAGGTGCCCAAGTCCAAGTACTCTACATTAAAAGATGGATCTAGTAATAAGCTTGCCCACAAGTTTTATGGCCCTTACCGGATCCTTAAGCGAATTGGAGATTTGGCATATAGACTAGAGCTTCCCTCTTCCACAAAGATTCATAATGTCTTCCACATTAGTCAGCTCAAGCCCTTTTATGGTGATCCAGTGGATATAGTTGATGAGCTGCCACCTATTGATGAAGACGGTCTTATTCAGTACATCCCAGAGGGTGTTATAGATCAGAGTGAGAAGAAGCTTTGATCTTGTTCTATCGTGGAATATTCACCTGAGGAAGCTTCTTGGAGACTTGATTCTATATTGGATGAGTTTCCTTTCTTAAGGGATACATTGGTGGCTGAAGCCTATTGATTATGGAGCTAGTGATGATGTAGACATGTTCAAGACAACACGCTGTTTTAGAACAATTTTTATTATGCCTAGTTTTCAGAATTAATCTATCTACATAGGCTTAAAGTACTCTTCAAGATCTTCATTTTGATATATGGTACATCTCATTTGGACACTTCTACTAGAAGTTATGGAAGATTTGGTCCAGTAGGGTCTGTTTACATAGCAAGCTATCTACTTTGTTTTGAGATTGTTTGTTGAAGACTTTATGGCTCCATATACTTTTGAAGTACTCCTAATCATGTATATAGTTGAGAATTACTTCCGTTCTTCAATCTCAGTCCATATAGTTGGTCATACTTCATTAATTTCCCATTTATAAAGCTATAAAAATAGAGTAGTACTCTGTTCTATCCATCTTTTTCTAGTTTTCCAAGTTTGTCTTTGAGAATAAAAACTTTTAGGAAGGGATGGATTGTAAGAAGCTGGGAATAAGAATTTAGTATAAATAATATTGATATTATGCTAGGTCACACTGACATTGGTATAAAAGGAGAGGACATGTAATTTTTAATATCTTTTTGACATAATAATACAATTATAGTCTTTCTCTCCCATCTTGCTCACAGCTTCTATGGCTTCTCCCTCTTTCCTATCTTTCTCTCTCCAAATCTAGTCTTTCTCTCTCCTCGTCACTCTTATTCTCTCTCCTCCTATAGTCTTTCTCTCTCTTCTGCAGTCTTCTCTCTCCTCTTTCTCTCTCCCTAGTTTTCTCTCTGTCAACCTTTCGCTTTCTCAAAATTTTTCGCGTTACTTCATCATTTTCCTCATCTACATAAACCTATATTTGAAAATAAACTTAGTAATAAAATTTAAAAATATATAATTACAATATTAAAAAAAAACATATACATTATCTTTGCTTGAGTTGTTGATGTTTTGTTGTATAGTTTTTTTAGAATATACTCTTTTTGTTAAGCCATGTAACAACAACTTTGAAAAGCTTACACAACTTTCCACATCAAGATTCTCATCTTCATTTTCAATATCCTTTAGTAATAACACATTTTAACAAAGTAAATAATAAAATAAAATGTTAAAAATACAAATATTTAGTCAAAATAAATTTTAACATAGATATCAAAACTTGATTTGTTGTATAATCTTGAAATTTTTGAAAGCTTTCTTCTCCTTCGACAAACATATTCATCTTCCAAGACAAATAAATCTTCATATATAAACATATATAAAATATAAATTATCTAATAAAAATATAAAAAAATTGAATAAAATCATTACATGTAATGATAAACCTCTCTCCTTATCTTCATGTAAACCTTCCAAGATGTTTTCTTCTCCAGGAGGCTAAGATAATAAATACATGAAATACCATTAAAGCTTAAAAATCATGCATTAAAAAATAAACACACAATTTTATAGGATACCTTTTCCAAGGCTTGATCAATTGGAATATCATCCATAGTCGGGACATATACATCTTGCTTTTGAGAGTCAGCAACAAGAGTATGTACTTCACACTACCATCAAAAGGTATATATATGGGTATGGAAGAAGTGAAATTAACAAGATAATCATAAAACCAAACATATAAATGATATTATCTTACTGGTGATGCTATTGTATTTGAAATCACATCTTCCGGTATAGGTTCAACGTTATCCAAAATTTCCACTCCAAGAAAGACTATGGACTCTTTCTATATGCTAGTAAATTAATGGATTCACCAACTAAAATTATTTGTCTCAAATATTAGGAAAGTTGATGAGAAAAAAATTGACTGACTTACCTTATTTAGAAGGCCCTTTCTCCTCAAATGCTTCCTCTCATCTTTCCTCGTACTTTTCCACCAGTCACTTTCTTTTGTGCATTCTCTCTTGTAAAGTCTTTAGTAATATTTTCTTCTATATTTGCACACAATTAATCAAAGTTTATGTTGATATTAAGATTTTAAAATTTTGAGAAAGTAAAGAAACAAATAAAAAACAATGTATTCAAATTGAACCACATATTATTGTACCTTTCACCTCATTCATCATAGAATCCATAAGCCCAAGGAACTTGGGATCTTCACTCATCATCTTCTTTAGAAGAGCCATCATCTCTATGCTAGAAGCTGACATTTGAAACCTACACAAATGTAGTGACTATGAGAAAATGGATATTAATTCTACTGAAAAAATATTAGACAACATAAAAAATAATGTTAATAAACATACCATTATAAGATTGTTGAGTCATGTGCAACTGAACACCACATAATAGGTATGATTTTTTTTCTTTTATTGATTATGATTGTTTTTGTTTTGATTGCATGCCATCGCTTTTTTGTGGATGCACACAACCACCAATCTTTCCATTCTGGATCCTCTTCTCTCACCTTCCAAATATTTTCTTGCAAGTGGACCTTACTCAACCATCCCACTTTAACTTGCTTCATTTCATAATTAACTGACCTTATGATGGCATATTTTAAGTCATTTGGCCCACAGAGTGCTGATAAATCACATTTCATATAAATGATTTCATTCTCCTCTAGCCAAGGAGGCATACAACCAATGCAACCTATCTTTGTTAAGTGTGGCCTTAGTCTCAAATCCTTTCTCTCATATGCAATAATAGAATTTCCATGTTGAAGTGGGATAAATTTATGTAATAATGATTGTATTGGTCTAATACAGTCCCATGAAATGGCACAAAAGTATTTTGCAAGTGAGTCATGCCTATAGTGGTATCCACAACCAAACTTTCATGGCCCCTTTCAATCATAATACATTGTCTATAGTAATGTACACTAAAGAAAATCCTCACTTCATTGTAACATTCCAATGAGAAAAGTGGTGATATGCATGCTTTCCAATGGCCAACATTTATATCAACACTGGTATCGTCGTCACATCTTACAACTACTTTATCTCCCACTTTATAAGTTTCTCCCTTAATAAATACTTTTTTATGTTCTATTACTCGTTCCACTCTATGTTAAAAGTTTGATGGATGTACCTTCTTTCATCACTAGTTGCATTCCTATATCTCAACCTCTTTCCTCCTATTACTATTCCCTTTGTTACTGTTGCTATTTTGCATGCACAATCATTGGCTTTTGTAGAAAAACCTCCATAACTCTTTTGCTCTATCAACACATGATACATGCATGAGACCTAATGTATGCCATTCTGGACATTCATCACATCTACCAAGATCCACTAAGTATCCATCAGGTGGCAAGAGAGCTTTGTGAAACTGTCTTATCATCCTTTGATGTGGCATATTTTGTCAAGCTGGTCTTTTGTTATATGAATGAGTACCCATGTAAAGAAACTTCTCCTTTGATCATTTGCATAAGAAATTGCATTGTCTTTGTTGTTTGTTTTGATATTAACATATGTCGAGACCATTCGTTCATATGTATAGCACCAAAAAGCATCATGGCTATCGTGATGAAGAATATCATCCACAAACTCTCCAAAACCTATAATTGATATAATAAAAAGATAAATTATTAAATTAAAATACATATACTATGAATACGTAAACAAAAGAAAAGTTGAGAATAGTTTATACCTACAACATGATCCAATGGTGGTGAGTTGGACCCTAAGAGTTCTTCAGACCTTACTCTCCAAGAACCAAGCAATTCTCTCAAAGTATCTACATCTTCTCTAGACCAACCATGATCACGAGTGTAGTTGTAAAAAGCTTGAGCAATGTCTATGAGTATTAATCCAAAGTCATAAAAGACCTTTGGAATATCTTTAACCTCACACAATACATATGGCAGACACCATTGTATCCACTTTTGATTTTCTTCGGCCTTGTAGCTTTCACAATATTTACTAGGGTACCTTGGCCATCGACCATATCATGTAGAGTATGGAGTTACTTTTGTAACATGATGTGTTGCCTCATCAATTTGTGTTTTGACTCTATTGTCCACTGTCCTTATTAGAGCACATGTATTTTTGGGGAATGTCAAGCCCTTGCAGTTTCCCTGGCATCATAACATGTTCGGCTTTGATACGTTGGCAAGACAAACACTCAGTGATATATTTGAGAGCATCACCTTTGAGTCTCTCCCAATGGTAGCTCTTCCTAACTGCATTAAGAGTTTTAGCATAGCCAGGATGTCCTGCGAAAGGGGAATCATGAGCTTCCCATAATATCTTCTGCTTAAGTGACTGGCTTACTGGTATACACAGCCTTGTTCTGTAGTAGGAAAGTCCATTATCAATGGAAAATTCCTGATACTTAGCTTGCAACTTTTAATTCTGCTCCTTGGTAGATATTTCCTTTAGCATTGTTTGGTAGGCCAAATCATGGCATGCTTCCTCTCTAGCTAGTTCAAGTATAGCGTTGTTTGGCATAGATACTTTTGTAGCCAAAGATCTGGCCGTTGATGGATTCTGCAAGATTAGGGAATTTAGGAATGCCTTGCGACTGAGTGCATCGGCAACTACATTCTCCTTCCCAGGTCGGTACTTGATTTCAAAATCATATTCTTCCAACACTTCATTCCACCGACGTTGCCTCATGTTGAGCTCATTCTGGGTAAAAATCCATTTGAGACTCTTAATATCGGTTACTAGAGTAAACTTGTTACCCAACAGGTAGTGTCTCCTAAACTTTAGAGCATGGATGACAGCTAGTAATTCCAGATCATGCGTGGCATAATTCTTTTCATGGCTTTCAATTTCCTTGAAGAGTATGCTACTGGATGACCTTCCTGCATAAGTACACACCCCAAGGCAAGAATGCTAGCATCAGTTACTACCTCCAACTCTTTATTGAGGTCAGGAAGTTTTAGAATAGGCGCTGATACCAAACTTTGCTTCAATTTGTCGAAGCTATTTTGTTCGGAAGTTGACCATGTAATGGAAGTCTGCTTCTTTAGTAAGTCTGTAAGAGGTGCTGCAATCAAAGCATAGTTTTTGATGAAGACCCTATACCATCCTGGCAATCCAAGAAAGCTGCGTATTTCTTTGACAGATACTGTGTTGGCCATTCAAGCATATCCCTGACCTTGGCTGGGTCTACTAATATTCCTTCTGATGACACTATGAATCCCAGATATTCAATCTGACGCTTGAAGAATGCACACTTCTTCGTTTTTGCATACAGCTTATGTGACCTCATT
This sequence comes from Lygodium microphyllum, assembly GCF_053477565.2. Taxonomy (NCBI): domain Eukaryota; kingdom Viridiplantae; phylum Streptophyta; class Polypodiopsida; order Schizaeales; family Lygodiaceae; genus Lygodium; species Lygodium microphyllum. The sequence goes on along the minus strand of NC_141151.1, from coordinate 60,993,698 downwards.
GTCTCAAGGACAATCCGAAGTTGAGATTCATGATCTTCTTCCTGTTTAGAATAGACTAAAGTGTCATCGAAAAAGACAAGCAGGAAATCATCAAGATATGGTCTAAAAATATCCTGCATTAATCTATTGAAGGTGGCAGGTGCATTTGTAAGCCCGAATGGCATAACCAGGAACTCAAAGTGCCCATATCTTGTATTGAAGGCCGTCTTTGGAATATCATCTTCCTTGATCCTTATCGGATAGTAACCTGACCTGAGATCAATCTTGGAGAAGATCTTTGCACCTTGAAGACTATCAAGAAGCTCATCTATTCTAGGAATAGGATATTTGTTCTTGACTGTTGATTGATTCAACCCTCGGTAATCAATACATAGTCGAAGTGTCCCATCTTTCTTTTTCTGGAATAGTACTGGAGCTCCCCACGGTGAATTGCTAGGCCGGATGTAACCCTGATCTAACAGTTGCTTGAGTTGTTCCTTCAACTCAATTGCTTCTGGTATGGACATTCTATAGGGTCTCTTTGCAATTGGTGCAGGTCCAGGCACTAGCGTAATCTCATGATCCACTTCTCTTTGAGGCGGAAGTTCAGTCAATTCCTCAGGGAATACGTCAACGTATTCCTTTAGCCAAGAAGGTCCCTCATGAGACTCTTGCTTTTGATCTAACTTGTTGAGTTTGATCAGGTAAACGGGTAATCCTTTTCTGACTCCTTTTATGATCCGAGATACTTTGGCCAATTGTATTCTTGGCACTCCTACCTCACCTTGAGTTGTGACAAATTCCCTTTCAGAGTTTCGAAAGGAAACTTGACCCTTTCCACAGTGAATGTGGGCGTCATTGGGCTTAAGCCAATCCATTCCGAGTAGACACTCATGGATACCTAAATTCATGACTCTAAAATTGTCTGAAGTCTTCTTTCCTCCCAGAAAGAATTCTACCTTAGCAGTTTGCCTGGTACAAGTTACCTCACGACCTTTGCCAATTCCACAAGCAGGTAGGTGCTTCTATTGTGGCTATTCCTAATCTTTTTGCACATGCTGGTGAGATAAAGGAATGTGTACTGCCACAATCAATCAAGGTTTTGAAACCTTTACCTTGATAGTCCGACGGTGTCTGAATCATCGAGAACTGGCGATTCGGCCCTTTCTTGTGTAAAGCGGCATGGACTATCGCTCTTTCGAATTCTGCTTCCATAGTCGGATCTTTCTCTTCTTCTTGTTCATATCTTTGCCTATTGGCAATGCAGGCAGTTCTTCCTCTTCCATGGGTGGCGGCTCCTTGACCGCGGCCTCCTCCTTGGAAAGGCATTTGGTGATGTCCTCCGTTGAGCTTGGGACATTGCCTCTTGAAGTGACCAGGTTCGTTGCAGTGGAAACAACGGAGGTTTCGGCCATTACTTTGAGTAGGAACAAAGTTGTTGACGTTAGTTGTCCTTGCTTTCTTTCTTTGTCCCTAATTATGACCTTGAACTCTCTTCATTTGAGGTCTGAATGCTCCTCTGTTCGGGTCACTATAAGACCAAGTTTTGTTGCCCCTTGGTCTAGCTTGCACCTCCTGAATTATAGGCACCTCTCGAATGAGTGCATCCTGAAGATCTGATGGATGCATCGATTCGAGACGGGTATTTACTGGTGGATTTAAGCCCGCACAAAATTTGGATACCTGGTGCGTCATGTCCATCTGTGGCACATACTTTAAAAGTGAGACGAATTTAGAGTAGTATGCGTCAAGAGTGAGTCCTAGCTGTTTTAGATCGTAGAACTCATTCATTTTCTGCGTACGATATGCAGGTGGTAAGTATCTTCCCTGCACAGCTTTCTTCAGCTTCTCCCAGGTAATGGACCCCTCTGAAATCCCTTGATCCCTGTACCATTGCTTCCACCAAAGTCTAGCTTCGCCGATGAGCTTTAACTTGGCGAGTATGGCCTGATTGGTAGGTGCAGTACCAGCTGCTTCAAAGTAATCCTCCATGGATTCAATCCAAATTTCAACATCAGCCTGGACGAATCTGCCTCTCCCGTCAAACTTGGGTGGCTTTATCTGCTTGAGGAGGAACTTCTTCTCCTGGATCACAGCACTACTTGATGTAGGAGGAGAATTTGGAACCTGTTCCTGGGGTTGTGCCTGAATAAAGGTTTTCTTAACGTTATTATATGATAATCGACGTTAGCTTATCTTCCATTTTTAGTTCAGCCATTTCGTAAACAATGTAGCTACTTAACTTCTTAACAACTCTTATGCACAGCTAGATATTGATAAAAAGAAGTCTTTATTTGTATTTACATGGGCATAGCCTTTTTGAATACAACGTTTCATGTAATGATAAGCCAATCGTTACATTCAGTTTGGGGAGAATAACGTTGTATTGCATTTGTCTACTGGAACTGTGTAATAGTAGGGTTTTTGGTCATGGATCTTTAGGAATTGATAATTCATTGGAAGTTCAGGATACCCTTTCTATTGGAATCCATACTTCTCATGGCAGCCGAACACTTTAATCCTGTCGGTTGGGATTACACGGGTTACTTCCTCATATACATATGAGTTCATCTCAACCCTCCGACCTCGGATATGTAGAGTTGAATTTACGTGAGCTTCCACAAAAAGGAACAGCTTCACGACCTTCAAGTCTTCCAACCACCTGATTCTCTTTAGGTTGGTCTGTAGATAAGCAAACCGGTGGGCGGCTACATAGTAGATTCATGAAGACCCCGTCCATCTTTGTTCTATGTATAAAGGTGATGGATTATAAATCTGCTCCAAGATGTTCATCATCCCAGTTCTTTGTCTATAAAGGGGAGAATGCATTGCAGTCATAAACATGACCCGAAATACCAAAAACTTGTTCCACGCTTCATAATTCTGTAAGACAGCATTGAAGGTCAGAAAATGTTTGGACAGCAACAATTTCTTTATTTCATTTTATTCATATCTCATAAAAACAATTCCGTTGTTGGTCGGCTCCGATACCAACTGTAACGTGTCCTCTTAGTATCATCGAGGACACGTCTTAGCAGTCTATCGGAAAGGATGTCTAGAAAGCTCTGCCCGACACTCCCATGGAATGTTACAGGATTTGCGATCTAGGTTTTCCCACATCTACAACGTAGCAGAAGTATCCTGGCCGTTCCCACTTAGGATTGACCGGAATTAGGGTTTTCCTGACTGGTCATTAACTAACAGCAACTAGTGTCGGACCCGAGCGAACTACTTTACGCAAAAACGCCAGGTCCGAAGCGGATTCATGCTGCACTTGGTTCAAGGAGAATGGGAAACGAGAGGGATGCAAAGCTCAACCTCTCTGCCATAACGCATAATCCCATTCCGTTCCCCTAAAATAGCGTAAATCGGGTAAGACATAACTCTAAGTCATTGCTTTCGTTATTCGTTTTCTTTGACGATCATCCTGCTGTTCTTTGAGAAAAGTTCCCGGCTAACCGGGACCACCCAACCGTAGGACGGACCCATGGCCCATCCTCCGCACTTTCCTTAGTTTGTTTTTAGTTATGTAATTATCTAACACATTGATTTGACATATAACAATCAGGTTCTTTAATTAAACCATTAAGTACTGGTTCCTTCACGTAATCTTATCACATGACATAGAAAAACAATATCCAGCAAGTTCTTTATTAACATTTCATCATTTTTTTGTTTGAAATACAATGAGTTCTGCCCGTAGGCTTATCCATAATTCGCCCGAAGGCTATCCAGTAATCCACATGGATCACTATTCCAAGCTTCCGCCCATAACCTAGTATGCTGGCCTCCAGATCCAATCCCGAGTCACGTTAGCCTCTTGCGCAAGTCCCGGAAGGCGAGGGATTTACGGCCAGAGCCCTCCCTGGCACCCAAGTGTCCTCTTGCTCCAGGTAGAGCTCAACAGAGAGACCTTTCGTGGCGGGTTCGGTCCACGTTCCCAGCGCGGTCAACAACCCCCTTCGTTAGGGTTAGGCAGGCAATCGGGGGTAACTGAAACTGCCTCTCCCTTCAGGCCTTTAACGTGAAGTATAGGTATTCATTTAATTTGTAATTCATAATTCAAATAGTGCTCTAAAATCTATAGCAGACACAAACATTTCCAGTAAACAACCGTGTTGTTTGGCAAACTGCTAAGGAATTATTCTTTCCTTTTGAGTGTATCAGTACTTGTTCCCAAGGTGTCTTGTAACTTGGCGAGATCCTTTATAGTCCGGATTAGGGCATACCTTATTAACCCAACTTGGTCAACCCTAAAGTTCATTAGATACTTTAATTTCGAGTTTATAACTTCCCTTATTTAGAAGGATATTCACGAATACGTCCTTTTGCAAGATAACTTGCGTAAGGATCTGCCATCCTTGTTGAGGTTATTTACCCTTTCGTCTTGTGAACCAGTCACAAGACTACATGACTTCAAACTTGATGTGCACGTCCTACGTTGAAATAATCCGTTTAGGTTTCTTTAAGCTGACGTATGTCGAACCTAGGGTTTCTTTTTAAGAACCTTAGGGACAAACCCTAGTTCTTTATCTTTACGAATTTATTAACCCTACAATAAGAAAAGTAGTCAAGTGCTTAAGGTATGAATCTTTCTTTGGTCTTTAAATTATTTCCAAGGCATATTTTTGCAGCCATGGTATTTCTAAGTTTAGATTGGTTTGGTTATCTTTTGGAAGGTAATATTGATCACCTCATCATGGTTTTCTTATCCTTGTAACAATTTATTTTTCAGTCAGTACAATTCAATTTAATCTTCCTTTTTTTTTCTTGCAGACGAACTCATGAAAATAACAATCATTTCCTTGCTAAGATGTGCAAATAACAATGATGACTTTCTAGTAATTTGAGCAACGAAAAGAACCTTTCATGAATTTAATCATTTACAATGATTCGTTGCAAAAAGGAATAGGACTAATGGTGCAAGATACAATTTCTATACCTCCCGGATTTAATTGAAATATACTACTATAGTAAATAGATAATCTTGCTCGTAATTTATAATGCATGATGCTATTCGAAGGAAACTATGTTCTATACATTATCATTCATTCAAATAAGCTAAACTCCTTCATTACAAATAACTCGGACAGATATATCCTATTTCTAACAATTTCTCTTTGCATGATTGACTTAAAACTGAATTAAAGCCAAGAAGAAAAACCTGGTTTTGGGGTGAGATATCCACATGGATACCGGGAGATGAACCTCCCGCAGCTACTCCTTGGACTTTCTTAGGCGGCATCGTAGTTCGAATGTGAAGGTAGCTTTTACTCTTTCTTCTGGAATTCCACCGTCTCTCTTTCGAGGCAAGGTGTCATTAAAATGGTTGATCACAAGAAGGAATGATAGGACCTTTAGATTCTTATATTCTTCGGAGAGGAAAAGATTTATAAAACCTAAGAAGGTCCTATAGGGTCTAAACTTGGCAAAAGAAAAGTTTATGGGTGAGTGTGGTTTTGCAACCACAAGAACCCTTGGAGAACTTTGGTTTGAGGAAAAAGGTATAGAAGGAAATTATTCTCTTTCCTTGCACCTCCTCTACTTTTTCCTTCTCCTTCCCTACTCCTCCTCCTTCACTCCTCTCTACTTCCCTTCCTTATCTTTTATCTTTTCCCCACTCTTCCTCCTTCACTCCACTCCTTCTTTTCTTTCTCTTTTCCCTACTCTATTCCTCTCTACTCCTCACGGGACAACATCCAGGGCCCATGATGATGGTTTGGATTTGGGGTCTAGGGGGGGGAAAAAAGAAAGAAGTAATGGGGACACGGGGGATTAAAAAAGGGGCTTAGGGGGTTTTTTTAAAACCCGAGGGGGGGGATATGAAAGGGGGCTTCCTAAGGCTTTGGAAGCTCCTCAAGAAGCTTCCAAAGCTTCTGGGCTTCTTCGTGGAGATGCCACGTGGGGGGGGATGTCTCCCTCAGAACACGGTCGCCCGGTAGCGCAGACTTCAGACTTAGGCGGCAGCAGCGACTATCGTAGGAGAACGACGGTTGAATGGCAGCGTAAGATAGTGGCCTCTGCAACAGCTCGACATCCCAGGCGGATTGGCGGCGACCTCTTAGCTTCTCCTTTCCTCACGACTCCTGGAGGACGCCCCTAATGGCAGTAAGATAGCGCCTTCCTCTCTCCCTTTTTTTTTCCTCCCCCTACCTCTTATGGCCAAGGTTTTATAGGGGGAGGGAGGGAATTCCTCCCTCACTGCATGTCGCCCTGCATGGACGATATGGATATGCAAGCTCCAACGAGGAGCTTGCTATCCTTACTAAATCCTTACTCCCCTCTAGCTCGACCCGCCGCCAAGAGAGGAAAAAGAATATTTGAAAAAAATAGAGCCATCGAGAGAGGAGAAGAATATTTTATATATATTACAAAGCATCTGCAAATATGGCCCAATTCTATGGCTCCATAACAGGCTATTGACATAGCTCAACATACACTAGAAACTCTATGCATATGTCTGCACAAAAAGAAGAGTGTATTTCACTCTTGAATAATTCTTGTACTCTTGTCCCTTTCCTTAGATTGCTCATGTTTGTCTTCTTTGCACACTACAAGCCCTCCTCATTCCCTACCTGCCACAAAAATGACTCCTCTACCTATATACTCTACATATCCATGCTAGGGAGATAACTTTCATCATACCCTTGAGGGCTTCAAGGTATTGCACACACACAACATACCAACACTGAGATTGTTGTGGATTTGGGTAGAAGATTACTTATTTAATATCAATTAAGAGTGTGCTATAAAGGAAAAAAAAATATTTGTAATTTTTTTGTGCTATGGAAGAATTTAAAAAAAGACCATACACCTACTCATAATGACCTGACAAGAAAAACATGTTGCATAGATCGTTCCATCTTTTCTCTAAATCTATGTCCAAGAATCTAGTCAGTCCTCACCAAATGATTGTTCCTGATCCTTCCAACACCACTTTAAATCACTATACATCAAATATAGTCATGGAGAAGCTACGGTAATCTATTGAAATAACACTTTGTAGGTTGTAAAATTACTCCATCTCATCCACTATCACAAGGAACTTTTAATCATTCCCTATGTAGTAAAATTTCTTAAATGTAGAAAATTATCCAATATTTCTTGTATATGTACACATGTATTCCCCATATATAACTAGGGAATCACATTCCCCGTATGTGATCATAGGGAATTGTACATCCATATAGAGAATTTCTTACATTCCTACAAATTTTCCTATAATATGAGAGAATATAGAATGTGATTCCCTACTTGTAATAGTAGGGAATGATAGGTCACTAGAGAGAGTTACTATGTTCTTTGAGAGATTCCTATATAAGAGAATGTAAGGATTTCATTCCCCATTTTTTATAGTAGGGAAAAAACATACATATAGAAAGTTGCCCATTTTCTCTTAAAATCTCTAGATAGGAGAATATAAGAGATTCAATCTTTCAACTTATACATATTTAAGATCTAGTATGTAAGCATAATTTTAAATTTGATAATATTGGAATAAATCATATGGAGATAAACTCAATTTTTTTATGAACCCATCCAACCCCTCGCCCCCCACCAAAAGCATACACAGACATAAACACACACACCCTCTCCACTCTTAGTTAACTAGCTATATTTAGATTTAATTATGAACTTATTTTCCCTAGCACTAAATGGTAGAAATAACCACCATATTAAAGAAGTAGGAGGCCTCAAACTAAGTAGTCACGTTGTCGGAGGGGTTTTTGTCGAAAGGTCGAATCCACCAAGGATCAAAAGTAGAAGGAAGTAGAGGTAGGAGATGGAAGAGAAGATAGAGAATACCCAAGTGGTAAATACAACAAAAAAAAATCACAATGAATTGAATCAATATGTATTAAAAAAACTTGGAATCTTTGCACTACTCAGAAGAAATCTCCAGGTATTAGTTCTTGTGGAGCTCCTTCGTAGACCAAAAACGTGGATCAGAAAAATCAGCTCTTTCTCTGCTGCCCGGAACCCAAATCTGATGGCTCTGTTGGCTCCAAAAGGAAGGTAAAACTGCAGGACACCTGCTCACGGATCTCCCAAATCACAGCTCCTTCTTCTTCTTTCAGTTCAATCAGTAGCTTTCAGCCTGTTTACAGCGATCGCGACGCGCGCGATTTTGTTAATCTGTCTTCTTTATGAAAAATCTCCTAATTGGCTGAAAAAGCAACTAACTTTTTGCATGCCATCCTAATCTAGAAGCTTTTCTAACTTTTTCGGATTTTCACAATAAATAATATCAAAAATAGGCTAAAATTATCCAAAAATCTAGTATTTTTGGATAATCCATGCAACTCACACTACTACTCATGGCTTAGATCACATTGACTCTCTAGATCAATAAAGAAATCGGATGATGATGCATTCCATACTTTTTCATACTATGTCCTCATAACATAACGACATCCACCCCCTCTGAACTTGCACATTCTCCGGTATGTGCCAAAATCCTAGTTGTCACTGGATTCTGAGTCCTCCTCATCCTCTGCAACCATATCCTTTACTTCTTCATCTTCCATATCTTTCTGGCTAGCCCCTGTATCATGGCCACTATTTTCTTCCAATTCTGGCAACTCATAAATAGTAGATTCATGCCTTTTGAATAATTTGATTCTTTTTCCTGCTACCAGAAGTTTTATGGCTATCCCATCTAGCTCATTTAATGCATAAGTAGGATTATCGAACACCTGTGTTACCACATAGGGTCCAAACCATCTTTTGGAAACTTTACGCATCACTACAAGATATAGACCTTATAGCGACGTTTAAAGCGACGAAAATACAAACAACAAAATTTTCCCCCGTCGTCGCAAAAAGCATCGTTATTGACGACGCCATAGAATCGTCGCTATATGCGTCGCTATATGTGTCGCTATAGCGACGCATATAGAGACGGTTGCAGAGAATTTGCGACGCTTATAATGACGACAATAGCGACGTGTGCAAAAAATTTGCGACGCAAATAGCGATGGTAACAGAGAAAAAAAAAATTTTGTGGCAGGGTAGCAAGCTGCCCTGCCACATATAGCACTGTGTGTTGTATGAGAGCCATACAAAATAGTTTCTGCACTGCTGCATACAAAGCGTTTGCAAACAAAAAGAATGTATACTGAAATCATAAAACTGATAGATGAAATAAATACATGATATCGCATAAAATGCGATTGGTACAATCATAAAACAATATCACTAATACATAGAAAATGTCTACATAGATCGGGCGACTAAAAACTAAAGGTATGTGAGATCTAGGATCCAAGGGCGAGCTACAAATCCTCGTCCCCCGAAAGCTCTTCCCGCTGCAAAGGAGCATCAAACGGATTCTGCAGAAAAAGAAACAACATATCAATCCACCATACAATAATGCATTCAAATATCTCATGGTAACTATGGACAAGAAAGATGAGTGACTTACTGGGCCGTCGCGTCTATACAATTGGTCGATCAATGATCTGAGACCGTGCCTCTCTACATATCGAGTCTCAAGGCCTTACGGATCGCGATTTGTAATGGAGTGCTGCAAAGGAAACAAAATGCTAACTGTTAGAAACATGATTGTCAGTACAAAGAATATCTCAAAAAAACAAATAAGCAAAACAAAAGAGAAACTTACAAAGTCCTCCAAATATGTCCTGTGGCCACCACTCCCAAGATGATGTACCGATCCGGCCTCGATTCGTGCTCTCGCCGCCTCCGCTGCTGACTTCAACGTCCTGGCAAATTTATAGCCTCCTCCCTCAGTCGGCGCCAGTCGTCTGCATCTAACCACTCGGGCTTTGGAGCCCCACTCTTGATTGCCTTGCGTGCGTCAGATCGTCTATGTGACATGTATGCACGCATGCAATCCATGATCCAGCCCGTAGAGAATCTATCCACTGCGGCTGGCACCGGGAACTCCTCGTGCAAGGATGCTACTATGTACTCCTTGTTCCCCTCCGGTATGTTCCTCCAATGATCCAAGACATTGTGCCGAAAAACTTGTTGGCACAACTCCCTCATGCGAGCCATCACCCTCCTCCCCTCATCATTCATGATGATGGCTCCTGACCTGCCATCCACTAGGTATCCATAATCCGTAGGAGTATGCCTTGTATGGGCCCTCTCCCATCTCCGTCCACGCTCCTAGGCAGATCCAGGAGACCCCTGTACATCCGGTGTACTGACGGGGGTACCCTCTCCCGGAGTGCCACTCAAAGGGGTGCCACCAAAGGGGGTGCCACCAAAAGGAGTGCTACCAAAAGGCGTGTCATCTGCCGAAGGCTGCGCAAAAGCCGGAGTAACTGGAGTGGACGTCCCCACAGGTGTGACAAATCCTAGAGGTGACCGAGCTCCAGCTGAATGACGAGACAGAGACACTGCGTCCGTGTCTCCACAGCAGCACCCCCCTGATCCTCCTGCAGTCACAGTCCCTCCCTCTGGCCCAAGTCGCGAGCGTCGAGATCGTCTGCTCGAAGCTGAAGCATCTGATCGCGCTGAAGCTGATCTAGCAGAGCGCCCTGACAAAGAACGAGACAGCTCCTGATCTGCCATCTCTCTGAATCTCGCGAGCTGATCTGGAGACATGCGTGCCATCATCTCCTGAAACTCCTCATCGCTCATCCCTCGACTCATCCTGAAAATATCAATACCTGCACAGATAAAAAATGATGCTAGAATAATCAATTTAAACTATACAAAGCACATTAATATAAATCATTTTTGAAAAATCCCTCTTAAAATGCATACCTTATCTACCTTTATGGAAGATATAAACAACGAATTGAGTAATACAATTCTCCAAGAATGAAGTATTCTATGGTCCCATGTTAATCTCCTGACACAACTCTGCATACACTTGAAGGTCGATAGACATGTCACCACAAAAGAACGAGTCTGCCTCGTTCTCAAAAAATTCTATGACTTCTGTATTTCCATCATTGTTAGCCGATGCGGGCTCCAAGCTTGCGGTGGCCTCCACCCCTTGTAATTTTGATCCCTCTATTTGCATATTTTCTTCATCTATGCCTGGAACATCGCTTTGATCGTATACTCTCGCACCTCGAGGAATCTGCTGATATTCGTTGCACTCCATCCGTGGACCTATTCTGCATATGCCACGTTGTCAAGCTTGCCATGGTAGACATGCGAAACATGTGGTTTATGCACGGGATGAGCGGAAAGTGTCTGAGGACTTTTTGAGGGATGTTCTGCCCTTGCAAGTCCTGTCGATACCTGTGAGCACCACACTTTGGACATGTCTCCATAGTCTCGTATTCATCTCGAAACAATATGCAGTCGTTGATACATGCATGGATGTTATTGTAGTCCATGCCAAGTTTCCGTAAAACATGTCGTACATCATCACGAGACTCAGGCATGGTGTTTGCAGGTGGCAATATATGATATTTCAATAACCTGAAAAAATCATAAAACACCTTGAAAAATCCATCCATGTTTGCAATAATACTGTTTAAAAAAAAAACAATGAAGTATGTGTGCAAGGTACCTGAATAACTCAGTCACACTCGTATCGCTCCAACCGTATTTTGCTTGCACACTTAAGAGTGCAAGCAATGTCTTCAACCAAGATACTCGGCACCCATCATATAATGGTATGGATGCTTCCTCTCTAAGCGGGTCAGATGTCTCAACATCCATGGGAATCAATGCATCGATCATTGCCTCCATCTCAGGCTCCAAGATTGTAGGCAAGTCGGGAAGGTTGTCTGTCTCCTCTGGCATTGACGGTATAGATGGGCCTTGCGAGTGGTCGATTGGCTCCTGCAATCCATCCATCGCACGTCCATGAACTCTTCTAATTGGCTGCAAAGGGTGCACTCCCCCTTGGGTCGAGACATCATCCCCCTAGATAAAAAATTTGCCAACAAGACCCAATCTTATCGCGTATGGTTTTCAATTAGCTTGAGAGTACAATGCATGAAAAATGCTAACTTCAAATTACCGTTTGCTGAAAATCTGCAATCGCCTGATCAATGATCTCAGATTGAAACTCGCCAAATCGTCGTACGTGTTCTATAGACAATCGGCGTTTTCGTCTAATTGCCAACTTGCATTGAGAGCAAGGACATGGGACACGCTGATTAAGATACGACTCGTGGTCTTGAACAATAAGACCTTCTTCGTTTGCCATCTTATCTACATTACAGCAAACGAGGCTTAAATGGATAGCTTTATGGAGATGTACGTCAAGTTGCAAGTTGACCATAAACCTTGCATTGTATATAGTAGTCGAGAGATTTTTCGATGTTATATCTCGGCCTTGTATCATGCTCAACGATTTGTTTGTCCCGGTAGATAATTATTTGTTATATCTCGGCTTTGAGTATAAGTAATCCATTTTAAAATTAATGCGCGCCATCTATGAAATTTTATAACTATAGTAATAAAATTTATTTCAATCAATTCTACTCATAGTCATAAGACCTGAGAGAAATTTTCCTATACTCAATTTAAGGGTTTCTTCTTCTATAACAATAATTTTGGGTTCATTTTGATGAAGTATGTGGCCGTATGCAAAGCACATTGCATACCATTATCAATACGTATATTATCTTAAATTTCCTTCCCCTCCCTCTCCCTCTCCCTCTCTTCCTCTCTTTCTCTCACCCTCTCCCTCTCCCTCTCGTTCTCTTTCTCTCCCTCTCTCATTTCCTCCCTCCCTCTCCCTCTCCCTCTCCCTCCCTCTTTCTCCCTCTCCCTCTCCCTCCCTCCCTCTCCCTCCCCCTCCCTCTTTCTCTCCCTCTCTCATTTCCTTCCCCTCCCCCTCCCTCTCCCTCTCCCTCTCCCTCTCCCTCTCCCTCTCCCTCTCTTTTTCTCCCTCTCCCTCTCTATCTCTCTTTCTATCTCATTTCCTAAACAAGCAAAAAATAAAGTGATTTAAACATCCTCCAAGCAAAAGGGAGAGGGAGAGATACAATGCACTCTCCCTCTCTTTCTCTTTCTATCCCTCTCTCATTTCCTTCCCCTTCCTCTCCCTCTCACTCTCTTTCTCTCTCATTTCCTCTCCTAAACAAGCAAAAAATAAAGTGATTCAAACATTAAACAAGCAAAAGGGAGAGGGAGGGAGAGAGAGAATGCACTCTCCCTCCTTCTCCCTCTCTTTCTCTTTCTCTCCCTCTCCTATTTCCTCCCCCTCCCTCTCCCTCTCCCTCTATTTCTCTTTCTCTTTCTTTCTCTTTCTCTTTCTTTCCCTCTCCCTCTCCCTCTCCCTCTCTTTCTCTCTTACTCTCTCGTTTCCTCTCCTAAACAAGAAAAAAAGAAAGTAATTTAAACATTAAACAAGCAAAAGGGAGAGAGAGAGAGAGAATGCACTCTCCCTCTCTTTCTCTCCCTCTCCCTCTCCCTCTTCCTCTCTCTCTCCCTCTCTCTCCCTCTCCCTCTCCTTCTCTTTCATTTCCTCTCCTAAACAAACAAAAGAGAACGATTTAAACCTTCAACAAGTAAAAGAAAGAGAGAGGGAGACTCACCAATGAGATATGGCGAGCGTGGGCGGCTTCTCTTTGCAACGAGGGCTCCTCCTCTCCTTCGTGAACAACGGCGGTGGCGGTGGCGGCGGCGGCGGCGGCAGCAAGTCTCTTCCTCTTCTTCTCTCACAAAGCCTTGGCTCTCTCCCTCGCTCTCTCCCTCGCTCTCGCTCTCAAAAGGCGAAGAAAAGAAAATGAAATCGGCGCTCTCGTTTCGGCCGCGCTTTTTTTCCCTGTGGCATCGCTATTTGCGTCGCTATTTGCATCGCAAATGCGACGCAAATAGCGACGCCAGTTGCGACGCTAGTTGCGACGCCAATAGCGATGCCGATATCCGCCATCGCTAATCGGCATCGCTAATTGCCCAATTCCTTGTAGTGCATGGCACTATGCTGGTTATCTAAACTACTATCATAAACCAATACCCAATCCCCATCTTGTATGGTTCTTGGTCTCAGTCTATGTCTTTTGTCAAACCGTTTCTTGTTCTGTATCCTTGCTGCCCTTAACTTTGCAATTTCTGCCTCTATGTCTTCTGACTTTCTTTCCAACTGTCTAATGCGTAAGGCCAACAACTCCTCTCGGTTCAACTCCTCCTCCCAAGGTAACACACTCCATGTGACTGTCATCTCTTCTATCAGCATTATAGGTTTTTGACCATACATCAATTCTGCAGGCATATATCTTGTAACAGCACTACGAGTTGTTCTGTCAGCCCACAAAGCATAAGGGAGCAATCGTGGCCACTCTTTTATCTTCTCTCCATATGCTTTTGCCAATGCCTTCACAATAGGTGGATGACCTCTTTCACTTTTGCCATTTCCTTTAGGGTTATAGGCTAAATTTAAAGCAAGTTTTATCCCCAACAGTGCAAAGAAATCATGAGCTTCATCTGCATCCAACTCACCTCTATCTGCTGTAATTTCTCCCACATAGCCATATCGACAAAATATCTCTTCTAAGAGAAAAGTACATATGGCATTTATCATCTTAGTATGTAGAGCTCTCCCTTCCACTTGATTAGTCAAGTCTTCACGAGCAAGCACAAGATACCTCATTTGCCAAAGACCTGTAGGCATTGTGACCAAATCCACCACCCACTTAAAATGAAGAGACAATGGATATGTGGGTTGCAATCCATCCCAATGTCTCACAATTGAATACATTTGACATGTCGTATATGTTTCCACAAAGTGAGCAACATCCTTATACATACCCTGCCACCAATATCTTTCTTTGATCTTTGTAAAAGTATCCCAAGCACCTCTATGACCAGCCCACAAGCTTTCATGAAATTCTTGCATTACTTTTGCTTGTGACGCTGTGTCACCCAAAACTCGCAATGGCATATCCTGTTTCTTGTTAGCATGTTTCCATAAGTATCCATCTTTTAAGAAAAATCCATAGGATTTCCTCTTGATCTTCTTAAACTCCTCATCTGACATTCATCTCTCTTTGTTAATGTACTGAGATATTGACCAATTCTCAGCCACTCTCCTGCATATTTGTCTTTTAGAAACACTTGTACATAAGATGAAAAACATCTAAAGTGTCTTCTCTTTGTTGTCCAAGCTTTTGTTAATGGTATAGCAACACCTTGCATTACTAAATTCACTCTTGCAACATCATTTTCAGCCATAAGAAAGTCATCTTCTTCCTCCTCATCCATCATCCCATCTTCATTCTCATAACTTTCTCGAGATAACATGTTTGCCACTAGGTTATCTCTTCCTGTAATATGCTGAAATTCAAGGTTCAAAGATTTAATGTATGCAATCCAGTGGAGCATAGCAATGTCCGGGGTAGCACAACTAGTAATCATACCCAATACCGGCAAACAATCAGTCTTAATGACTACATGAGCACCCATAAAATACTCCTTATCACATTTAAGGGCTGTCACAATTCCCCATAATTCTCTTTTAACCTGTGGATATCTTCTATGTCGTTCAGTCAATACTTTAGCACCAAAATGAATTGCATATCTTTATCCTTCCTCATCATCTTGCCCAATTGCCCATCCAATCCTGATTGGGCTTGTATCAACAGTAATAATGATAGGCTTTCCATGTGAATAGTCAGCCTTTCTCAACATAGGAGCAGATTTTAAGAGTTACTTCAATTTCTTCATTGCTTTCTGATGCTTCCTTTCCCAATGAAATTTTTAACCTTTCCTTAGAAGCTAATAAAGAACATCGGTTACATGTGCAAAGTGAGGAATGCATATCAAATAGAACATACATGCACCCAAGAATCTACGCACCTCTAATACATTCATGCATACATCTTGCATTCTATCAATCCCATCTATTTTTTGCTGGTGATGGCCTTCGCCCATAAGGCCCACACATATGCCCAACAATCAAAACCTCTTCAACTCCAAAGACAGACTTTTGTCCAAAAAGAGTTAAATGCACATCTTCTAGACGTGTCAAAATCCTCTCGCAATCCACAATATGATCTGCAACAAATTGTCTGCATCCATGAGCATCCATCTCTTCATTCTTTTCATCCACTGCACACCCTTTGATTGGAACATCATCCAAGAAGGGCATAGTCAATTGTGGTATAAAATCCCTAAGTACCCTATTCATAGCATTTGTCATGTGTGCCACTGAGTTTGTTGCACCTTGTGGGAGAGTACACATCCGTACTAACCCCAAAGGAGTCTTCATGATTGTGATATCCCTGCTTTCAATTGCAAGCTGAAACTGCGAGTAAAGATCACCTAAAGAATAGATTGCTATGCCTGCAAAAGCCTTTGCAAATTCATCAACCACAGGACTTACACCCACATTTCTTATTGTCACTTTATTGACCGGTTGCATGTCTTGAATAAATCTCAAAGCCCCATTCTTTTTGGGCACAGGAAACCAATGATTTGAGTACGGGGCTAAAGAAGGATCCAAGATCTTCATGTGAATCTTTTCATTTAGTAAATCCATCAACTTTGGCAAGTAAGCTTTAGGCACTGGAATAGGCCTCAAGTTCCATGGTACATGTGGCACAGTAAATATGACCATAGAAGAGACAACATTTGGATCCACACAACCTATTTCACTTAGCTGAAATGCAAATGCCTTCACATGTCTAGCCAACATCCACATAAAAAAATCTCTCAACAAGCAAAAGAAACCCTTCTGCACTAACTTTCAATTCGTGTAATGTTTCAGATGTAAATTGATGACCTATATCTTTAGGATCCCGTAAGCTTGGATGCCTTGACACTTTTGAATACATACCCTCACTCTCTAGTGGAAGTGGCAAAGCAATTGGTTTCACCTTTTTGTTAACTGTCTTATATATTGTCTCCACAAGTGCTTTAGCCCATTGTAATCCTTCCTGCTGAGCAAACAATGCTATAACATCATACATATCCAAAGAACATACTGACAGCACTCTATTTTCAGTCTCATTTTTTACATGTATAGTTGCTGAAATTTCAGCCATAGTGTTACTAATATTCAGCCCATAAAAGATGCCTAAAATGCCATCATTTTCAACTAACATCCCCAATGATCTCAGTTTCTTAATAGCCCGTTTCATAGATATGCGTTCAGCCCTACACATAGCTTCCATAGGCTTAAACCAACATGAATGTTTACTGTAAACTGAGAATTACCAATAGTAAATACATGCTTCATTTCATCAAGAGGCAAGTGCACCCTCTGAACAACACTACTGTAGCCCCGCATTATAGCAGTGCTTAATGAAAATCCAGGTCTTTGAATTCCCTTGCATTTGGAACCAAAGGGGACTCTCGAAGCATATAACGATTTTTCTAGGATGATTAACACAAATAGTAAGAAATTGGATTGCTTTTCTCCCATCCTTGCTTCTAACTCTTGCATAAGAAGAACTATCATCAAGCACCTTTGTTTCCATAAGCACACCTGTAATATAGGGCTATCCCAAAATCACTGCATATGAGAAATTATCTTGCACAAAGAAGTGTTGCTCTTCATGTACATCACCAATATTCACTTTTACATTAGGACATGCAGCATAGAGCTCCCTTGAAGAATTATTTACAGCCCTCATATGCCAACCATGATCAGTGTCCATAGGCCATGCACCATTTTCATACAATCCCCGCTCAATGACATTTATCTTAGACCCATGGTCAAGTAAAGCAACACAAGGAGTTTCACGCTCCCCTATTTTCACTACCATTTCAGTGGTAGCTCTAGCCCAATGATTTCTTGTGTAGTGACTTCCATGAATAAATCCTAGAGTCTCTTCTCCATATTGTTGCATTTTCCTTACTCCACCATGCATATTGCTACAAGACAATGTATTTTCAGCCACTTTCTTCTCTTTTCCACATGCTGTCCACTAATTAGTAGCATCCTACATAGATAATCCAGTACTTACTTCATACTCATATTCAGCCCGAATACCCAACAAACCAGTTCTCTCTTCAAATTGTAGCAACGCACTAGTGGTATCACCAAGAAACTGACGCTTCCTTTTAATTATGTCAATGATCTCATCATGAAATTCTCGCTTGGCAATGCCAAGCACCTCTCCCAAGGTAAATTCCACCCGTCTGTTTAAGATCCGTTCTTCAAGAACCTTCTTAAGATCTATGGGCTTATATCCTAGCTGCTTGCCCTTCTTTTTGCCCTCTTGTTTGTTATCCTATTTTTGCTTCTGACTGACCTCTTCCATAACATGCTTGAAAGGTGGCTGATTTGTAGCTTTAGGCTGATCCATACTTCTTCTTGTCATTCTTTTAGATGTGCCTGCAATATCTTAATCTCTTTTTTATTTTTCTTCCATAAGTACATCCGTGTTTTGTACCTTTGCTAAATATGCATACATTGAATATGCATCTACTGGTGATTCCCAACTAGTTATGCCACGAATGACTTGCCCTGCATGAGACATTTCACTATCAGTGACCTTTCTCTTTTCAGCTGCATGTAAAGCATGTGTCCATATTTCAGCCTTTGGACCAACCATCACTTGGCCATGCATTCTATCTAATTGTAGACCAAAAGTAGAAGCATGTACCGCTGCATAAGCATTTCAGACAACCAAGTCTTCCAACAACTTCTGCATACCTCCCTTTCTAAAATTCAAAGCAAGAGGCAATCCCGTTTCTTGTGCATGGATCTTGCCATGTTTCCAAAAGATAAGCTGTCGTGCCAAGGCCTCCTGATAGGTAGTACAATCCTTTCTCTCATGCTGCAAACTGTGACACCACATACATCTTCTTCTAGGCTTAGGGGCTGCTGCCGGTCCCCTTTCCTCTTGTCCTTTTTCATCCAATTTTGCAACCTTCAATTGAAGATCCCGCATCCCTTTGACCAATTCATCTAAGACATCTTCCCTAACAGAGGGAACAATAGCAGGTACAACCATAGGGTTAGCCACATAAGTAGGTGGCTTACTGGATACATCAACTATCTTGCCCATAACAGTGGGCAAGCTAGAGACATGCAATCTTTCTCTTCTTCTATGCTTCTTCACAAGCGCAGTAATAGCTTCCTTGACATGTCTCCACTCTGTTTTCAAACCTATCTCTATAGTCTGATCCTCCAGCAAATCATCAAGATTCTCTTGAAGCTCAAGATCAGCTGCCTATAGAAACAATTCAATTTTTTGACTTGCAAGACCTTGCTGTTCTGCAAGATCCAACTGCTCAAATCTACTTTCAAATTCTCTTAACAATTCTGTAGCCACAAGACCCTTATTGGGCTGTATAACCCACTCCTGAAAAGTCTTGCACGTAATCAAACTGGTATCCTCAATGTAAAATTCTTCCCTGAGTGTCTTGTTGAAGGCTACCCAATCTACATCTTGCAAGTATAATTCAGTAATCCGTGCTTTCAGTTCATGAACAGTAACACGTACAAAATACCAGCTCCATGCAGATTGAGCCACTCCAAAGAATTCCATCTTCTGAGCATAGGTATGTACATATGCAAATACATTCCTATCATTGAATAACTTCACCTCACGCTCAACAGCTTGCAAAGCATTCATCACAACACTTTCTGTTTGAGGTGAAGCTTGCATCACCTGTTGTTGTACCTGCATAAGCATATTCATATTTTGCACCAATTGTTGCAAAATATCACTAGAGATTGTATTCCAAGGTTCTCCCATATTATCTTTCCTTCTTCTTTAATGACCTTTCACGTCGGGTTCACCAATGTCGGAGGGGTTTTTGTCAAAAGATCGAATCCACCGAGGATTAGAAGTAGAAGGAAGTAGAGCTAGGAGATGGAAGAGAAGATAGAGAACACCCAAGTGGTAAACATGACAAAAACAAATCACAATGAATTGAATCAATATGTATTAGAAGAACCTGGAATCTCTGCACTACTCAGAAGCAATCTCCAGGCATTAATTCTCATGGAGCTCCTTCGTAGACCAAAAACGTGAATCAGAAAAATCAGCTCTTTCTCTGCTGCCCGGAACCCAAATCTGATGGCTCCGTTTGCTCCAAAAGGGGGTAAAACTACTGGACACCTGCTCACAGATCTCCCAGATCACTCCTTCTTTCAGTTCAATCTGCAGTTTTCAGTCTGTTTACAGCTATCACGACATGCGCGATTTCGTCAATCTGTCTTTTTTATGAAAAATCTTCTAATTAGCTGAAAAAACAACTAGCTTTTTGCATGCCATCCTAATCTAGAAGCTTTTTCTAACTTTTTTGGATTTTTACAATAAATAATATCAAAAATATGCTAAAATTAT